>NW_005355881.1:125760-126836 GCF_000412655.1 Myotis brandtii | reverse complement strand
CGGGAAGACTTGGAATCCTGGGTAGGCCCTAGCGAGCGAGCCCCAGCCCGCGGGGGCACCCCTCCTGAGCCCTCCCACCCTCCGCGGAGACCCAGGCCGGTCTCAATCTACCCCCAGTTCCCAACCGGCGCTCTCACTCTCCTAAGGCATTTGACGGTGGAAGCCCATCTATCCGGTGAGATAACTGAGGCCAGGAGCAGACACGTGATCTGGGTTGGAATCTGACCTTGCTGAGCCTAGGTTTTCTCCTACATAGAACAGGAACAATGAACACCAGTGCTGATTTTGCAGCTCTTGTATGGACCCTCCCTAGTCCAGTGCCTGGCACAGAACACGGACTTGGAAATGATCAGTTACATGATTTCATTTCTGCGTCGTTCACAGACTTTTACAATCTCACGTGAGCCTCACACATAGAAGTAGGCCAACGGGGAACAGACCCAAAGACTGTTACCCAGCCACACAGCTTGCCAAGAGGTTTGAGTGCGGGGCTCTGCAGCGCAGGCCCCCTGGGTTCTGAATCCTGTTCTTTTCCCATGAAGCAGGCAGGGTGATGTCAGCAATTCCGCTGGAGGGCTGTTTTATCTTTTTTAAAATATATATCTTATTGACTTTTTTACAGAGAGGAAGGGAGAAGGATAGAGAGTTAGAAACATCGATGAGAAACATCCATCAGCTGCCTCCCGCCCCCCCGCCACTGGGGATGTGCCTGCAACCAAGATACATGCCTTTGACCAGAATCTAACCTGGGACCCTTCAGTCTGCAGGCCCACTCTCTTATCTACTGAGCCAAACCGGTTAGGGCTGTTTTATCTTTTATCCAGAGGACAGCAGCAGGTTGAGAATTTATTGTTGCTGCCTGTCAGAAGGCCCAGATGTCAGGCCCTACCAGGGCCTAAAAGGGCAGATATTACTAGTCATACTAGGGAACAAATAAAGGCAGGCAGTAGTCCCTATGCATTTTGAATGGCACAGGAGAGGAGTCCGGGGAAACAGATTTGGTGGAAAACACACTCCCTGCCCTCCCCGCGTGCAGAAGGGGCAGGGCTCGCATTTCTTGAGGTTCCATTGCGTCA
>NW_005355881.1:120998-124696 GCF_000412655.1 Myotis brandtii | reverse complement strand
AGGTCACATCTCACCTCACAACATCTTGGGGAGGGGGTTGTTACTGGACAATACTGTTTCATTGTCAAGATGAAGACGCCCAGCCTGTGTGGCTCAGTGGTTGAGAGTTAACCTATGAACCAGGAGGTTTGATTCCGTGGTCAGGGCACATGCCCAGGTTGTGGGTTCCATCCCTGTGTGTGGCATGCAGGAGGAAGCCAATCAATGATTCTCATCATTAATGTTTCTCTCTCTCTCTCTCTCTCTCTCTCTCTCTCTCTCTCCCTTCATCTCTGAAATCAAATAAAATTATATATATTTTTAAAAAGATGAAGAGACTGAGGCAAATTGAGTTTCCCCAAGTCCACAGCTAGAAAACAGGGGAGCTGGGATTTAAGGCCAAGTCTGTGTAATTCCAAAGCTCTAAGTAGTCTTCAGTCAGCTTACCAGCAGGGGGCCCCAGAATCTGCACTTGGTTGTCTCACTGCTCTTTCTGTTGACTTAGCCATTCACCATGAGCACTACCTACCCCCCAACACCCAGCCTGGACCCTGTGGATTCTCAGGCAGGGCTCCCTTGGGACTTAACCTGATCTACCCACCCCTTCACTCTCCAGACGGCCAGCTGAGCACCTCCAGACTTCTTCACTGAGCTCTGGCAAGGGGCCACCTACCCCATCATCTACTTAGGGAAACTTCCCCTGGTCTCCTTCTCCCCAAGAATGTCAGTCCCCAAAATCCTTTCCCTGCAGAAGGTAAACTTGAGCCCTAACGGGTTTGGCTCAGTGGATAGAGCGTTAGCCTATGGACTGAAGGGTCCGGGGTTTGATTCTGGTCAAGGGCATGTACCTTGGTTTCAGGCTCCATCCCCAGTAGGGGGTATGCAGGAGGCAGCTGATTGATGTTTCTAGCTCTCTACCCCTCCCCCTTCTTCTCTGTAAAAATTGATAAAATATATTTTAAAAAAAGAAGGTAAACGAGAGAAGAATCTGCTTTCAATGTTGATTTCTCCTCCAAGTGCACACCCTGTTTCCTGGACCCCTACAGACATTTCTCCTTCTGGATGGGTCCGTCAAGAACTGTCTGTCCCAACTTCCCCTCAGTCAATATTAATAAGAATCACCAACATGACTCTAGTCCTTTATGATTTACAAAGCTCCCCAATAATAGTTGCTACCTCATAGGGTGAGTACTAGATGAGATCATGTGGTTAAAATACTTAGCACAGCCTGTGGGATGTCGGAGAGGTTCAATAACTGTCATTTCCCCCTCCTCCTGCCCTCTGCCCCTTACCATGGTTCAAAGACAGGACATTCCACTTGCCAAGCACCAATCCTATGTAACTGGCACAAGCTAGGTGATTTATACCCAGGCTCTCATATGCCACAGTCTCTCTGAGGGAGGTTATGACGATTCCCACCTCACAGATAAGGAAACTGAAGCTCAGGGCGGCACTGGGTTTTGGACTTCAAGGCTGGTGCTCGCCCCATCCTACATGTCCCCTCACTTTTCTCTATTCTGATTGTCCTTACCCGTCTTGGAGCAAGTGTATTTTTAGAAGGGAGGTCGCTAAGGCAGTGGAGCAAGGCAGGTTCTCCTCACAAATCTAGAACGTCAAGGCCTGCCACCTGCTCCGAGGCTTCAATTTCTCTGCAAGGGCCCTTGGCTAAATTAGGTAATTGGTAGGACACTGGAAGGAGGGGGAGCTCTCTCACCCCAGGATCTGATTGGCTAGGACATCCAGTCCTGGGGCGCAAGGAGGTGGGAGGACAGGGTGCCCCTACAAATCCCAGGGGCTGGAGCAGGCCAGAACATCTTTGGGTGGTGGAGTGCAGAGGCAGTGGCCTGCAGCAGAGGAGTCCCTGTGAATAGCAACCATGGTAAGGACAAGAAGGGACTTCATCCCTTTGCTTGCTGGAGCGTTTCTGGGCCTCGTTCAGGCCAGATCTGGGTGCTCTGTGGGGCAGTAACTTGGACCTTTGAAGATGGAACATGATGGTTCCTAAAACCCAGGAGGAAGCCTGGGAAGAAAGCCTTGGACTTCTCTCCAAAGGGCAGGGCTGGGATGTGGTAGGCATTGATCCTTAAGGCTTGCCAATTCCCTGCAGACCTTCTGAGACTTCCAGCAATGTTGGCCACAGAACTGTGAGGGGTGTATGTGTCCCAGCTTGTGTCTACCTTAGCTCGGTAGAGATGGAGACCCCCAGGGTCAGAGTGAGTCACCCCGGAAATTGGTGGTCAGGACTTGCTGGAAGCCTGGCCAAGCCCTCCATGGCCAGTGAGAGAGAGGCTCCTCTGGAGATGGGAGCCCTGCAGGGCCTTGAGCCAGCTCAGGTGCAGGAGCCCAAGAACTCCAAATTGATGAGGAGAGGCAGAGACGACAGACCAGAGTTAGGGAGACCTCAGCCTCCCAGAGAGGGGTTCTGACTTGGAGCCATCACCTTCCTCTGAGATCCCCCTCCCCACTGCAAGTCAAGGAGTAACTAAACGCTGGAGGCCAGCTGTTGTTGTCCTCACCAGACTAAAATTAGCCTGTCCTCCTGGCATGGGCAAGGAGGGAAGGAGGGTGGAGGGCAAGGAGGAGGGCCAGCACCCATCGAGGTGAAGAACATGGATGCTTCTGCCCTTCTCCACCACCAGCTGCAGCCCAAAGCCCCTACCCAAATGCCTTGGCTTAGATGTGATCAGAACTGCCCCCCCCCAATATTATTTTCACCCCTACAAGGCCCCCATCATGTTCTGCCCCTCATGAATGGCATTTACTTTTGTGACTGCACCATATGAAGGACGCTAAAAATCTCCATCTCTGGCCCTAGCTGGTTTGGCTTGGTGGCCAGAGCGTCGGCCTGCAGACTAAAGGGTCCCAGGTTAGATTCCAGTCAAGGGCACATGCCTGGGTTGCAGGCAGGATCCCCAGTGTGGGGCGTGCAGGAGGCAGCCAATCAATGATTCTCTATCAACATTGATGTTTCTATCGCTCTCTCCCTCTCCCTTCCTATCTGAAATCAATAAAAATATATTTTAAAAAATCTCCCTCTCTGCAAGTTCCCGGAGGGAAGGATTGATGTGCCTGAATCTGCTTGGTGGTCCCAGTGACTGGTGTATGGGCTTGACGCTTAGTAGGTGCTGGATAACTTGGTGCTGCGTTACGGACTTGAGAACATCTATTGAGCACCTAATCAAGTACTAGGCACTGTTAGGAGCTGGGAAAATGGGAACATCTTGCTGGAATGGTGTCCATTTTATAAGGTCCTTTCACAGCCCTGATTCCATTTCATCCCTGAAAAGCTTTTGAGAAGAGGTGAGGGGATGAGGGGACATTAGTTAACTTGCCCAAGGTGACTGGGGGGTTGCTGACTTGACCTCCGGCTGACAAGTGAGAAAGCCTTGGGCATAGTCTGTGCCCTCTCTAGCTCTCCAAAACGGCTGGGGCTGTGGGAGCGGCAGGAGGGGTGGCGGGTTTGGAGCTGTTCTCCTGGAGGACCGAGGGGCTCCAACAGAGGTGGGGGTCGCGGGGGACCGGGTTAAGGCAAGACTGCACCTCTGACTCCGTGTCTCCTGCAGACGGACCAGCAGGCCGAGGCCCGGTCCTACCTCAGCGAGGAGATGATCGCTGGTGAGTGGGGCCGGGCAGGCTGTCTGTCTGTCTGTCTGACGTTTGGTTCCTCCGAGGGTGGGAGGGTGGTAGATGCGAGGCTGGCTCACTTCAGCCCTCTGCCT
>NW_005355881.1:117588-120229 GCF_000412655.1 Myotis brandtii | reverse complement strand
GAAGGGAGGTCGCTAAGGCAGTGGAGCAAGGCAGGTTCTCCTCACAAATCTAGAACGTCAAGGCCTGCCACCTGCTCCGAGGCTTCAATTTCTCTGCAAGGGCCCTTGGCTAAATTAGGTAATGGGCTAGGATACTGGAAGAAGGGGGAGCTCTCTGACCCCAGGATCTTATTGGCTAGGGCATCCATTCCTGGGGAGCAAGGAGGTGGGAGGACAGGGTGCCCCTATAAATCCCAGGGGCTGGAACAGGCCAGAACATCTTTGGGTGGGGGAGTGCAGAGGCAGTGGCCTGCAGCAGAGGAGTCCCTGTGAATAGCAACCATGGTAAGGACAAGAAGGGACTTCATCCCTTTGCTTGCTGGAGCGTTTCTGGGCCTCGTTCAGGCCAGATCTGGGTGCTCTGTGGGGCAGTAACTTGGACCTTTGAAGATGGAACATGATGGTTCCTAAAACCCAGGAGGAAGCCTGGGAAGAAAGCCTTGGACTTCTCTCCAAAGGGCAGGGCTGGGATGTGGTAGGCATTGATCCTTAAGGCTTGCCAATTCCCTGCAGACCTTCTGAGACTTCCAGCAATGTTGGCCACAGAACTGTGAGGGGTGTATGTGTCCCAGCTTGTGTCTACCTTAGCTCGGTAGAGATGGAGACCCCCAGGGTCAGAGTGAGTCACCCCGGAAATTGGTGGTCAGGACTTGCTGGAAGCCTGGCCAAGCCCTCCATGGCCAGTGAGAGAGAGGCTCCTCTGGAGATGGGAGCCCTGCAGGGCCTTGAGCCAGCTCAGGTGCAGGAGCCCAAGAACTCCAAATTGATGAGGAGGGGCAGAGACGACAGACCAGAGTTAGGGAGACCTCAGCCTCCCAGAGAGGGGTTCTGACTTGGAGCCATCACCTTCCTCTGAGATCCCCCTCCCCACTGCAAGTCAAGGAGTAACTAAACGCTGGAGGCCAGCTGTTGTTGTCCTCACCAGACTAAAATTAGCCTGTCCTCCTGGCATGGGCAAGGAGGGAAGGAGGGTGGAGGGCAAGGAGGAGGGCCAGCACCCATCGAGGTGAAGAACGTGGATGCTTCTGCCCTTCTCCACCACCAGCTGCAGCCCAAAGCCCCTACCCAAATGCCTTGGCTTAGATGTGATCAGAACCCCCCCCCCAATATTATTTTCACCCCTACAAGGCCCCCATCATGTTCTGCCCCTCATGAATGGCATTTACTTTTGTGACTGCACCATATGAAGGACGCTAAAAATCTCCATCTCTGGCCCTAGCTGGTTTGGCTTGGTGGCCAGAGCGGCCGCCTGCAGACTAAAGGGTCCCAGGTTAGATTCCAGTCAAGGGCACATGCCTGGGTTGCAGGCAGGATCCCCAGTGTGGGGGCAGGAGGCACTGGGTTGCAGGCAGGATCCCCAGTGTGGGGCGTGCAGGAGGCAGCCAATCAATGATTCTCTATCAACATTGATGTTTCTATCGCTCTCTCCCTCTCCCTTCCTATCTGAAATCAATAAAAATATATTTTAAAAAATCTCCCTCTCTGCAAGTTCCCGGAGGGAAGGATTGATGTGCCTGAATCTGCTTGGTGGTCCCAGTGACTGGTGTATGGGCTTGACGCTTAGTAGGTGCTGGATAACTTGGTGCTGCGTTACGGACTTGAGAACATCTATTGAGCACCTAATCAAGTACTAGGCACTGTTAGGAGCTGGGAAAATGGGAACATCTTGCTGGAATGGTGTCCATTTTATAAGGTCCTTTCACAGCCCTGATTCCATTTCATCCCTGAAAAGCTTTTGAGAAGAGGTGAGGGGATGAGGGGACATTAGTTAACTTGCCCAAGGTGACTGGGGGGTTGCTGACTTGACCTCCGGCTGACAAGTGAGAAAGCCTTGGGCATAGTCTGTGCCCTCTCTAGCTCTCCAAAACGGCTGGGGCTGTGGGAGCGGCAGGAGGGGGGGCGGGTTTGGAGCTGTTCTCCTGGAGGACCGAGGGGCTCCAACAGAGGTGGGGGTCGCGGGGGACCGGGTTAAGGCAAGACTGCACCTCTGACTCCGTGTCTCCTGCAGACGGACCAGCAGGCCGAGGCCCGGTCCTACCTCAGCGAGGAGATGATCGCTGGAGAGTGGGGCCGGGCAGGCTGTCTGTCTGTCTGTCTGACGTTTGGTTCCTCCGAGGGTGGGAGGGTGGTAGATGCGAGGCTGGCTCACTTCAGCCCTCTGCCTCCTTCCCTTCGCAGAGTTCAAGGCCGCCTTTGACATGTTTGACGCCGATGGCGGCGGGGACATCAGTGTCAAGGAGTTGGGCACGGTGATGAGGATGCTGGGCCAAACGCCCACCAAAGAGGAGCTGGACGCCATCATCGAGGAGGTGGATGAGGACGGTGAGCGCGGAGCCCTCGGAGGCAGGGCGCCAGGGTGCTGGGGCGAGGCGAGCACTCCCGGGGGACTCGGGCTCACGCCCCCCTGCGCCCCGCAGGCAGCGGCACCATCGACTTCGAGGAGTTCTTGGTCATGATGGTGCGCCAGATGAAAGAGGACGCGAAGGGCAAGAGCGAGGAGGAGCTGGCCGAGTGCTTCCGCATCTTTGACAGGTGCGCTGGGGTCCTCGTCTGGCGACAGGACGCGGAGGTTCTCGGGGTGAGGGTCCGGGAGGGGGCGCCA
>NW_005355881.1:114890-117218 GCF_000412655.1 Myotis brandtii | reverse complement strand
GGGCTGGGAGTCGAGGATTGGGTGCCCATCCATCCCAGGCAGCCTTATTCCCGCTTGACCTGTTCCACTCGGTCTGTTCTGAGCGCTTCTAGGTCTACTGGTGATGGCAGGGGAGGGTGGGGACTCAGCCAGGAAGGAGGGTCTGACCTCATCATCCATCTCCACCCTGGATCCCCGCCTCCGCCTGGTCCCCAGCTTTCCGGCCCCTCCAGTGCGTTCAACAGAGGGCCATCAGCATGATCTAGCTAAAATGAGATCTGGCCTGGCCACTCCCCTGTGGAAAGGACTTCAAGGCTCCCCATTGCTTCTAGAATCAAATCCAAATTCCTTCCTCTCCCTCCGTCCCTTGCTTCCCACAGCTGCCTTTTTCCGCGTGGGCTCCAGCCATCCTGGGCAATTTCTCATTCCTGCTATGGACAGTGGGGGTGCACTTCCAAGCCTTTGGGCCTTTGCACATGCTGTTTTCCTTCCTTGGGATGCCCTTCCTCCTCTAATAAGTCTGGCAAATTCTTCAACCCAGTTCAGATATCATCTCCAAGATACCAAGACCCAGCTCAGACACCATCCTCCCTTCCTTTGATACCTGCCCTCATTGGCTGTGAGCTAGCTTCCATAGTTCTTAGTACACAACCCAATTATAGCAGGCACCAGGTCACAGCTAATCAAGTTCAGTGGTAGCTTAGCTTTAGTCAGGTGACCTGCGTTTGAATCCCCACTGCTGGAGACAAATTAAACCACTCTGCTTCAGTTTCCTAACCTGTAAAATGGGGATAATGATGGTACTTACCTCTCAGGGTTGTGAGAACAAGTTAATGTGTGCAAAGTGCTGGCACATAGTTTCAGCGTTTAATAAATAGTATTATTAATATCATTATCATCATTCTTTTTTTGAGAGTGAGATTTTTTTTTTATGAGTTTATTTGAGCCAAACTGATGACAGTTGCCAGGAAGCAAGATTTCAAATGCTCTGGCTCATCATTTTTGAAACATTGAACTCCACTGCTCCTCTTTGCTACAGCCCTTCCTCTCCAACTTCTTTGTGTTCTCACCTCCCATTCATGTTTCCCAGTTATTTCACTCAGGATCAGTACTGGGGGTTATAATCATCACGATTGGTGCCTACTGTATGCAGTGCCCTGTGCCTTGCAGGCCTTGTCTCATTTATCCACACCACCCCAGAGGCACATGATCTAATTATCTCCATTTTTTTGAATTGATTTTAGAGAGGAAGGGAGGAAGAGAAACATTGATTTGTTGTTCTACTTATTTATGTGTTCACTAGTTGAGTATTGTTGTCTTTTAAACATATATATATATTTATTTTATTTTTTTCAGTGAGAGTTGAACAGCAATGCATGTTTTACTTTTTTTAACTGTATTGTGAGTACAAAGGTCCTGATTTTACTAGTCTTTATACCTTAAATACATATTATTTCATAGCTGAACAAAGTAAAAAATTCAATTATCAAATTAGCAGAATTTTTTCTTCTTGAGCTTCTACTATGTCTTTACAAATTGGTATTTAGTCATATGCACATCCAAAAGTTTTAAATACTGTCAATTCTGTAACTTTTTTAGTGTTTCCTATCTAGACATATTCACTACAATATTGCGCTCCACTGTTTTTGTTTTTTTTCAGATAACATTTTTAAAAAATTAAATCTTTATTGTTCAGATTATTACAGTTGTTCCTCTTTTTTTCCCCCCATAACTCTCCTCCACCCAGTTCCCGCCCCACCCTCTGCCCTTACCCCTCCCACTGTCCTCATCCATAGGTGTACGATTTTTTTCCAGTCTCTTCCTGCACTCCCACACCCCTTTCCCCCCAAGAATTTCAGTCCACTCCGTTTCCATGCCCCTGGTTCTATTATATTCACCAGTTTACTCTGATCATCAGATTTTTTATTCACTTGAATTTTAGATTCACTTGTTGATAGATATGTATTTGCTGTTCATAAATGTATCTACCTTTTTCTTCTTCCTCTTCTTAAAGAATACCTTTCAGCATTTCATATAATGCTGGTTTGGTGGTGATGAACTCCTTTAGTTTTTTCTTATCTGTGACGCTCTTTATCTGACCTTCAATTCTGAATGATAGCTTTGCTGGATAAAGTAATCTTGGTTGTAGGTTCTTGCTATTCATCACTTTGAATATTTCTTGCCACTCTCTTCTGGCCTGCATAGTTTCTGTTGAGAAATCAGCTGACAGTCGTATGGGTACTCCCTTGTAGGTAACTGACTTTTTTTCTCTTGCTGCTTTTAAGATTCTCTCTTTGTCTTTTGCTCTTGGCATTTTAATTATGATGTGTCTTGGTGTGGTCCTCTTTG
>NW_005355881.1:109167-114012 GCF_000412655.1 Myotis brandtii | reverse complement strand
AGGTCACATCTCACCTCACAACATCTTGGGGAGGGGGTTGTTACTGGACAATACTGTTTCATTGTCAAGATGAAGACGCCCAGCCTGTGTGGCTCAGTGGTTGAGAGTTAACCTATGAACCAGGAGGTTTGATTCCGTGGTCAGGGCACATGCCCAGGTTGTGGGTTCCATCCCTGTGTGTGGCATGCAGGAGGAAGCCAATCAATGATTCTCATCATTAATGTTTCTCTCTCTCTCTCTCTCTCTCTCTCTCTCTCTCTCTCTCTCCCTTCATCTCTGAAATCAAATAAAATTATATATATTTTTAAAAAGATGAAGAGACTGAGGCAAATTGAGTTTCCCCAAGTCCACAGCTAGAAAACAGGGGAGCTGGGATTTAAGGCCAAGTCTGTGTAATTCCAAAGCTCTAAGTAGTCTTCATTCAGCTTACCAGCAGGGTGCTGGGGCAAAAAAGCACAGTTCATTCATTCATTCAGCACTCATGCATTCGCCAAATGTTGGCTAAATCTTAACTTGTACTTTGGCATATGCCTCCTAAGTCTGGATACAAAGCAAAAACCATGGGTTGTTGGGAAGGTCACTCAGAAATCTGGACTAGCACTTTCATTTTCTAGATGGGTGAACGGAAGGGGCTTACCCTGGGTCATACACACAGAGCCAGAACAAGATCATGTCTGGATGTCCTGTATTCTCCACTATTCTTAGATTCTGTATGAGTGTCTTCCTACAGTCTCTGAAAGAAGGTCATCAAATCCTGCTTGCATATATTCAGTAACAGGAAGCTCATTACCTCCTGAGGTTGCCTGTTCCTGTTGTTGTTCAACCATGACTCTTAAGAACTTCCTCCTTATATTGAACTAGATGCCATTCAGTTCAGTTATCCTTACAATATTTTATTGAACGAGTGCTGGGTGCTGGGGAATGCAATGGTGAACAGGACACCGTCTCTGGTGGAACTCGGAGCAGGTCGTGATTATGTGGCATGCTCAGTGCTATGACTGAGGAGACCCCCCTGACCTGGGTGTAGAGGAGAAGTGATCCTGGAGAAAGTGATGTTAAAACTGAGAAAGATGATAGGGAAGTAGGTAGATGAAGAAAGGGAAGATGGGAAGTCCTGGAAGAAAAAAACCAGCATGTGTAAAGGCCTGGAGGCATGAAGGGTGATGCTTGGAGCTGTACTTGAGTCTGACCAGGGGTAAGTAGGACCTTGCTTGGCTGCACTGAGTTTGGACCTTACCTATTTCCCTGAATAAATGAAAGAGCAAATTAATGAACAAATGATTGCCGAGAGTTCCACACTCTCTGTTCCAAAGGGATCAACTGGTTCTAATGGTTGTGTCCACATTGGAATCCCCTAGTTGTTGCTGCACCTTGGCCCCCTGCCTGGCTGGGGGAGGCCTTATTTAGCCTGGCCTGGCTCCGCTGAGCTTTCATTAGGAATGTCTATATATAGGGGAAGAGGGCAGCCAGTTGCCACTGTCCATCTGCCTTCCTTGGTATCCAGCCCCCTTGCACTGGCCCCAGAATCTGCACTTGGTTGTCTCACTGCTCTTTCTGTTGACTTAGCCATTCACCATGAGCACTACCTACCCCCCAACACCCAGCCTGGACCCTGTGGATTCTCAGGCAGGGCTCCCTTGGGACTTAACCTGATCTACCCACCCCTTCACTCTCCAGATGGCCAGCTGAGCACCTCCAGACTTCTTCACTGAGCTCTGGCAAGGGGCCACCTACCCCATCATCTACTTAGAGAAACTTCCCCGGGTCTCCTTTCCCCCCAAGGGTCTCCTTTCTCCCCAAGAATATCAGTCCCCAAAATCCGTTCCCTGCAGAAGGTAAACTTGAGCCCTTAACTGGTTTGGCTCAGTGAATAGAGTGTCAGCCTATGGACTGAAGGGTCCTGGGTTTGATTCTGGTCAAGGGCATGTACCTTGGTTTCAGGCTCGATCCCCAGTAGGTGGTGTGCAGGAGGCAGCTGATTGATGTTTCTCTCTCATTGATGTTTCTAGCTCTCTATACTTTTCCCTTCTTCTCTGTAAAAATCAATAAAATATATATAAAAAGAGAAGATAAACTTGAGAGAAGAATCTGCTTTCAATGTTGATTTCTCCTCCAAGTGCACACCCTGTTTCCTGGACACCTACAGACATTTCTCCTTCTGGATAGGTCCGTCAAGGAGTGTCTGTCCCAACATCCCTTCAGTCAAGATTAATAAGAATCACCAGCCAGCACCGGTTTGGCTCAGTGGATAGAGCGTTGTCCTGCGGACTGAGGGGTTCCGGGTTCAATTCCGGTCAAGGGCATGTGCCTTGGTTGCGGGCACATCCCCGGTGGGACCATGTGCAGGAGGCAGCTGATCGATGTTTCTCTCTCATTGATGTTTCTAGCTATCTGTCCCTCTCCCTTCCTCTCTGTAAAAAAATCAATAAAATGTATTAAAAAAAATCACCAAAATGACTCTAGTCCTTAATGATTTACAAAGCTCCCCAATAATAGTTGCCACCTCATAGGGTGAGTGCTAGATGAGGTCATATGGTTAAAATGTTTAGCACACGTAAAAAAGAAGAAAAAAAAATGCTTAGCACAGCCTGTGGGATGTCGAAGACGTTCAATAACTGTGATTTCCCCCTCCTCCTGCCCTCTGCCCCTTACCATGGTTCAAAGACAGGACATTCCACTTGCCAAGCACCAATCCTATGTAACTGGCACAAGCTAGGTGATTTATACCCAGGCTCTCATATGCCACAGTCTCTCTGAGGGAGGTTATGACGATTCCCACCTCACAGATAAGGAAACTGAAGCTCAGGGCGGCACTGGGTTTTGGACTTCAAGGCTGGTGCTCGCCCCATCCTACGTGTACCCTCACTTTTCTCTATTCTGATTGTCCTTACCCATCTTGGAGCAAGAGTATTTCTTGAAGGGAGGTCGCTAAGGCAGTGGAGCAGGGCGGGTTCTCACAGGAATCTAGGACGTCAAGGCCTGCCACCTGCTCCGAGGCTTCAATTTCTCTGCAAGGGCCCTTGGCTAAATTAGGTAATGGGCTAGGATACTGGAAGAAGGGGGAGCTCTCTGACCCCAGGATCTTATTGGCTAGGGCATCCATTCCTGGGGAGCAAGGAGGTGGGAGGACAGGGTGCCCCTATAAATCCCAGGGGCTGGAACAGGCCAGAACATCTTTGGGTGGTGGAGTGCAGAGGCAGTGGCCTGCAGCAGAGGAGTCCCTGTGAATAGCAACCATGGTAAGGACAAGAAGGGACTTCATCCCTTTGCTTGCTGGAGCGTTTCTGGGCCTCGTTCAGGCCAGATCTGGGTGCTCTGTGGGGCAGTAACTTGGACCTTTGAAGATGGAACATGATGGTTCCTAAAACCCAGGAGGAAGCCTGGGAAGAAAGCCTTGGACTTCTCTCCAAAGGGCAGGGCTGGGATGTGGTAGGCATTGATCCTTAAGGCTTGCCAATTCCCTGCAGACCTTCTGAGACTTCCAGCAATGTTGGCCACAGAACTGTGAGGGGTGTATGTGTCCCAGCTTGTGTCTACCTTAGCTCGGTAGAGATGGAGACCCCCAGGGTCAGAGTGAGTCACCCCGGAAATTGGTGGTCAGGACTTGCTGGAAGCCTGGCCAAGCCCTCCATGGCCAGTGAGAGAGAGGCTCCTCTGGAGATGGGAGCCCTGCAGGGCCTTGAGCCAGCTCAGGTGCAGGAGCCCAAGAACTCCAAATTGATGAGGAGGGGCAGAGACGACAGACCAGAGTTAGGGAGACCTCAGCCTCCCAGAGAGGGGTTCTGACTTGGAGCCATCACCTTCCTCTGAGATCCCCCTCCCCACTGCAAGTCAAGGAGTAACTAAACGCTGGAGGCCAGCTGTTGTTGTCCTCACCAGACTAAAATTAGCCTGTCCTCCTGGCATGGGCAAGGAGGGAAGGAGGGTGGAGGGCAAGGAGGAGGGCCAGCACCCATCGAGGTGAAGAACGTGGATGCTTCTGCCCTTCTCCACCACCAGCTGCAGCCCAAAGCCCCTACCCAAATGCCTTGGCTTAGATGTGATCAGAACCCCCCCCCCAATATTATTTTCACCCCTACAAGGCCCCCATCATGTTCTGCCCCCCATGAATGGCACTTACTTCTGTGACTGCATCATAAGGAGGACGCTTAAAATCTCCTTCTCTGCAAGTTCCCGAAGGGGAGGATTGATGTGTCTGACTCTGCTTGGTGGTCCCAGTGCCTGGTGTATGGGCTTGACGCTTAGTAGGTGCTGGATAACTTGGTGCTGCGTTACGGACTTGAGAACATTTATTGAGCACCTATTCAAGTACTAGGCACTGTTAGGAGCTGGGAAAATGGGAACATCTTGCTGGAATGGTGTCCATTTTATAAGGTCCTTTCACAGCCCTGATTCCATTTCATCCCTGAAAAGCTTTTGAGAAGAGGTGAGGGGATGAGGGGACATTAGTTAACTTGCCCAAGGTGACTGGGGGGTTGCTGACTTGACCTCCGGCTGACAAGTGAGAAAGCCTTGGGCATAGTCTGTGCCCTCTCTAGCTCTCCAAAACGGCTGGGGCTGTGGGAGCGGCAGGAGGGGTGGCGGGTTTGGAGCTGTTCTCCTGGAGGACCGAGGGGCTCCAACAGAGGTGGGGGTCGCGGGGGACCGGGTTAAGGCAAGACTGCACCTCTGACTCCGTGTCTCCTGCAGACGGACCAGCAGGCCGAGGCCCGGTCCTACCTCAGCGAGGAGATGATCGCTGGTGAGTGGGGCCGGGCAGGCTGTCTGTCTGTCTGTCTGACGTTTGGTTCCTCCGAGGGTGGGAGGGTGGTAGATGCGAGGCTGGCTCACTTCAGCCCTCTGCCT
>NW_005355881.1:108133-108356 GCF_000412655.1 Myotis brandtii | reverse complement strand
GAGTGCCCCCGGCCCAGAGCCCGCCCTGCCGCTCCGCCCCCAGGAACGCCGACGGCTACATCGACGCGGAGGAGCTGACAGAGATCTTCAAGGCCTCAGGGGAGCACGTGACCGAGGAGGAGATCGAGTCCCTGATGAAAGACGGCGACAAGAACAACGACGGCCGCATCGACTTCGATGGTCAGGACCGCGGGAGCTTGGGGGGCGAGGCCCGGGGCGCGGG
>NW_005355881.1:107751-108085 GCF_000412655.1 Myotis brandtii | reverse complement strand
CGGGTTTCGTGCAATTCATAGCTTCCCCCCACGAGGCACCCCCCGCCCCCGGCGTGGCCTGACGCTGCACCCCGGCGCAGGCTCCTTGCCCTGAGGGGACCCCTGACGCCTGTTCCTCCCCCTCCCGCAGAGTTCCTGAAGATGATGGAGGGCGTGCAGTAAGAGGTCGGCCCTCGCTCCGCCGAGACCGCGCGGCCCTCGGACGTAGGTGCTCTCCCCCACCCGGTGTCATCCCCGCCCGAGAGCGTGGCGCGGCCCCTTCTCGGATCCCCTTCTGGAAGGAATAAAAGCAAACGTTGCAAAGCGCGTGGCCTGAGTGAGGGGAGGACCGAGG
>NW_005355881.1:98448-107318 GCF_000412655.1 Myotis brandtii | reverse complement strand
GGGGCAAGGGGGAGGCCGCGGGGGTTTCGATCTGAGTCAGGATGAGCCGCGGTCCGCGGGTGGGGTGAAGGCGGGGCAGGAGGCTGGACTGGGGGCGGGGTGGAGTGTTGACACTTTCACTCCCCACTGTCCCTTCTTTCTGGGGCGCAGGCCACGGGGCTGGGAGTCGAGGATTGGGTGCCCATCCATCCCAGGCAGCCTTATTCCCGCTTGACCTGTTCCACTCGGTCTGTTCTGAGCGCTTCTAGGTCTACTGGTGATGGCAGGGGAGGGTGGGGACTCAGCCAGGAAGGAGGGTCTGACCT
Source organism: Myotis brandtii (assembly GCF_000412655.1). Classification (NCBI taxonomy): domain Eukaryota; kingdom Metazoa; phylum Chordata; class Mammalia; order Chiroptera; family Vespertilionidae; genus Myotis; species Myotis brandtii. The sequence goes on along the minus strand of NW_005355881.1, from coordinate 107,013 downwards.
CATCATCCATCTCCACCCTGGATCCCCGCCTCCGCCTGGTCCCCAGCTTTCCGGCCCCTCCAGTGCGTTCAACAGAGGGCCATCAGCATGATCTAGCTAAAATGAGATCTGGCCTGGCCACTCCCCTGTGGAAAGGACTTCAAGGCTCCCCATTGCTTCTAGAATCAAATCCAAATTCCTTCCTCTCCCTCCGTCCCTTGCTTCCCACAGCTGCCTTTTTCCGCGTGGGCTCCAGCCATCCTGGGCAATTTCTCATTCCTGCTATGGACAGTGGGGGTGCACTTCCAAGCCTTTGGGCCTTTGCACATGCTGTTTTCCTTCCTTGGGATGCCCTTCCTCCTCTAATAAGTCTGGCAAATTCTTCAACCCAGTTCAGATATCATCTCCAAGATACCAAGACCCAGCTCAGACACCATCCTCCCTTCCTTTGATACCTGCCCTCATTGGCTGTGAGCTAGCTTCCATAGTTCTTAGTACACAACCCAATTATAGCAGGCACCAGGTCACAGCTAATCAAGTTCAGTGGTAGCTTAGCTTTAGTCAGGTGACCTGCGTTTGAATCCCCACTGCTGGAGACAAATTAAACCACTCTGCTTCAGTTTCCTAACCTGTAAAATGGGGATAATGATGGTACTTACCTCTCAGGGTTGTGAGAACGAGTTAATGTGTGCAAAGTGCTGGCACATAGTTTCAGCGTTTAATAAATAGTATTATTAATATCATTATCATCATTCTTTTTTTGAGAGTGAGATTTTTTTTTTAAATGAGTTTATTTGAGCCAAACTGATGACAATTGCCAGGAAGCAAGATCTCAAATGCTCTGGCTCATCATTTTTGAAACATTGAACTCCACTGCTCCTCATTGCTACAGCCCTTCCTCTCCAACTTCTTTGTGTTCTCACCTCCCATTCATGTTTCCCAGTTATTTCACTCAGGATCAGTACTGGGGGTTATAATCATCACGATTGGTGCCTACTGTATGCAGTGCCCTGTGCCTTGCAGGCCTTGTCTCATTTATCCACATGACCCCAGAGGCACATGATCTAATTATCTCCATTTTTTTGAATTGATTTTAGAGAGGAAGGGAGGAAGAGAGAGAAACATTGATTTGTTGTTCCACTTATTCATGTGTTCATTGGTTCAGTCTTTATTGTTGTTGTTGAGTTTTTAAAAAAATATATTTTTTTATTGATTTCAGAGAAAGGAAGGAAGAAGGAGAGAGAAACATCAATGATGAGAGGATCATGATCGGCCTGCACCAGGCATGTTCCCTGAGGACACTCCCCTACTGAGACACAGGGGCGGGGCCTTTTTTGTTGTTAATCCTCAACCAGGGATATTTTTTCATTGATTCCTAGAGAGTGGAAAGGAAGGGGTGAGAGAGAGAGAGAGAGAGAGAGAGAGAGAGAGAGAGGAGAGAGAGAGAGAAACATCGATGTGAGAGAGACTCCTAGATTAGTTGCCTCCTGAGAGAAGCTCGGGGATCAAACCTGCAATCCAAGTACATGCCCTTGACCAGGAATCAAACCCGGGACTCTTTGGGCCTCAGGCTGACGCTCTAACCACTGAGCTAAGCCAGCCAGGGTCAGGACTGCATTCTTTTTCCTGTGTTCTTATCCCCAAGTATATGGCCTTTACCATGTAGGCACTCAACTGTATGAATTGAATAGGAATAATAATAGTCATACTTTTAAAAAAATTTTTGAAAAATATATTTTATTGTTTTTTTACAGAGAAGAAGGGAGAAAGACAGAGAGTCAGAAACATTGATCATCTGCCTCCCGCACACCCCGCACTGGGGATGTGCCCGCAACCAAGGCACATGCCCTTGAGTGGAGTCGAACCTGGGACCCTTCAGTATGCAGGCCGACTCTCCATCCACTGAGCCAAACCGGCTAGGGCAATAGTCATACTTTTTATTAAAAAGTATCACAAATAGGATTTTTTATTTTGTCATAAAAACTCTGGATTATTTATTTTAAACAGCTTCTTGGACTTGGGGTTCAAATACATCAGCTCACTTCACCATGAATCTTCATGAGTTTTACCAGTTCAAACTTGGGCTTCTTCAGCATTTTGACTTTTCTTTTTTTTTTTTAAATATATTTTATTGATTTTTTACAGAGAGGAAGGGAGAGAGATAGAGGGTTAGAAACATCGATCAGCTGCCTCCTGCACATCTCCTACTGGGGATGTGCCCACAACCCAGGTACATGCCCTTGACTGGAATCGAACCTGGGACCTTTCAGTCCGCAGGCCGGCGCTCTATCCACTGAGCCAAACCGGTTTGGGCAGCATTTTGACTTTTCTAACAAAGACATCATGGAGCGGACAAATAGACTGACAAGGCTTGTCTGTCTTTTCCAATACTATCTGGGATCAATTCATTGACCACTTTTTTCAAGTCATTTGTCTGCATCTCTCGGGTCATGATTTCCAGCATCTTCTGCATTTGGCAGACCTGTTAATGCTGAACTCTTTTTTTTTTTAAATATATATTTTATTGATTTTTTACAGAGAGGAAGGGAGAGGGATAGAGAGTTAGAAACATCGATGAGAGAGAAACATTGACCAGCTGCCTCCTGCACACCCCCTACTGGGGATGTGCACGCAACCTAGGTACATGCCCTTGACCGGAATCGAACCTGGGACCTTTCAGTCCACAGGCCGACGCTCTATCCACTGAGCCAAACCAGTCAGGGCAATGCTGAACTCTTATAAGAGGCTTCCTAATATGACTTTGCATTCTTTAGTAAAACCAATACTGAATAGATGGAGCAAATAACCATCAGTAGTCTTGACATCAACATGGGCTTCAAACATGGTCTGCCATTTTTTGACCATGGAGCACATTTTGTCACAGGTAAGATCCATGCCATGGAAATTAGGCAGTCTTTGCCCTGCACATCCTCAGTAATTAGCTTGAATTTTTAAAATGCAACTTCATCATTCTGTAGATCAGCTAGGGCCTAGCTGATCAGTGGTCGGCAAACTGCGGCTCGCGAGCCACATGCAGCTCTTTGGCCCCTTGAGTGTGGCTTTTCCTGAGCCTTAGGAGTACACTAATTAAGTTAATAACAATGTACCTACCTATATAATTTAAGTTTAAAAAATTTGGCTCTCAAAAGAAATTTCAATCGTTGTACTGTTGATATTTGGCTCTGTTGACCCATGAGTTTGCCGACCACTGAGCTAGGCTCACTTCAAAAACATGGACCTTGAGACCATCAGATGTGATTTTGGTTCCTTGAATTCTCCTGACTAGTGTTTTTCCAATATTTCTTATATTGAATATAGCTGGTGTTTCACATCATACCAATCTTCCTTAGAAAATCAATCAGCCATTTTCTTCTTGGCTTCAAACTTCTTGCTGCCTTTTGTAAGGCACTTGTTCTTGCTCACTGCCATGGTGCTGCTCAAAGAGCCAAAAGGTCAATATACCTGGACTAACTGTACTAGGCTTCTTGTTGCAAGTGTAAACAATCTAAATCAAACTGACTTACACCAAAAAGGGATTTGTTGGTTCATGTAACTGAGATGCCAAGGTATGAGCTGGAGGCTAGAGTCTCAATGTCACCTCTCTCCATCTCTCAGGTCTTTGTCTCTGCTTGGTTTTCTTGCATCTGCAGCTGTCTCCACCAGCAACTCCGGCTGGCTCCCTGCTCTTTTAGCAACCTAATAGGTGAAATAATTTCACTTTCTTCTAGTGGTAATTCCAGGGAACACTGATTGGTCCTGAACTACAGTATAGAGCTGGGTCCTTGTGACTGCCGCAAGGTAAGGCCACGTGACCATCTGGGGGACCAAACACCGTAATCAAGCACCAGATGAGGAGGCTTCCCAAGGCAGGCAAAAAATACGTCCACCTTGCTCAGCTGAATGGCTCATTGGGTTGAGCACCAAAAAGTTGCTGGTTTGATTCCGGTCAGGGCACATACCTGGGTTGGGGTTCAATCCCTGGTTGGGCACATACAGCTGTTTCTCTCTCTCTCTCTCTCTCTTCCTCTTTCTCTCTCAACATGTTCTCAGGTGAGGATCAAAAAATTTTAAAAAATACACACACCTTGGCCAGCATTGACTAAGGACCATCTTAGTGCCAGGTTCTGAGCTCCGCTCTTCTCAGACATCCTCTAACCGAGTGATTTACTAGTTGGAGAGCATTAGAATCACCAGGAGAGATTGTTGGGGCCAAGAATTTGTATTTCTAACAAATTCCAGGTGATAACTGTGCTGCCAGGACTCCTGGAGAACACTGCTCTGTACTCTGAGCTAGACCACAGCAATGACAGCACTTGGGAACTGATGAGAAAGGTAGAAGCTCAGGCCTTACTCCAGACCAACTAAATAAAAATCTGCATTTGGCCCAGCCAGGCGTGGCTCAGTGGTTGAGTGGCGACCCAGGAACCAAGAGGTCACCAGTTGATTCTTGGTCAAAGGCATGTGCCTGGGTTGTGGGCTCGATCCCCAGTGGGGGGCATGCAGGAGGCAGCCAATTGATTCTTCTCATCATTTGTTTCTATTTCTCCCTCTTCCTTCTCTGAATCAATAAAAATGTATTTTAAAGAGCTAGGAGCACAATTTTAGAGATAAGGAAACTGAGTGAGGACACCAAGTTCTACCAGATCTGACAACTCTCACACGTGGGACCTGGTGGGGTTAGAGGGCAGAAAGGAGGCTGGGGTAGCAGGAGTAAGAAAAGGGGTGGGTGAGAGCCAAGAATTTGCATTTCTAACAAATTCCAGGTGATAACTGTGCTGCCAGAAGGGCCGCCCTGTTGTCCTCTCCCCCAGGCCTGCACAAGCAGCTGCAGGCAGAGCTGACCCCAGTTTGGGTAGAGGCCGAGACCTGGGCCATGTTGGAGCACACCTGATGCTGTCTGTCCTCTTGATCTTCTTGCAGGATCTGGGCCATATCCATCACCTCAGCTCCTTCTTCCCTTTGCTGGGTCCTAGCTGGCCAGGGGTCCATAGGCCAGTGGAAGGATGGCCTGAGGGGCTGGGCCACTGGATAGAGTAGCTGGAGGGGAATGAGCCCCCTTGGAGCATGGGGGCCATCTGTGAGTCAGGAGCTGTCTTGAGTGCTCTGACAGGGAAGGAGCTTTCTGTGGCTGCCTCTCCAGATCCTGGGCTTGCTGTGGGGTGACTTGAGCCTTCTTTTTCAGGGTCAGAGCATCTACTGTCATAAGGTAGGTGGCTGGTCCTCTGCACCCCACCCCCAGACTGGTTCAGCCTCATCTGCAACACATCTAGGGCAGCCCCAATAGTCACTAACATTCCTAGTGCATGTCACAACTCCAAAGAAATAGGCATTTTGTGACACCCATTTTATAGACGAGGAAATATATGTAGAGACATAAACTAAGGTCACAAAGGAACAAATCCTAGTCACTCCACTGCTTGGCCCTATAGCCTGGACATCCTGAAGGACAAATGCTTCTCCCTGGAGAGAGGAGCAGGGCCATGAGCCCAGATCCTAGGAGCCTGACTCTGCCCCAACTCTAGGGTAATTACAAGGCAGAAACTTGTAAAAAAAGAGAAAGCACCCCCAAAATTCAAAATGTATTTATTTAATATATTCATCACAGGGGCTCAACCAGAGACTTAATTTAAAAAACAGACACAAAACAAATACAACACCACAGCTGAAGAGAGAGTCCTAAACAGAAATCAAGGCAAGGACAGACCATCCAAGGAAAAAGTAAGAAGACGGCACAAGGAGACAGGCTGGACAGCCCAGGTCAGGGCTCTTGGCTGGAGACCTGCTTTGCGTAGTTTTCCTGTAGGTACTTCTTGAAGGCTGAAGAGAACAGGCAGATCTTGGTGAGTGATGGGGAGAAGGGCAGCAGGGATGCAAAGCGGGTGGAATTTGGGGAGTTCCCAGAACAGATTCTCCCTCTGTTGCCCACCCAGTCAGATCTCCTGGATGGACTCTGCTTCCTGTGACACTGGGAGGGGACTAGGGGGCCTTAGTGATCAAGTCATTTGCACAAAGCTTTGCCTTCTATTTATAAGGCCCCTCAACCTGCCCTGGCCAGGGTCTCAGTGGTTAGAGCGTTGGCCTGTGCACCAAAGGGTCTCAGATTCCCAGTCAAGGGCAGGTACCTGGATTGCAGGCTTGACACCTAGCCCGTCAGGAGGCAACCCATCTATGTGTCTCTCTCACATCGATGTTTTTCTGTCTCCCTGTCCCCCCGATCCCTTTTCTGCTCTCTCTGGAAAAAAAAAATCCTTAGGTGAGTATTAAAAAAATTTTTTTTTTTTTAAAAAAAAGTCCCTCAACCCACATCAATTTTCTGATTTTATATCAAGCAGGCAAAGCAGAAACACCAAGGCAGAGGTAGGACCGGCTTCCCAAGTCACCGAGATCCTTTTTGTTTGAGGGAGACTTTCAAGGTTGGGGAGGGGTCACCCAGTGGCGGAGGAAGGACCCACCTGTGGGGTTTTTCCAGAGCTCTGCAGCATGTGTGTTCAACGGGCTGTCGATGTTGGGTTCTGTGGGTGAAGAGAACAAGATTGGTCAAGGGGGTAGACGAGGCTGCCTGGGGGAGTCCTGACAGGTTCCCCGGTTGCAGGGGGAGGAGGGCTAGTCTTAGAAGTCACCTCCTAGCCCTGACCAGTTTGGCTCAGTGGGTAGAGCGTCGGCCTGTGGACTGAAGAGTCCCAGGTTCGATTCCGGTCAAGGGCATGTACCTTGGTTGCGGGCACATCCCCAGTAGGGGGTGTGCAGGAGGCAGCTGATGGATGTTTCTCTCTCATGGATGTTTCTAACTCTCTATCCCTCTCCTTTCCTCTCTGTAAAAAATCAATAAAATATATTAAAAAAAAAAAGTAGTCACCTCCTAGCAAGCTCTGGATGGAGAGCAGGATGGTCCTGACGTCATACAGGGCAGACCACTTGTCCTTTAGGATGTCCAGGCAGATGTTACCCTGGGTGTCTACGTTGGGGTGGTAGCAGGGCGTGAGGAATTTCACCGTGGGCGCGTTGTACGGGTAGCCACTGGGGAACTCTAGGGAGAGTTTATACCTCAAGTCTTCATATACCTGGCATTGGAGAAAGAGGCGGGAGTAAGCTTGCCACCCTGAACCTCATATTCCAGCCCAAGCCCCACATAAAGACCTTGCTAGGACCTTTTAGCTTTTCTAGGACTTGACAGAAGACAAACTCTTATGCTGGTTCTGGTAATTTCTCTCATCTGGTGGGGACATCAGGGATCCTTTGGTCCAAGGGTTGTAAATTGGTGCCCTGAGGGTTACCACAGCTTGCTTTTTAGTCCATTTAGAATATTAGTTGCTAACATGTAAAAATTGGGAGATTTGGGGCAGATTTGAAGTCCTGACTTCTCTTAAACCAGATAAACAGCAACGGGACGCTGCTGTCATGAGACTTGTGCCCTCTCATTGGCCAAAGTCCTCACTTGTCCTCCATTCTTTTCCTTGCTGTCTGGCCCCCTGAGAATCTAAGATGGACAACCTTGCTTTAAAGCCACCTTCTTGCTGTACAGAAGGGGGGACCAGGACCGAAGGCTCAGAGCACAGGGGCGTGCCCGCAGGCCTAATGGCTGGAAGCAGATGTGGCGCATTTCACCTCCCACCGCTCCCCAGACCCAGCATCACACTCCCCTACCCCAACCCACACTCACTGTGCCAGCTGCTCCATGGATGGTCCCCACCCATTTGAAGAGATTGTCTGACTCAGGGAAGGCAGAAATCCCTTTGTCGCCAGACATCTGGGGAGGAAACACAGAGCTCTCAGGATAACACTTCTGGCACAATGGGCAAACCCCTTAACCCCGTCACATTCTGATCCAAAATAAGGCCCTCAGACCAAAGTGACAGGCTTTCCTGAGCAAGTGCTTAGACTCCTGAGGGCTGAGGATGCCCCCTGGGGAGGAGTGTGGGGGTTACAGTGGTTCTGGGCCAGGCTGGGAGGGAGGGGTTTTGCAGGGGAGCAGAAGGCTCCCTGCACCCAGCCTTGTTGGTTGCTGGGAATTCCCTTCACCGTGGGACTGAGTGCCAGTTCTACTGTGCAAAGCCTGCTCGGACTAGGGAGCTAGACATACAAGGATCTGAGTGGAACATTCAGGGTCAATGTGGAGAAAGGACACCTAGGATGGAAGCATCTCCAGGAAGGGCGGGTGGAGAGCTGGGCGGGGTGAAAGCTTAGGGCAGGGAAATAGGGCGAGGCCTCCTAGGGCTCCAAGGAGCCCATTTTAGAGACAATTTCTTTGTGGGGAGATGGGGTTAGGAGTGGGGACTGCTGGGAAAAGGGTGTCGGTGAGGTATATGAGCCAGTTCCCAGAAGGGAGCAGACTGTACTCATCGTTTTACCCCTTCGCTCCGTGTCTAGCAAAGAGCGTGAGGTGGGGAAGGAGGCCACTGAGGAAGGAGTGCAAAGTGGCAGGTGGACCAACTGGCTGGGCATCCGCGCGGGCGGCCACTCACCATGAGGGTCATCAGCTCCTGCTGTAACCTGCGGACAGAGCGTCTGGAGTCACCTGGGAGCCCGGATGGGCCAGGGCTCAGCGGGTCCATTCCAACGCCCCCCCCCCCCCCCCCCCCCCCCCCG
>NW_005355881.1:83593-98051 GCF_000412655.1 Myotis brandtii | reverse complement strand
CGAGCTGCGGCGACGCTGGCGGCGGCTGGGTCGCGGTTTTGGGAGGCCATCCGGGCAGCGCTGGCGGCGACGCAAACTCGGAGGACACGACAGTAACTGCAGGGCTGCGGGCCCACCCGCCCGCATTTGAATTGAACGCTCCTGCAGCGCTGGCCAATCAGAGACTCGCTTGGGTTTGATCCAGCCAATGGGGCGCTCCGAGGTGAAACTGCTAGACGCACCCCCCAGCGCACCACTCCCGAGCCGCGGGAATCCTGATTCCGACGGGCGATTGGCTGGAGAGGCTGCCATTAAAACGAGTCTGCAGTGGATTGGTGGCTTTTGGAAAACGGCGACCATTAAAGGGCTAAGAAAAAGTCCACGTGGGACGTGCCCCTTTAGGTCAATCGCCGGGTTACGGGCCACAACTCCCAGCACTCCCAGCCCGGAACCCTACGGGGAAAGAGAGGGTCTCTAATCTTGCCTGGTACCCTTCCTGGAACCCGGAACCCCTGCCTCTCTCCCATTATGTCCTGGGCCCATGGCGAGGGGAAAAACTTGAGGCTGATGGCAATCTAGCAGTGGACTCCCTATTAGAGAACAGATTCATATGCTGCCTTTCTACATAATATAGTGTTTTAACCTATAAAATGGGGGTAATGAAAGCCACTCTGCATTTTCTTCTGGTCTGTCATGAACCCACCATGGTGCCACCCCTTACATTCTGCTACTTCCATGCCTTAGTTGGGTGAAGAAATAAGAAACAGGGACAGGGAGGTGTGCAAGGTATTCCCGGGGTCATCTCATGAAGCACGAAGGGCAGCAGGACCTTCCTGGGTCTAACCTGGGGTGGGAGAGGGTACCTGGCCCTTTCCACTACCCACTTCTAGAGTCCCTGATGTTTTGTCAGCCCCCGCAAGGCAGAACACAGCAGGCTCATCATGTGTGTTTATTACAAACTGTTTAATTGCTTCTTATCCTAATGACTTTACAAATATAGAAGTACATGCCAGTCTGGGGGTGCTCTGTAGTGAATCACCCCTGTGAGGCACAGCTTAATGCCGCTTATCATCCCTCTGGGAGCAGTCTCAGTGGTGGCCTCAGCCACAGGGAGAGAGGGTCAGGAGGAAGGCTGCCTAGTGTGGCCAGGCCACCTGGCTTCAGGTCTGTGCAGGTGCTTCAACTGCACGATGCTCATTCTCTGTCCGTTGAGTCTCCATGTACTTTCGCATCTTCTCAACTATCCAGGAGGGTAGGACAAAGGATTTCAGCTCCTCTAACTTCAGGTCCAGGCATCCTCTGACAAAGGAAAAAAGTTGAAGACAGGATGTAGGCCCCAGCTCATCCTGGGGGTACTGTAAGGCAGGGGAGAGAGTAGGGGACAGATCTGGATTTACCTGTAATCATCGCTGGCAGCGAGGTCCCGGATGTCCTCTTCAATGAGGAGGTAGGCCTGGACCAGGAGCAAAGGAGAGTGATCGTCATCTTTGATTCATTTCTGTGTAACTCAACCACACGTTATTAAACATTTGCTTAATGTAAGGGCTGTGAGGGAGGGGGGGCATAGTTATAACTTAGTAGGGGAGAGTAAATAGGGACTGTCTGGGGAACAGTTCCTTGAGGCAATCTTTCACTCAAATAGGAACTATGGGTTGGGGAGTGGAGACTGGTAACTATAACTTTCTCCTCTTTTAAAAAAGGACCTTGATCCTGGCTGGGTGTGGCTCAGTGGTTGAGGGTGGACCTATGAACCATAAGGTCATGGTTCGATTCCCAGTCAGGGCACATGCCCAGTTGTGGGTTCCATCCCCAATAGGGGGTATGCAGGAGGCAGCCAATCAATGATTCTCTCTCATCCTCGATGCTTCTTTTCTTTTTTTTAAAATATATTTTTATTGACTTCAAAGAAGGGAGAGGGAGAGAGAGAGAAACATCAATGATGAGAGAGAACCATCGATCGGCTGCCTTCTGCACACCCCCCACTGGGGATCGAGCCTGAAACCTAGGCATATGCCCTTGACTGGAATTGAACCTGAGACCTTTTAGCCCACAGGCCAATGCTCTATTCACTGAGCCAAACCAGCTAGGGCTCATCATTGATATTTCTATCTCTCTCTCTCCTTCTCCCTTTCCCTCTCTGAAATAAGTAAAAATATATTAAAAAATAAAATAAAAAAGGATCCCAAGGTACTTAATAACAAAATGGCAAGAGAGCTAGTGAAATATACAGGCAAAAAGGAAACTGGAGGAAGCTATGTTAACTCTGGGAACCAAGATTACTTGGTTTTGAACTTTGTGGCAGAAGGGAAAACTGTCTAGTAACTGGGCTGTATTGCCTTGGGGCCTGTAAAGCTGCTGGCACAATGCCATGGGCTGCAGTGGGCGAGAGCCCTCTTGTGAGCTTCCCATACAGAGGATGTTGTTCATCACATAAAAGTCTTCTGTGGGAGACATGTCTTTCTAGTCTTAGGGTCAGGAATAAATACTTGTGTGTCCCTTGGGTCATTTGACTGTCACCTTAAGGACACTGCAAACTTTGTAACAGACCAGGTGTTCTTGAGAGGGGCCTAGAGCTGGAAATCCAGAAGTGCACTGGTCTCCCAAGTCAGCAATAAAAACAAAACACAACAAAAAACTATTCTTGCTCATGGCCTAATTTTAGATCCTGTCTCCCCCTCACCTATTTTTTGAGACAGGGTGTAGGTATAAATATAGCAGTAAAATAAAAGACAGCTTTCAATACCAGAAAGGAGATGGCATACTGGTTTGCAAGGCCATTAGATTCTAATAGGAGCAATCCCTGCAGAGGGACTAAGCACTGTGTTGAGAAAAGAGTCTTTAATGGTGCCAGGTGCAGAATGTTGTGATTGATGAGTGAAATCTGTCAACAGGCACAAGGGAGAAGTAGCAGTGTGTCTTGTACCTGCCATTCTGCTTAGCTAATAAAAGCTATGAATGAGGAATGAGGTGAGGAGGGGCTGAGGGGGTGCTGTGTGGGAGACCTAGGGACAGCAAAGGAAATCCAGGGATTCCAGCCTGCTCTTCAGCATGAAGGACCAGGCCCTCTCTGCCCTTACATGCCTGCCTTTCTACATTCATCAGGCTTTGAGAATCTCTCAGATTTGGAGGTAAGCTGCCACCAATAGCCAGAACCCTGGGCTGGGTGGGTCTTTGGCAGTGGCACGAGGGAACAGTGCTCACCATCTTCCCTCCTGTTGCCCGCATGTGATGTTGCTCGGCCAGCCAGTGCTTGTCCTGGGGATCAGCTGCGTACTGAGGGATGAAGTCACAGGAGACATTAGTCTGGTGTGAGGGGCTTTCCTTATTTGCTCCCAGATCATACTCCGGGCCCTTGAGCAGTTCTTATGAACAAGACCTTGTCCTAGCTGGGTGGATGCAGAGGGCTCACCAACCTCTTCAGAAAAAGTGCAGTTGAGCCCAGGAAACCAGGAGTGGGACCCAATTTCCAGAGATTTAGTTACCATCTAATTCCCCAACCCCTTTGTTTCTCAATACACAGCATCTCAGGCAACGGGGCTGACTCTTATTATAGAGCTCTACTCCTCTCTGAAATAATGATTTGAGGAAGCTTATAACATATGACTATTACGGTGACCATATCTCCTAAAACAAAAACCAGGACACTTCATGCTTAGGGGAAGGAAGGATAGCATCACATTTAAGAATCTGGTTTTGGAATTAGACAAAAAAGGTTTAAAGTCTGGTTTCTGCCACTTATTAGACAGTATAAACCTGGGCAGTAATTTCCTTGAGACTCAGTTTCTTCATCTGTGAAAAAGACAGTATTAATACTTATAGGGTTGTTGTTAAGAATAAGTAAAATGGGCCTGCTTGCATGCCCAAGCCTTCCCCCTTTCTTTCCCCACAGGGATTCATCTCCTAAACTTTAAGGGACCCCACGAGGCTTGCAATTAGGGCAACAATGGTCAGTGGCAATTCATCCTGGGCAAACCCCCTAAACCTGTCCCCAAAGCCCCCTTTTCTCTGACTTCTTAGTAAGCCAAAGAAGCCCATCCTAGGCTCATTTCCCCAGCCCTTTCTTGTTTCACTGTCCCCAACTTTAATAAACATCCTCTTAAAAAAAAAAAAAAAAAAAAAAGAATAAAGTGGTGCAAAAAAGTGCTAAACATAGTTAGTATCTGACACATAATAAGTGCTCAATATAGATAGGTTTTATAAAACAGGCAGAACATTTGAAATAGAGACCAACTGGGAAATCTGTATGGTTACTAACTTTGAGTTTGAATAATTATTTCACCTCCCATCCTATATAATAAAAGGCTAATATGCAAATCAACCAAACAGTAGAAGACTGGTCACTATGATATGCACTGACCACTAAAGGGCAGACACTCAATGCAGAAGCTGCCCCCTGGTGGTCACTCAGCCAGAAGCCAGGCTCATGGCTGGCGAGTGCAGTAGTGGGAGCTTCTCTCGCCTCTGCAGCAGCACTAAGGACCCCCCTCAGGGGATGTCCAACTGCTGGCTTAGGCCCGCTCCCTGAGGGGACATCCCCCGAGGAGTCCCGGACTGTGAGAGGGTGCAGACCAGGCTGAGGGACCCCCATCCCTCCAATGCACAAATGTTGTGCACTGGGCCTCTAGTATAATATAAACATCAGTCAAAAACTTAAAAGTGTGCATTTTCTGACCCAGAAAAATCCCATTTCCAGGGATTTACCCTTCAGAATCACCCATACATGTACACAAGTTTGTTTTGTGCAGCATTGTTTATGATAGCAACTGTTGGAAAAAACTTAAATATCTAACAACAGGGGAGTAGTGAAATAAATGATGGAATATTTATTCTATGAATTCTATACAGCCATTATGATGAAATGAAGGAGCCCTGGCTTGTGCACCTAAGGGTCATGGGTTTGATTCCTGGTCAAGGGTAGCAGGTTCGATCTCTGCCCTGGTCAGGGCTTGTGAGGGAGGCAACTAATCGATGTCTCTCTTTCACATTGATGTTTCTCTCTCTCCCACTCCTGCCCTCCCTTCCACTTTCTTAAAAGAAAAAAAAAATCAATGGTAAAATATCCTCAGATGAGGATTAACGATAAATAAATAAATAAACAAAAATGAGGGAGACCTAGTTTAATAACATGCACAAGAGCTCAGGTTTTGCTGAGGACAGACCTGACTCACTAGTTACTACTGAGTGATTCTGAGCAAGTCACTTAGCCTTTCTCAGCCATTCCATCTTAAAGGAAGTTCCATAATGTAAGTGTGGCACCTAAAACCAGGTTTGGTACACAATAAACACACAAGACAAGTAGCTATTATTGAGGCACAGAGTTGTTGTATAAATTATAAAAGGTAAAGGTCGAGGGCAACTAGAACCCAGATGCCTTGACTCCCAGATTGGTGTTTGCCCCAAGCTTCTCTGTGCCGTGTACAGTTCCCAATGTCACATATTCCCCTGCAATGGCCTGCCTGACCCCCAGCTCTCACCTACCTTAAAGAGGTGTGGGTGCTTGATGTAGATTCTCCCTCTGGTGCCCCCCATCCCCAGGGCTCTGAAATATAACAGACAAGTGTAAGGATTCCAGCAGTTGTAGTCCTAGGGGTGGACTCCTTCCTCAGTACCAAAGCTCTAAGACTTACTTGTTGGCTCGAGATCCTAACACAAAGGTGGTAGATTCATTCAGCCGAGCTGGGTCCCACTACGAAAAAAATAGACAGGCTGGTGAGGGTGAGGTTTATCTGATGGGCAGGAAAGAAACATTCCTCTCCCTTCCGTCTACCAACACCACCCTTATTCCATTATTCAAAACAGTTGATTCAAGAAACTGAATATTTACACTATGCTAGGCCCTGTGCTAGATACTGGGGATAAAGAGATAAGTAAGATAGTTTCTGTTTTTCAGGGTCTACAGACTTATGTGTATAGAATCTCAAAGGCTAACACAGGCCAAATAAATGAGGCATGCGGCCCGCGGGCCATGAGTTTGACATGCTTGGTATAGATAATTATACCATCATGAGATGGGCAATGATATACAGGCGAGTGTAGGTGGGAGGGGTGCCAAAGAGAAGGATAACAAGAAGGCTTCCTTAAAGAGGTAATTGGCAAGTTGATTCTGGAAGGATGAGCACAAGTTAGGGTAGGGGGGAGGAAGAAAGGCAGGTGAGAGCTGGTGTGGGAACCTGGAGAGACTATAAACCGTTCTGTGTTACTAAAAGAGAGAGCACAAATTAGGGCGTGGCAATTAATGAGGCTGGAGAGAGAAGCAGAGAGGGCTGAAGGCCCTATTACATTTGCTCATTCTGGAGGCTATGGGGAGTCACTGAGGGCCTCTGCACGGAGGAGCAGATCTGCTTTAAAGATAGCTCACTCTTCTGCAGTGTGGCTTCTGGATGTGAAGTGGCAGACTACAGGCAGGGGGGACAGCTCAGTTTTGAAGGAAGATGAGGGCCTGAGCCAGGATAGCAGTAAGGATGAAGAGGAGGGAATAGCAACTGTGATATATTTAGGAGGTGGAAGCATCCAGGGTGGAAGGAGAGGAAGAGGCAAAGATGACTAAAGTAGAGACCATAAAAGACAGCTGAGGAAAGACTCTGATACCCATTTTGGATATCTGAGTTTGAAATGCCATGGAAATTCCAGGCAGGGAGATCTAGTAGGTAGTAGGATATACAAGTTTTAAACTAGAAAGGGAGTGTGGGACAAACCAAGAAGTATGGCAAGTTTAGTACCCTGGTCCTTGAAGCCACAGGAGTGAATTATTTAGATCATCCAGAGAGGAACTAGATGGAGAAGTGGGCCAAGGAGGGAACTTTGGGGAATGCCCTTTGTACGGGTCATTGCTGAGCAAGAACTCCCAAAAGAGAGAAAGATGTTTGGGAGGAACAGAAAGACCGGAAAGACCCAGGAGAATGCAGGACCACCTGCTTTAAGGGAGCAGAGTTTTAGAAGAAAGGTGTGGTCGCTGTGTGAAGGCAAAGGGCCAGCATGACAAGAGATGGGCCATTCATACTGGCAGCCTCAACCAGGACAGTGGAGCTTTCACCTACCTTCCTGGCTTCCACATGTGATTTTACTTAAAGAGAGGATTCTACTGCTAAAAGGGCTTGTAAACAATGTTCCGAAGGCAACAGAGGCTAATGGTTAACAACACAAACTCTGGTGTCGACGGATCTTATGTTTGAGACTTGGCTCTACCACTTACTAGTATGTGACTGTGAGCAAGTCCCTAAGCCTTAGTATACACTCAAGTGTATTAAGCACATAAGATAACTAAATAAAATATAATTTCTGCCCACAGGGAGTTGGCAGGAAAGGAAGCTCCTCAACTATAGAAGGGTAACAGAATTTATTGCATGAGGTTGTTATAAAGATTAAATGAGAGAAGCCATGTGAAGATTGAGGGCCGTGCCTGTCACATACTAAGTACTGGAAACATCACGAGCTTTGACAAGGAGAAGGCTTCAGCAGACTCAGCCTTCCCTTTGTTTACCTCTAACTCCAACCCCTGCTTGGGCTCCTTCTGGGAGGCCAGCGTTGTGGGTAGGGTAAGGGGCAAGATGGCTCTGGAATGGCATGCACACACCCTTCACCACCCCAGCCTCTTTCCCTCCTGCTGGGCCCAGAGCCTTGACTGAGTCTCCCCCTAGGATGGAGGTCGCTGCCATGCTCACATAGTCATACCTTGGGGCCTTCTCGGCGAATTGGTTCACAGGATTTTGGTTTCCACCTGATTGGGGGACAGAAGAAAGGTGACTTCTCTAAGTTCAGGTCCAGGATTGGCAGAAAGCCTGATGCTGGTGGTGGGAGTTCCCCCCACACTCTCACTTTAGCCCTGAGTGTACTTCTTCCAGGTAACCCATTAGAGGAGGCACAAGGGGAGAAAAGCACTGGACTAGAAGCCATCCTAGGACTAGATCTGATATTAAGTCCAAGAACCTCTTTGAATTGCAGTTCTCATCTGTCAAAAGGAGATTCCAACAGCAATGCTGTTGTGTTAGTGAGGAATGAACTTGCTCAGGTGGGACACAAATCTAGGTCTGATGATTACTACTACTCCATCTCCTAAGCCAGGGCACCAGCTATCCCCATCGCTTTTAACCAGACCAATAAGGCTTTATCTGCTTTAAATATTGGGCTTGTAAAGTTTTGTTTGAAAAAAGATTCTGGCCCCAGCTGGTTTGGCTCAGTGGATAGAGCATCAGCCTGTGGACGAAAGGGTCCTGGGTTCGATTCCGGTCAAGGGCACATGCCCGAGTTTCGGGCTCAATCCCCACTAGGGGGCATGCAGGAGGCAAACGGTCAATGATTCTTTCTCATCATTGATGTTTCTCTCTCTCTCTCCCTCTCCCTTTCTCTCTGGGGGGGAAAAATATATATATATGTGCTTCTGTTGCTTTAAAAATCTTTGAAAATGCCATCCTAGAGGGAATGGAGTAGTTTTGTCCCTTAGAAGCTATATGATGTTGGGCAGATAATTCTGAGTCTATTTTCTTATCTGAAAAATTAATTATACCTTCATTAGAGGGTGGATGTAAGGATTAAAAAGTACATATGTAAGGAGTTTAGACCAGTTATGGCACATTATAAACATTCAATATATACCACCAACAAAGAAAGTCTGGTGTTTAATGAAGCTGGCTGAACTGTTCTGGGGCAAAAGTAGGATAAAACACCCTCCTCCTTGCTGCTTTCTTTTCCTACCCCCCAAACCTGGGTGACCCTTCTCCATGGTGACTTACACAGCTCTCTCTTCTACAGGGACAGAACTCTGGCCGCTTTTCCTCCAGGCCCACTCCCTCCCGTTCCTCCCTTCAGCTCTATTGGTCCCTACTCACACCATGCCAGGGGCTGCCCGGTCATTTGACTGGATGTGTCCAGGAGGCCGTCCCTTCCTCTGCCACAAAGAACAACTGTCAGAGCCTGACCCAGTGGAAGCCCCACCCCACCCTATTGGCAGGTCCAGGGTCACTGGTGGAGATGGTTTTTCCAAAGAGACAAAATGGTGCTTGAGAGTGAACAGGAAGAGCAAGTGTTTCCAGGGTTCCTGCCTCTCATGCTAGAAAGGCCCCAGGCTGCACTGAGGAAGCCTACCACCCTCCCTGGGGCTGCGAGGCCTTGCCCAGCCAGAAAACGTGGGGATGGTTTACCTTTTTGGGAATGGGACTTCCTCGATGGGCACCTTCCTCTTCTGCCTGCCGACCACGCTGCAGAAAAAGGAAAGGGAACCAGTGGAAGGCCAGTATCTGGGGGCTGCAGGTTCCTTGGGATTGCAGAAGACAGGGCCCCTGGACCACCCCCTCCACCCCCTCCCTGAGCCAGGCCTCAGAAACCCTCCCAGCAGGATGCTATTTGGACCTGGTCCTACAAATGGGTGGCACATGGAATGCCCCTGCCTCCCAGTCTGGTCATTGTCCCCTTTTAAGCCCCAGGACAGTGACTCTGACCTTTATCCCTGGAAGCTCATGGGTCAATCTGGGTATAACTTTCTCTCCATCTGAGAACAGTAGTTTTGCCTGAAAGGAAAAGATTGTGTTAATAGTCACTGTTTTGGTGGGAAGCCTCTCTGCCTTCATTTTTACAGACACACTCCAAACTGGGTGACAGCTGTTTCATGGTCAGTACAAAGGCACTCCAGGATATGCACATAAGCACATATTCATTAACCGCCCGCCCCCCCGCCCAACTTCAGTATTAATGATCATTGTTGAAAAACTAGAAAATGTAAAAAAAAAAAAAAAACCAAACCTGACATCTCAGTAACCACAGAATACTGTTAACATTTCAATGTAAATTCTTCCTCACTTTTTTCTTTTTCTTATTATATTTTATTGATTTTTTTTAGAGAGGAAGGGAGAGAGATAGAGAGTTAGAAACATCAATGAGAGAGAAACATCGATCAGCTGCCTCCTGCACACCCACTACTGGGGATGTGCCTGCAACCAAGGTACCTGCCCTTGACTGGAATCGAACCTGGGACCCCTCAGTCCGCAGGCCGACGCTCTATCCACTGAGCCAAACCGGTTAGGGCTCTTCCTCACTTTTTTCGATGTAAATATATACTATGTGTGTTTTTTAACTAAATGCATTGATATACTATATACTCCTCAGGAAGCTGCCGTTTTCATTTAATAATATTAGGTGCCTAGGAGGTAACTGGCTGAGGAAGCAGCAGGAAATAGCACAGTAAGGTCCTTACTTTTGTGCAGCTTATATTCTGTGGGTGATGGGAATAATAAACCAATAAATAAACATATAAACAAGCTGACTCAGATCATGATAAATGCTCTCAAGAAAAATAACCACAGACAGATGTGACAAGAGAATCGCCAGAAGGGAGGGCTCCGTGAAGCAGGTGATCAGGGAAGGCCTTGTTGAGAAGGCAGCCTGAGCTGACGTGTGGAGGAGGAGGAGCACTTGAGAGCCCTGACCACTGCCTCCTTCAGGAAACACTTTTCTACTGGCTCCTGTGGCCACACTTCCCTGGTTTTCCTATTTCTCTAGCCGCTCTCTCTTAGCCTTCTTTGCTGGCTCATCCTCCTAGATCTGGTTCTTTTCACTCTGTCCTCTTTCATTAGATATTCTGTCTGCTTTCATCTATGCTCACAGCTTCAATTAACATCTATAAACTGATGACTGCAATTTTTTTTATCTTCAGCTGTAGCCTCCCCTTTGTGCTCTAGACTTATATATCAGCCTGCCCATGTCTACGCATGGATGACCCAAATGCGCTAGGTCCAATACTAACCCCATGATTTTCTCCTCCAAAAGTGAAGAGTGCACAAGTCTCAACGCACACGTGATATTTCATACCTGTCCACTTAACTATGAAAGCAGGAACGCTGCTTGTTTGTTTGCCATTTGTTCTCATTTGTTCGTTCATTTATTCATTCATTCACTTACTCACTCTCTCAATCATTCTACAAATACTTAATGTACTAATATTAAGAATCATATTCTAGGGCTAGGAATACAGCAGTGAACAAGATCAGGCCTCAACTCTTATAAAACTCAAGATTTTAGCAGAGTTGGGGGGGAGGCAGAAAATAAACAAACGAACTATTAATGATTTCAAGTTGAAATAAAGAGTGGAAATAAACACGTGAAGTGATAGGGAGTAACTGGAGGTGGGGAAGGAAGTGAGATGGGGCTACTGTAGATGGAGCCAGCTATGTAGAGTTAAGGGAAGAGCACGTGAGGCAGTGAGAGCAGCAAGTGCAAAGGCCCCGCGTTGGTGTGCTGGAGAAGCAGGAGTTCAGTATGGCTAGAATACAGTCAATAGGGCAGGTGGGAGGAGGTGACGTCCAAGAGGCAGGAGCCAGTCCACATAGGGCTCTGTGGGTCACGGCAAGGCATGAGGGTTTTATTTTGCCTTCAAAGTGAAGTCACTAACATGTTTTAAAGAGCAGAGTGAGACAATTTGATTCATCTTTAAAAGGATGCTGTGAGAATAGAATGGAGGAAGTAGCTCAGGGCTGAGACATACATTTGGGAATCATCAGCAGTTAAATTTTTAGGCTTCAAAGCCCAGAATGAGAATGGGCCACAGAAGAGAAGGGGTCCGAGGACTGAACTCAGGAGTGCACCAATAGCAGAGGTCAGGTAGAGAAGAGGAGCTGGCCCAGGAAGCTGAGGGGGTATGGTCAATGAGGCTGGAGCCAAGAGAGGAGCATTCTAAGAAACATGACATGATTCACTGTGACAAATGCCACCAAGAAGCAAGTAAGCTCTCACTGACAGCACGGAGTTCTTCTGCCCTTTCAGAGCTGAGGCCCAGGCCCTGATCTTGCTCTTTTCCCGAGGCTGTGCCTGAGCAGCTAGCCAGCCAATCCTCTTCTTCTTCTTCTTTTTTTTTTTTTTGCCAGCCACTCTTCTTATGATAATTACCCTTATAGACATGAACTTAAACCAGCCTTTGTGGCTTTGATTATGAAGAAATTTCCATCTCTGACAGCTAATGGTTTCAGTCAAGCAGAGTCTGGGTGATGCTGACAATTTCTATTAATAACAGCAGCTGACACATGCAAACAGGTCCACTACTATCTTGGGAACACAGCCATTTACAAACCTGATGTCATGCCTCCTGACCACACCCTGAGAGGCAGGGAGGCAGAAAGGGTGATAGTCCCTAGGGGCTGTGACAACTTCAAGGATCAAGTCACAAGTACTTGCAGAGGTGAGATGGGCCTCAGCTATTCTAACTCTTGCTTGTTCTAAGCCACAGTTTCTTCATTTGTAAATTAGGGATTAAAATATGTCTTCCGTAAAGAGTTTCTTCTGACATGTAAATGAACAAATGATATGAAAACATTTATCACAGTACCTGGCATATAGTAACGATTTCCCTTCCTATCTGTCAGCAACACCGCCAAGCCCTACCTGGAAGTAAGTGGCTTCTCCAGCATCCCCGCCTGATGATGGGATCACACTTCTTAGTGGCGATCCCAGGGCTAAGCCCTGTGCCTACATCTCTGGTCCTATTTGGTCTCACCTGCTCCAGGCAGCTGCGACAGGCCTCCTGGATCAGCTGCTCTGCATCCACTTCTTCCCCAACGTTGTCTCGCACATTCAGTGCTGCCTTCTGGAAGAACTAGGGAGAAGTACAAAGAGCAAACTGAACATAAAAGAAAAGCTTTTAGCCCTGGCCGGCGTGGCTCAACTGGTTGGGTGTCATCCTGTGCACCAAAAGGTGCTGTTCGACTCCCAGTCAGAGCACCTGCTTGGACTGCAGGATAGATCCCAGGTTGGGGGCAATGCAGGAGGCAGCCGACCAATGTTTCACTTTCACATTGATGTTTCTCCCTCCCTTTCCTTCTCTCTTTCTCATTCTCTTTCTCAAAAATAAAAATATATAAAAAGAGAAGCTTTTTATCTATCTCCACCATCTTGGAGCCTGAGGAAGTCTGCTGGGAACAGGACTTCTAAAATGACAAATATGTTGGAAGGCTATGGTCCAAGGCCATTTTTGCTGGCTATGAGCAGGGTTTCTGGAACCAGGTGGCGCACACAGCTCTTCCTAAAACTGTAGGTGTTTATGCTCAAGGTGAAACTGAACACTATCTAGACAAGAGATGTGCTTATATGTACAGCTAAGAACAGTGACTCCTGGTGGAAAACCAAAGCAAGCCAGAGTCATCTGTGGAAAGGAACTCTGCTCATGGAAACAGTGGCGTGGCTCCTGCCCAATTCTGAAGCAACCTTCCTGCTAAGCCTGTTGGGACACAGAATCCATGTAATGCTCTAGGATTTAAACTTATTGAAAAGTGAATAAAAGTGAATTTGTTCTCTTGTATTTTTGTTAAATGGGTTAAACACAAAGAAATAAATAGAAGAGAAGCTTTTACCATATCTCATACAGAAGGGAAACGTGATTCTGAGTATGGCTTTGTGATCAGTCAGATTTAGATTCATATTCCAGGTTCATTTCCCCACTCTATCCTCATTTAAGGAGGAGCATAATCACAGAAGGACCCAAAGGATGGTCATTACAGCATTAATGTGTAAATAGTGCAAAATCAAAGAATAACTTAAATGTCCAGGTATAACTTAAATAAATTATGGCACAGCCCATACCATAAATATGCAAATATTAAAAATCACAGTAAGAAAAAAAAAATCACAGTAAGGACATATAGCAAAATATATTTTTGACATGAAAGGTGACTACTTGAGGGATCTAACTAATACTTTGTCCTGGAGACATGACTTGGGCTCTCATTGTGAATGTGCTCTCAGTCCTTGGTTTGGAGCCTCACATCACCTAGTTTTCAGGCTCAAGCTCTCCCTCTTACCCAGGGGTGGAACCTTCTGCTTTCCCTTTCCCCAGTCAGTTGGAGCTGCTGGTATCCTGAGACCCTGGCCAGGCCCCACTCCTCCCATCCTACAGATGTTCCTTTGAGATTGGACAAAGTCAGATTCAACCAGGACCTTCTAGTCTGGATCTTTTCTGAACACTGTCAAACAAAGTGATCAGATGAGGTCAAGTCAAATCAAAGCTGTGATGTAATCAA
This sequence comes from Myotis brandtii, assembly GCF_000412655.1. Classification (NCBI taxonomy): domain Eukaryota; kingdom Metazoa; phylum Chordata; class Mammalia; order Chiroptera; family Vespertilionidae; genus Myotis; species Myotis brandtii. The sequence goes on along the minus strand of NW_005355881.1, from coordinate 84,075 downwards.
TTTATTTGTACTTTGTCCGAACACAAGTGCGATAAGGAGGTATCTTTACTGACTATAAAGCGGGAAGCCTAGTGCCACAAATTGTATTTATCCAGCATTTGTCCAGGGGAGAAGGTTCCTGAATCATGGTATCCATTATTCGGATAAGCAACAAGAAAAGGGCTTTGGAGGCAGGCAATCACAGATTAAATCCTGGCCTAGCCTTCCCTTACTGGCTTCATTATTTCTGCATGTGTAAAAGTGTGGAGGTATGAGAATACATGGTGCATTCTGGGACATACAACAAGTAGTGATAGTAATGACAGGGAATAAGGGGTGTGTGGCTGGGGTCTGATCACTTTGGGACATATATGCCATAAAGAATTTGAATTTTACCCAGAGACAGTGGAAAGTCACTGAGGGATTTTATTTATGTACTAGAGGCCCGGTGCACGAATTCGTGCCGAGGTGGGGGGGGTCCCTCGGCCTGCCTGGTGATCGAG
>NW_005355881.1:79809-83339 GCF_000412655.1 Myotis brandtii | reverse complement strand
GGGGCCAGCTGGGGGGAGGGGCTGCAGGAGGTTGGCCAGGCGGCCCCACCCCAAATTGGGCCAGTTGGCTGGCTGCAGTGGGCGTCATAGCGACCAGTCGTTCTGGTCACTGGCTTTTTATCCATATAGATGCATGCATACATGCATGTATTTATTTATTATTTGTAATGATTTCAGAGAGGAAAGGAGAGGGAGAGACAGAGATAGAAACATCAATGATGAGAGAGAATCATCTATCGGCTGCCTCCTGATGGGGACTGAGCTCACAACCTGGGGATGTGCCCTGATTGGGAATCGAACTGAGACCTCCTGGTTCATAGGGGGATGTTCAACAAGTGAGCCACACCAGCCGGACACTACTTTTAAAATACATAAAGAATTGGACTTTTTCCCAATATTTGCACTGCTAACACTCAAGCCACTATCATCTCAAGTCTCCTAACTGGTCCTCCTGCAGTATATTCTCTATACAACAGTCAGAGTAACTCTTTAAAAAATGTTCAGATCACATGCTCTGCTCAAAACTCTCCAAGAGCTTTATTTTACTCATAATAAAACACAAAGTCCTTACAATGGCTTCAAGGTTCTGCATGAGCTGGGCCCCTGTTATGTCTCTGATCACCTCTCCTACTACTCTCCCCTGGCTCAGTCTGTTCCGGTCACACTTGCCACTTGGGTGCTTTCAATGTGCCAAGCACAGTCCTGTCTCAGGGCCTCTGGCCTGTTCCCTCAGCTGGGATGGCTTCTCACCCACGTTTCTGCATGGCTTGTTCTTTTCTCACGTTTTTCAAATCTCTGCTTAAATGACCTTTTATCATAGGACTTTCCCCATCACAATCTACGAAATAGCACCTCTGTTCCCCATTGGTCGCTCTCTTCCCCTTCTCTCTGGCATTCCCTAACAAGGTACAAATTTGCTAAAAGGGGGCAAGGACATTGTCCATATTGTTCACTGCTACATCCCCAGTGCCTAGAATAGTGTCTGCCATTATGGGAGACGCTCAGTAAATACTTCTTGAATGAATGAGTAAATGTAAGAGGAAGGAGGTCTAGAAAGAAAAAGAGTTCAGTTCTGAATATGCTGGGTTTGAAGCATCTGAGAGGCATTCAGGTAGAATCATGTAGAACTTTATTTATGGTCCTAGAAAATAATTTTGTTGTTGTTGTTGTTGTTAATCCTCACCCGAGGATATTTTTCCATTGATTTTTAGGGAGAGTAGAAGAGAGAGGGAAAGACAGAGAGAAACACTGATGAGAGAGAAACACATCCTGCACGAGCCCCAACCAGGGCCTGGGCCAGGAAGGAGCCAGCAACCAAGGTACATGCCCTTGACCAGAACTGAACCTGGGACCCTTTGCTCTATCCACTGAGCCAAACTGGCTAGGGTGAAAAAGAATTTAAATAATAATAATGGTGATATTATAATCACCTGTTACGTTCCAAGCACAGTTCTGAGCACATTACACTTAAGTCATTTCCTCCTCACAATAGCTTGGCCAAAGAGGTGTTCAAATTACCCCTAAAGAGAGAAAAAAGTTCTCGGGGGTTCAGAATGGGAAAACTATAGATATCTGTGTGTACCAGAGAGAGCCAAGGAGATAGTGAAGCAGGAAAGGACTGCTCATGAGTCTTTCTCCCGTTTAATGTTCTACTTTTGTGTCCCCTCACCTTCATGTACTTGTTGAACACAGTCTGGATCTCCTCGTTGATGCTAGGCTGCAGCACAGCTCGGAGCAGGTCCATGGAGATAGCAGGATCTGTGAAACTGCATTCAGGAGGGAGGCATAGTCAGGGGACATATCCCAAACACATCCTTTCTTAGTCTGCCCAGCTAGTTATTGACATAGGATCCTTTAATGACAATAATGGATAGTTTTTACTGAAAACTAGCTATGTGCCCAGGTTCTCTGTAAACTACATAGATGCATGCCTTCATCTCATCTCATAACTCTATGAAATGAGTATTGTTTTAAAAAGTGTTATGAAATACTGTATAATACTTATATAGAAAAGTCTATACACATTAACAAAGAGTGTTAGTGAACATCCATGCAATCACTATCCAGGTCAAAAAATATAATCAGCATTTCAAAGGCCCATCTTGTGCTCTCTCCCTTCCCTCTTACTATCTATTTAATGATAACAATTTTTATTAATTATTACCCTATTACCACAGCGTAATAGTACCCTATGGATACTATTAGCCACACTATTTTTTTAAGTAATTATTTAGTTTTACTTTTTTTACATTTTATTGATTTTATTGATTTTTTACAGAGAGGAAGGTAGAGGGATAGAGAGTGAGAAACATCCATGAGAGAGAAACATCCATCAGCCGCCTCCTGCACACCCCCAATTCAGGAGGTCTCTGAGGACAGTGACGTAAGAGTTTGAAAATGTCTACATAGTTCTAAATTAAATCATTAAGTCTTAAAACTGAACATTTTAATTTATATATATATATATATTATTATTATTATTATCATTATTATTGATTTCAGAGAAGAAAAAAGGAGAGAAAGATAGAAACATCAATGATGAAAGAGAATCATTAATTGGCTGCCTCCTGCATGCCCTACACTGGGGATTAAGCCCACAACCAAGACATGTGCCCTAACCAGGAATTTAACTGTGATCTCCTGGTTCATGGGTTGACGCTCAACCACTGAGCCACCCCGGTAGGGCTTAGGCATTGTTTCATCTATCCGGTCCCCTCATTTTGAATAGGAATTCAGAGGGGGAAGTGACTTGCTCAAGGTCACACAGAGCCACAGAACCTGAGTCTCCTCTTTTCTAGCCCAGTGCTCTTTCTACTGCGTGACGATCTCTTCTCAGCCTCCACAACTAGGGCCCCAAAGCTGCCTTCCAGGACAGTGCCTGGGAGGCAAGTCCCATCCAGAGCCAGCCTCACCTGGTGGTCATCTGTGAGCGGCGGCCCCTTCGCTGCACCTGCCGGTGCTTTATCATTATGTTCCAAGGATTCTGTGGGGACCAAGGGAGCAGGTGTCACCGAAGTCTGTGACACTGGGGTGAAGGTGGAGGGTGAGTATGAAGCTGAACCCAGACAGCCCCGCTTCCCAGGTGTTTTCACCACTTCTCCCCCCTTGCGGTTGATCGGGGCGGGCAGTGGTTGGAAGGCCCTGCCAGGGAAGAGAAACTCAGGGAGAGATTCCTGCCTCAAAAGCCCCGACCCCACCTTTCCAGGGCCGGCTGGAGGCAGGGAACCAGTGTGTACCGAGGACCTACTCCGGGGGCAGGTGATGTGTGCTGGGCGCTTGGCCGCATTTCTATCCCATCCCCACCACCTTGGGAGGCAGACACTCATCACCTCCGCCTTATAGAAGAAGAAACGGGGCCTTGACCCGACTGCCCCACGTCACCTAGCGAGGAGGGCGGCACCAGAACTTGAATCCTGGTCGTCGGAATGAGAAAAACGCCCACCCCCTCGGCAGCTCCAGCCACCGCGTTCTTTTGCCCGCGGGCTAGGGTCCCGGGAACCCGAGGCCCTGCCGGCCCGAGAGGCCGCCCG
>NW_005355881.1:77418-79760 GCF_000412655.1 Myotis brandtii | reverse complement strand
TTGCCAGTGGCCCCCATGGCGCCCCCGGTCCTCACAACTCCAGCCCGACTCTGCCAATGGGCCGGAAAGTGGCCCCGTGACGTCATTGCAACGCGCGGCCGCCTGCCTGAAAGCGCGACGCGGCGAACAGCGGAGTTACCATGGGAACCAACTGCCGCTTCCAGCCCGGAGACCCTGGAGACCTAGTCAGAGTGGGTGGGTGGGGCTCGCTCCGGGGATTGGTCGCTTAGCGAGTGTGGACTCGGGGTGTTCAGTCAAGAATCGTTCTCCGTCTGAAGTGCGGGGCAGAGAAAGGGGAGCAGGTTTCCAGGGGTTGAAGTTGGGGAATTTAGGGGAGCGTTTCATACAGCAGCGTCTGCAGTTCAGTCTTTGAAAACTGTAGACTTTAATATGCCCTGTACCGAGCCCCCAGAATTGGAGTGGACACGGAACCCCCACGACAGGAGGCCCCGGCCAACTCTAGCACACACCCACCGGGTCTTTTTTTTTTTTTTAATATATTTTTATTGATTTCAAAGAGGAAAGAGAGGGAGAGAGAGAGAAAAACTTCAATGATGAGAGAGAATCATGGATCAACTGCCTCCTGCACGCTCCCTACTGGGGATCGAGCCTGCAACCGGGGCATGTGCCCTGACCAGGAATTGAACTGTGACCTCCTGGTTCATAGGTCAATGTTCAAACTACCGAGCCACGCCAGCCAGGTGAGCTAACCTCCTTTAGACTTCCACCGGGAGCTTAGACATCGGGATGCTTGCTCTTCAGCCCCAAACAAGTTTGATAGACCATCAGCTAACACAGATTCATACCGACAACTTAACATTTTTGGTGTTGTGGCTTTAAATAAAAACATGAAGGCAGGGAGGGTGGGAGGTAACCAACCAAAGACCTTTTCTGCGTCTATGCATGATCCATGGACACAGACAATAGGGTGGTGAGAGCCTGAGGGGGGCAGGGGCAGGCTACAGGGCGTCAGTGGGGGAAGGAAGGGGCATATGTAATACTTTCAACAATAAAGATGAAAAAATTAAAAATAAAAACATGTTATGTGATCAAATGCAAAGGTAGTTTTAAAAAACCAAGCTCTCAACATCTATTTCTTGAATTAAAATTTAATAGTATTTAAAGTAAAACATTTAATGTATATTTGAATGAATGCTAAGCAATGTATAAAAACATGTATCCATCTTTATCTTAAAATTTTGAAGCTATCTGAAAAACAGCTTCAAAAAAGACATTTTTCCTGAAGACAATTCAATATTTGACACCCGATTCGGTTTCGTTAAAATGTAGGATGATGCCGTGTTGGTCCTGTCGGCGGGATGCGGTGTCCACTGGTGCTCCCTGGTTGCCTAGCAACAGACAGGTGTTGGCCAGGACTAGAAAGAACAGTAGCAGGTCAGAGTACCCATCTTGGATATTTACCTGCGGTTACCTAGTTCATTCTTACAGACACTGGGTGACAATTCCTGTAACAACATGTCTCAGCACGGCTACTACTCATTCACCACGCGCAGACTTCAACCATGAGTTCTTATCTCCATGTTTCTGATGAACAGTGTTTACTCCGTTTCATAGTGACTCTTCTGGGCCAATATCTACCTGCTGCAGATATTTTTTTATTTCTGAATATTTTTATTGATTTCAAAGAGGAAAGAAGAGGGAGAGTTAGAAACATCAATAATGAGAATCATTGATTGGCTGCCTCCTGCATGCCCTACATTGGGGATCCAGCCCTCAACCTGGGCATGTGCCCTGACCAGAATCGAACCTGACCTCCTGGTTCATAGGTCTACCCTCAATCACTGAGCCATGCTGGCAGGGCATCCACCAGGTCTTAACAGGCTTCCACCCCAGGGGCTGCCTCTTGAGTCTGAAGGCATCAGAATAAAGGCTGGGACTTGGATGGTGGATTCCCCCAACCCCAAGGAGCTGGACTTCTCTCTCCAGACTCTGATCCTGGGATGGGCGGGAAATGCAGGGGTTTAATAGCCATAGAGTTCCCCAGAGCTCCCCTTAACTCTGCCTTAGATGTAAGGAGGCCCTGAATAGAATTGGATTGATTTATGAGTGGTAGAGAAAGTTACTTTTTCCAAGTCACAACACAGGGTAGTAGAAAGTGCGTGAGTTAATTTATTTTATTTTACTAGAGGCCCGGTGCACGAAATTTGTGCATGAGGGGAGGTCCCTTCAGCCCAGCCTGCACCCACTCTAATCCGGGACCCCTCGGGGGATGTCCAAATGCCGGTTTAGGCCCGATCCTGGGCCTAAACTGGCAGTCGGACATCTCTCTCACAATCCAGGACCGCTGGCTCCTAACTGCTCACCTGTCTGTCTGCCTGATT
>NW_005355881.1:76300-76992 GCF_000412655.1 Myotis brandtii | reverse complement strand
CTCTGCTGGCCTGGTTGGCCCTCACTGCCACCCCTGCCAGCCTGGTCACCCCACACAGCCTGCTGTTTGGTCGTTTGGTCGTCCCTCACTAACACCCCTGCCGGCCTGGTGGCCTCACGCAGCCTGCTACTCAGTTGTTTGGTCGTCCCTCACTAACTCCCTGCTGGCCTGGTGGCCTCACACAGCCTGCTGCTCAGTCGTTTGGTCGTCCCTCACTAACCCCCCTGCCAGCCTGGTGGCCCCACGAAGCCTGGTGTTCAGTTGTTTGGTCGTCCTTACTAACCCCCCTGCTGACCTTGTCGCCCCACTCAGCCTGTTCGGTCATCTGTTGGGTTGTTTCGGATGTGACGACCCCTGGCTCTTTATATATATAGACTAGAGGCCCTGGGCACCCTCTCCAATCCGGGACCCCTTGGGGAATGTCCAACAGCCAGTTTAGGGCCGATCCTGAGGCAACCAGGTTGGCAGGGGGGCAGTTGGGAGCAAGTTGGACATCCCTCTCACAATCCAGGACTGCTGGCTCCTAACTGCTCACCTGCCTGCCTGCCTGATGTCTCCTACTGGCCCCCCTGCCAGCCTGATCACCCCTAACCGCCTCTGCCTGCTGGCCTGGTCACCCCCAATTGCCCTGCCCTGCCAACATGGTCACCCACAACTTCGCCCCCACTGGCCTGGTCACCCCTAACTGCTCA
>NW_005355881.1:22934-76127 GCF_000412655.1 Myotis brandtii | reverse complement strand
CCAACTGCCCCCACCCCCGCCGGCCTGGTTGCCCCTCACTGCCCGCCCCTGCCGGCCTGGTTGCCGCCAACTGCACCCCCTGCCAGCCTGGTCACCCCTCCTGCCCCCCCCTGCCAGACTGGTGGCCCCACACAGCCTGCTGCTCAGTCCTTTGGTTGTCCCTCACTAACCCCCCTGCCAGCCTTGTTGCACCACTCAGCCTGTTTGGTTGTCCGTTTGGTCGTCAGTTCGGTTGCGATGGCCCCTGGCACTTTATATATAGAAATTGCTGAGAGAGAGGGAGAGAGAGAGAGAGAGAGAGAGAGAAAACATTGATTGACTCCCTCCCACAGGCAGTCTGACCAGGGATTGAACCCAAAACCTGGGTATGTGCCCTGTCTATGTGGGTTTTGCAGTTAGCAAGATCTGAGTTGAAATCCAGCATTAAACGGTGGTTAAGAACTACGAAACTGGACTGCCTATCTTTGTTTTACCAGTTACTAGCTGTGTGACCCACGTTTCTTTCTGCATCTTAGTTTCTCCATCTGTAGAATGGAGATAATAGTAACAAACTCATAGGTTGCAGTGAGGATTAAGTGAGTTAATTAATATAAAGCACTTAGAACTGTGGCACAAGTAAACCCTCAAACAATGCTGTCATTACTAGTATTAAATTCCAGCAGCCACCACATAGTAGCTTTAGGACCCTGGGCCATTTTCCTCAGTCCCTCTGAGCCACTTTTACCTCGGCAAGATTATTGTGAGGATTAAAATAATGTATATAAAGCACATAATAGGACATCAATATCCATGCTCCAATATCAGCCTTAAAACAATAAGGCACAAGACACACACACACACACACACACACACCACAAAACAAAAACAAGGCAACTTCCTGACACTGAACTCTTTGGCACTATTAAGGAGGATTTTATCTTGAGTCTTGGATGTTCCCTGCCCTTTAACCTCACTGGGCTAAGCAGTGCCACTGGACACTATTAGATATCATGGCTGACCAAAGTCATAAGCAGATAGATAAATAAAAATAAAAATAAAAATAGAGGCCCTAGCTGGTTTGGCTCAGTGGATAGAGCATCGGCCTGCAGACTGAAGGATCCCGGGTTTGATGCCAGTCATGGACACATGCCCGGTTTGCAGGCTTGATCCCCAGTGGGGGGCATGCAGAAGGCAGCTGATCAATGATTCCCTCTCATCATTGAGGTTTCTGTTTTTCTCTCCCTCTCCCTTCCTCTCTGAAATAAGTAACAATATATATATTTTAAAAAAGAAATAGAGCAAGGAGAGATAAATAAAGGAGGTTATATGGTCTGGATTTACTTGAATCATAGCAACTATTCTTGGTGGTTCTGTCACATAGCCTTCATACAGTCCTAGGACGGCCTGTGTGGGCCAGAGGGACCAAGATGTAGGTTTTGGTGCATTTGAATTAGTTCTGAGCAGACTCAAAGGTAGCTCTTCGTAGCTTTTTGAGTTTCTAAGTATCTGTTTTCTAGGTTGCTAGGATGAACAGGAGCCACAGTGCATTTCATTAACTCTGGTTATTTTCTTATTAAGTCCTGTCATTGTGTCCTCCCAAGGCCCTGCAGGGCTCTCTCTGATCCTCGATCCAGTGGCCTTCCCTCCAATTTCCCAGGTTCATCACCATTGTCCAGGGCTATTGCGTATGGCGCATTACAGAGCTTGATCACCACCCTGTGCCCTTTGGTAGTGCCAGGAATTTTCCCACAGACCAACAACCAATCATTTTTCTTCTTGTCAGAAGAGGCTGTCCTTGGCGACTATTATAAAAGGGCAAACTTTGGGGCTAGATTTAGGCCAGTCTCCTAGTCCTACTTTCGTCCAGCTGATACTCTGGGCCAGGTGAACACCTCTGGCCTGACCTGGACTCTCATCTCAACTCTCAGCATCATCATCATGTTGAGCTCCCTCTTCCTCCTGAAGGCACTTCTTGCTCTTGGGACCCTGACATCCTGGGTGGCTGCAGGAGAGCATGGTGAGTCATCATCCCTGGCTACAGTAACAGAAAGTGACCAGAGAAGCCGTCCCCTGCCTCCTCCCAGGGTGAGGGGCCTCATTTGTGGACATGGCCATCTCTGTAGGACGGGACTGGATGCAGAGGTTCTGGGGACAGCGAGGGTGGGCTACCCAGGCTTTCTTCACCCTCTCTGGCTTTCTACTAGAGCAGAGGTTCCCAACCTTCCTAATGCTGCGACCCTTTAATACAGTTCCTCATGTTGTGGTGACCCCCAACCATAAAATTATTTTCGTTGCTACTTCATAACTGTAATTTTGCTACTGTTATGAATCGTAATGTATATATCTGATATGCAGGATGTATTTAGGCGACCCCTGTGAAAGGGTCGTTCGACCCCAAAGGGGTCGCGACCCACAGGTTGAGAACCGCTGTCCTAGAGAGTCTTACATGAGAACAGGATCACCCCAGCCTTTCTTTCTCTCTCTCTATTTGCAGAATGGCTGGTCCTTTAGTAGCGGTGTGTGTGTGTGTGTGTGTGTGTGTGTGTGTGTGTGTGTGTGTGTGTTAGTGGTTGTGTGGGTGGAGAGGAACATGGTTGCAGAGATATTTACATAGGAGTGTTTGGAGAGGTTGAAAGTTCTTGAAGTACATTTGGCTTCCATTCCCCGTTTCTTGAGGCCTGGCCTGTTACGCCAACCTCCCATGATATCTTTTGCAGTGAAAGAAGGAGAATGTCCTCTTGACAAGAACCCGTGCAAAGATTTGTGCCAAGGGGGTGAATAGTGTCCGGCGGGGCAGAAGTGCTGCAGCACAGCCTGTGGTCAGGTCTGCCGAGGAGGCACGCTCAAGGGTCCGTTGGAATGAGGGGCAAAATCCAAGTGTGCTTTCTGAACTTGCCTCTGGGCTAGAAAGACCCAGAGAACTTCCTGCCTCCTACATTGGCTCTTGAAATCTAACTTGCCTAGAGCACCTCTTCTTTCTCCTTTTGGGGTCTCTTCTCCTTTAACACCCAGTGCCCCCAGTCCCTTGTCAATCAGGGAAGAACGTGTGACCAATGACCTCTGTCTTTCACTTTGAACTCAGGGTTCTAGTGAAGGCTGGAGGGCAGAGCTGTGAAGGGAAGCCTGTTTAAGATCGGGTGAACGGAGTAAACCCTAGAGCCAGGCAGACTTTCGTAAGCCTTAAATCAGCCTTAAATAGTTCTTTTAAGTGTTAAATTTTAAGGCTCAATTTCCTCATCTGTAAAATGGGGATACATGTTTGTACCTCTTAGAATTGTTGTGAGGATCATATGAGAGGCTTCTGGCACAAGTAAATGTCACAGTAAATGTGAGCTATTATCCATGTTGTCACTGTCTCTGCTTTAGCACCAGGGTGGAGAGTCCTAAATAAAGCTCAGGGCTTTCTTCTTCTGATTGTCTGGTCTGCTATGACTGTGGGTGTCACCAGGCACCATTCTCTCTCTCTCTCTCTCTCTCTCTCTCTTTCTGTCTCTCTCTGTCTCTCTCTGTCTCTCCCTCTCTCTTTCTCTCTCTCTTTGTGTGGCTGTCTCCTTTTCTGCTGCAGGGAGGAAAGGAGATTGTCCTAGGATTGTTCGGAAACAATCCTGTTTTAAAAGGTGCGTCAGGTGTTAAGAAATGCTGCAGGTTTGGCAGCAGCAGGAGCTGTGTCATCCCGATCCCTAAACAGAGCGGGGTCAGAAACCTCGCTCTGTACCCCAGGCTGTGCTTGGCCTCCTCGTTTCTTTCTCAGATATGCACATGCCATTTCGTTGTTGGTTTTCCTTTATTCTGAAAAACAATGAAGTGCCTCCTATATCCTGAGATCTTTTCTAAGAAAAGATATAGGAAGGGTACCCAAGCCATGGTGGTTTGTGGGATGTGGCCTTGGCAGGCAGAAAAGGCTGCCAGAAGGGAAATCTTGGCATATCTATACTGAGTGGCCAGATTATTATGACCACCCCATCAGTACTTCATTGACACTTGCAAAAATACTGAATATTGAAAACTTCCTAATACTCTCAAGGTTTTATTATTATTATTATTATTTGCATAACTAATTCACTTCATTGTACTGATGGGGTGGTCATAATAATCTGGCTGGTCATAATAATCTGGCCACTCAGTGTATATTTGTGGGCAGATTTGAAAGCTGATGGGTAATTTCCAATTCCTGTTGTCAGTTGCAGTATTCTCTATGAAAATCGTAGCTGGAGAATCTGCAAAGAGGCAGCAAAAAGAATCTTGCTACCTATACAAGGCAGCACCCGCCCCTCCCCCACCCCCCTACCTGCTACTGAGACTCCATGTCGCCTCTGTCCACACATAGGATTGTTGTCTCCTGTTGGAAATGGGTCCTATTTTATTCTGATTCTCATAAAGAGGTGTTTGAAAGAGATGTCTTCTTTCCAACTCTTACAGGGTCCCCATGAGCGAATTCTCCATTTATACATTATTTCTGTATATATTTATTGAGTATTTACTATATGCCAGTGTTATATTGTAAATCAGAAGATGCCTTAATCAATAAGCCAAATTTATTTGGAGTCTTTTTCATTTTGCTAGCACTATTGGGCCCAGAGGAAATATTGCTTCTCAAATTCTGGGGCCCAACCTGGTGGAAGTCTTTCCTATTTATACGTTTTTCAGCTCTTTGTCTCCCAAATTTAGAACGAGACTTCCGGACCTTCTCAGAAAAAGTCCTGTTTGCTGGGCCAGGGCCGTGAGACCATATCTCAAGGCCTGGCCTGGCACCAGGACTGCAAACCCTGTCTGGGGCATAGTTCATAGCCTCTCTGGAATGGGAGTAGTCTTATTTTTCCCTATTATTTAAGCAAGCAAATGTTTACAGAAGCCAGAATAGCAGGGTTAAAATTTTAAACAGCAGTTTTTACCCAAGATGGAGGTTACTATGCTTCACCAGATCCAGCGATGGGTTCTGGGTAAATTGTGGTGAACAAAGCAGATCCAGTCCCTGCCTTCGTGGAGCTCATAGACTAGTGGGGGAGAAAGAGGCTTAACAGACAAGCATGAAATAAGTCTGTAATCTCAAACCGTGACAAGGACATGGAGGAAAGAAAATTAAAGGGTGCTGAGAGATAGAATGACCGGGAGCTCACTTTAGATTGGATGGTCAAGGGAGGCCTGTCTGAGGCAGCGACATTTAACCTGAGACCTGGAGTTGAAGTTAGCCAGGTCAAGGGTGTGATGAACGAGAGAAGCAAGCGCAGAGGTCTTTAAGCTGAGAAGGATCCTGCCACATGTGAGAAACTGAAAGAAGCTGCTATGGTTGAGACAGGGAGCAGGAGAATGACTCCCGGTGAGGACAGAGTGCAGTTGGACTAGGGAGGCGGCAGTGGGGATGGAGAAAGGAGACACAACTGAGAGAATTTGGAAGTAGAAGTGAGAAAACTGTCTGCTATTCCTCAGCTCCTCCCCATTCCCTGAGCGGCCCCCAAAAGGCATTAGAAATGGATGGTGTGTCTCCCCTGCCAGCCCCTCTCATGTCCCTTTTTTCAGATGGTCATGGCTCCTTTTGTTTGCTTGTGCTCCCAAATATGTTTTATTATCACATTGTCTAGTCCCCACTTACTCCCTTCTAAATATTGAGGCTACTTTTATTGGAGAGGTGTTAGATGTATAACTTAACTTAGGGAGGTCTGGCTTTTTTTTTTTTTTTTAATCCTCACCGGAGGATATTTTTCCATTGGTTTTTAGGGAGAGTGAAAGGGAGAGAGAGAGAGAGACAGAGAGGAAAACATTGATGTGAGAGAGACACATCAATTGATTGCCTTCGCACATGCCCCAACCAGAGCTGGGGATCGAGTCTGCAACCTAGATACATGCCCTTGACTGGAACCGAACCCGGAACCCTTCAGTTCCCAGGCCTCCGCTCTTTCTGCTGAGACAAACTGGCTAGGGCAGATCTTACGTTGTATCTTTATGACTTCCCATTTTCTAAGTGTATTTCAAGGTGTTTTCTAGTTTTAAAGTATTTTTTGATAAGTTGATACTCAGATTACTTTATTATCTTCTTTGCTGTCTCCAATAGAATCACATTATGCCTTCCAGTATGTTTTCTAAAGGAACCGGAACCTTCTCTCCCATGAGCACATGTGGCCGCATATAACACTGAAAAAGCACAGATTTTGGTTGTCAGAGGTCTGCGGTCCGGGTTCAAGTGGGAGGCTCACCAGTCACTGGCCAGTGGGTCCCTGGCCAAGTCTCTTCTGCTTCTCCGAGCCTCAGTTCCCTTCGCTGCAAAATGGAAAGAATAAACCTCGCAGGTTGTGGTAATGATTCAAAGTGTGTACAGTGTTTGGCCCTCACTATCCATGAGCTCTCTTCCATTTGCCTCTTCAGGTGCACCCATCGGGGTGCAGTTTCTAATGAGCCCTTTCATCGGAAACCAGGGTAATTTTCTCCTCCCCTGAGCACATCTTCTCTGAGACCCAGCCACTCCACACCACGCGACAACCTCTTTCCTTCCAGCCACACCTCCCCAGGTGGCAGGCCCCTTCCCCGTGCCCAGTCGAGTTGTCTGTGCCTGGCGTAGGCAGTTCTCTTGGGCAGCCTGCCCATAAGAGAGAATAGAGGGTTGTGCTCCTTGCCAGGACTCTTGAGGTCCAGCCCTGGAACCAGAGCCTGGGAATCTGTCTCAGGCGGGTCCCTCACTGCCAGCTTGTAGGGCCTGGTACAATCTGCCCAGTGTGTGGAGCTGGCCATTGTATCCAATCTAAAGCGAGTCCCCAGTTATTCTACCTCTCCGCACCCTTTAATTTTCCTCATGTCCTCGTCATGGTTTGAGATTATAGACTTAATAAATCAGAGCCATGAGCATAGCTCTATGCTAAGTCCTGTTTGCCCCAGTGAATCACCAAACCTAGGATGGTCTCAGGGGCTCCTGACACACTGGGTTGTTTCTGTTTTCCTAACTCCTACCACTGTCTACCACCGGGTCTTCTCTTTTGGTAGAACTGGGCTGAGTGAGTCCCAGCGCTTGTTGATCTGTTTTGGGGTGATCCTTGTGGAGTAGGGGGATCATAGTGATGTGGTTCAAAGGGCACCATGGTGGTTTTGGGACCCAATTCTGCCCTCTTTGATCTCAGGTCAAGCCCTCTTTTCCTGGATGTCTGTTTGCAAGAGAAGAGGAGTAGGTTTCAGAGCTCACAGGGCCCTTCTTGGCTTAGGATGTCCTGGGATTTCACTTTTCTGCCAGCAGCTGCCCTCATTCCCAGGACTAGCGTAGAGACCAGACCTCTACTCCCTTCCAGTAGCAGAGGTGTTAGATGTATAACTTAACTTAGGGAGGTCTGGCTTTTTTTTTTTTTTAATCCTCACTGGAGGATATTTTTCCATTGGTTTTTAAGGAGAGTGAAAGGGAGAGAGAGAGAGAGAGACAGAGAGGAAAACATTGATGTGAGAGAGACACATCAATTGATTATTATTTTATACTTCATCAATAAAGTATAAAATAATAAAAAGAGTGCTCCTGACGTTGGTCACTTCAGGGCCACGCTCAGCAAAATAGTGAAATCTGGGAAGTGTGCCACTCTAGGCACCACTTTCTAAGGCATATGAGAAGTTTACGTTGCTGGTTGTTTTCCACCAGGGAGATTTTACCGCAGGACAAAAAGCTTTGTTCTTTGTTAACTGGATTTAATGTTTGTCAAGCAGGTGGGGAGGTATGAGCAGGTATCTGGTGGTTATAGTGACCTTATTTCTGAAATAAAAATCAGGACATGTAGTTTTGATGTGATCTGATAGTGGCACAGAATATTTGAAATAGGAGCTGTTCAGGAGAACCCTAAGGTGCAGGGTGATTATACCTTGATTGTTTAGCTACGTGTGTTCTTGCTGGAGGCCAAACACTTGCTTTTTCCATCATGGCAGACTTCCTGGAGCCAGCCATATGCAAATGTATTACATGTTCTTACTCAGAGGCACCGAGCCAATCCTGCCTTGGTTTTCTGCAAAGTCTTTAATCGCCTGTCACTTTTTTCCATTTAAAAAACTTGAAGTAAAGGCTGAGGTGAATGAGTCACGGCGCGTTGGTTTGGTTTGGATGTGACCTCTCTGGGTGTGCCTGTTCCCAAGGACCTGGAGCGGTGTCTGCGTGCTTTAAGGATGATGTAGCAGCAGAAAGAGTGCTTCATAGCGGGCCGGGAGGCTGAGTTTTGTCCTGCTGTGCTGCTGACTCACTCTGCAGTTCTGGGCAAGCCCCTTCTCTTCTCTGAGTTTCGTTATTTCCATAGGGACGGTGAAGGGACATGTCAGGGATGTGTGTCTGTACGTGGCAGAAAGTTAACTGAACAGGGGTTCATTGTTCTTGCATAAGGAGAAGCCCTGAAGCAGGTGCGAGGGGTGGGGTGGCAGCTCCATGACGCCAGCAAGGATGAAACAATTGCTTTCTCTTTGCGACCTGGACTTCTTCTTATCCTAGTTGCCTCCCTGTGCTGTGTCAGCCTTTGCACTGGAAGAAGGCTGAAGCGAGGGGCAGTTTGAAAGGTGTCGTCTCTACATCAGGAGTGCACAAGTTGGCCCAGCTACGCCTCAGTTTGTGGCCACCCTAGTTACAGGGGAATATGGGGAAGCAAGTCATTTTAGCTGGCTGGGCTCATTGCCTCTCAGAACAAACCTGGGGTTCCGTTAACCAGTGTTTCAGTTATCTGTTGCTGCATGCACACCACCCCCAACCTTAGTGTGGGTTAGGTGGGCAGCTCTTACAACACATGGTGCAGCTCTTACACCACTTCTATGGCTGCATGTGTCTGGGGGTTCCGTGGGGAGCCCGACCGTGGCTGGGATGCCCAGGATCCTCTCTTCAGCCAGGTTCTCTCTAATGGGGCATGGCATCAAGCTGCTACATAGCGCGGCGGCTGGCTTCCAGGAGGGAGTGTTCTGAGAGGACAACCTCACTATGTAACTGTGTATCCAGCCTCTGCTCACACCAGTCACACTTGCTGATGTCCTGTTGGTCAAAGCAAGTCCCATGGTGGAGCCCGGAGACAATCTGGGAGACGGCTATACGAGGGCAGGGATCCCAGGAGGTGGGGCTCAGTGGGGCCACCAGTGTAGATGTCATCACCGTCAGAAAGTGGGTTAGACCTCAACAGTGTTTTTCAAACTGCAAGTCTTGAAAGGAATTTAGTAGTTGATGGCCTGCATTAAGAAAAGGAGACACAGAATATAAAGCATCAGCGTCACAGGTCCATGAGTGCACCCGGATATGTCCATTTTAAACACACATCTGTATTAACGTACATATGGGACAACATGAAAAATGGACTAGCATTTGGTACTCAAGAGTCACAGTAAAAATAGCTGGAAACACCTCAGGGACCCAGTGCTCTGATTCTATGGCAGAGTTTGGCGGTGAATGTCCTGCCGACCCCCTTCCATGCAAGGAGCTGTGTGATGGAGACGAGTCCTGTCCTCAGGGGCAGAAATGCTGCAGCACCGGCTGTGGACACAACTGC
This sequence comes from Myotis brandtii, assembly GCF_000412655.1. Classification (NCBI taxonomy): domain Eukaryota; kingdom Metazoa; phylum Chordata; class Mammalia; order Chiroptera; family Vespertilionidae; genus Myotis; species Myotis brandtii. The sequence continues at coordinate 66,672 of NW_005355881.1, read as the reverse complement.
CGAGGAGACATTCTAGGAGGTATGTTGACTTTTGGGGGAAGGACTCCCTGAGTGCGCCTTGAGCCCCAGAGTCAGTTTGGGAGGGAGTCATCTGAGGCCTTCTTGCCGTTCCCTTCCCGGGCGGGATCAGAGTTCTCACCCTTCCTGTCCTCCTGGGCCCCTCCACCCAAGGCAACCCCTCCTCCTAGGGCCAGTGGTCCTTGTTGGCATTAATATCTAGAGAACACATATGTAATACCTTCATCAATAAAGTATAAAATAATAATAAAAAGAGAAAAAATAAACCTCAAACCCAGCAAAAAAAAAAAAGTAATAAAAACATAACTAGGGGAAAGCAGGTGGGGCAGCAGGACAAATCCCCAGGCTGGGAGCCAGGCAGCGTGGCTTCTGGTCTTGCTTCTGCTGATGATTTGCCCTGTGACCTTGGGCAAACCAACCCCTCTTTTTGAGCCAGTTTCTTTACCTGTAAAATGAGGGCATTGCCCCAGATTATGATTTTCTGACCTAATTCTTTGCGCAAAGCTTCCCCACCTCCTGAAATCTTACTTGGAAGGGACATAAATGCAACAGATAAAAGCATTCCTGATGTGATTTCTTTGTTTCTTCAATATGTGTTTTAAACAAATGTATGTTTTGAGTGCTCCTGCTGTGCCAGGCACCGTGGAACTCCATTTCAGAAGCACCGGCCCAGATGTTGTCTTTAGACAGCATTTACATCCCCGGGCAAGGGCCAGGGCTTGGGGACAGATTCTTGTCCTTATGTAGCAGATAGCCTATCAGGGAAGGTAGACAAATGAGTGAATGATAGTAACGTTGGATGAAAGGAACGCAAAGCACAAACATTGTCTAGGGTGGCGGAGAAGCCTAGTGACCCTGTGGAGCCCAAGCACCTGGGAGGGCAGTGGTCTGGGAGCCTTGCTCCTTCTGCACTCTGCCCAGCCCCACGCCCACGCCCACGCCCACAGAAGTGTCAAACCCCCAGCTCCCTTTAGGGAGCTCCCTGTGGGACCCTGCTGGAACACTTTTGGTCCAAGTGCTCTCTTGGGGCCTACAGATTCTCAGATCCTCCAGCTCAAGGTTTCCCAGCCAGATCTTTGCTTCTGGGATGGATTTGCTGGGAGCCCCCATGCCTGAGTTCCAGATGGGAACTCAGAGTCAGTGGAGCCGAGCGTCCTCTTTACCTGTGTCTGCTTCCCCACAGGACGGGCCGGTACTTGTCCAAGAGTTTTGGTGGGCCTGTGCATTGTCACCTGCGTGGTGGATGAGAACTGCCCAGCCGGGAGCAAGTGCTGCAAGTCAGGCTGCGGGCGCTTCTGTGTCCCGCCGGGTATGCTGCGCCAAGTTGGCCAGGAACCCTAACGGGACCATGAATTAGGTGAGTACGGTCTGACATCCTCAAAAACAATGGACGTAAACTGTGGTGTGTGAGGCACTGGCTTAGGTGCTGGGTTGGGACTTCAGAAGGCCAAGACCAAGTCTCTGCCCTGGAGAGTCTAGTTCAGTGATGGCGAACCTATGACACGCGTGTCAGAGGTGACACGTGAACTCATTTTTTGGGTTGATTTTTTTTAATTAAATGGCATTTAAATATATAAAATAAATATCAAAAATATGTCTTTGTTTTACTATGGTTGCAAATATCAAAAAATTTCTATATGTGACACGGCACCAGAGTTAAGTTAGGGTTTTTCAAAATGCTGACACGCCGAGCTCAAAAGGTTCGCCATCACTGGGGAGAGAAAGATCAGATGTTCCAGGTCGTATATCACAGAACCCTTGCAGAGACGGTATGGGCTTATAGGCTTTCAGAGCAGGTGGGGCTCCTTGGGAGGTCTTCGTGCTAGCAGGAGGAGTTGACGTGGGCCCTAAAGGCGAGGCAGAATGTGATAAAGGGAGGACAGCCCAGAGAACATGCTGGACAGACGGTCTGGTGATTGTTAGCAAAGGCACAGAGGGTGAAATGTATGTGACATGTTTGGGGAGTCGGGGTGCAGGTGGGAGGTGAGAGTGGGCAAAGGAACAGGCTGCTGTTGTTACAGGAGAGGTGAAGTTGACATCTGAATGGTAAGAGTCTTCAATGCCAGTTTGGACTAGATTGTGTAGGAAGCAGGGAGCCGATTAAGGTTTCCGAGAGCAATTTGTGCCAAGCTTCTCTCCGGTGGAGGGGAAACACCTGGGGACCTGCAGCCTGGAGGGCACAGTTGTGACTTGACGTTTCTTCTTCTTGCAGAGACCCTGGTGCCCTCGCTGTCCTGATGTATCCTGAGCTTCTCTGGCGACTCCAAAGGGGCTTGTCCTGGAAGCCAGGAGAGGTGCTGTCCCAGGAGCGCTCATTGCCTGCTTCTGTTCTGCTGCTGCCTGAGCATAAGAAACAGCCCAGGGGTTGGGGAGTGGATGTGTGGTGCTTCTAGTCCTCAATAAAGGCTGGTGCTGATCCTCTTGTCTGTACTTTATCTGGGCATGTGCCCTGACTGGGAATCAAATCATGCCCTTCTGGTTCATAGATAGACGCTCCACCACTGAGCCACACCAGATGGGCTTGTCTGTACTGTTTGAGGACTAAGATAAGGAAAGAGAGCTAGGGGTCTGAGCATGGCTGTGAAATTATGGGACTATTTGGGAAGGATAGGTGATCCATTCTTTCTGAGAACACTGAAAATAGGTGCTGGTTGGGTGTGGCTAGGGGGGAGATGGGAAGATAAAACTTGGTGAGTTGCCATAGATCACTCTTAAACTTCAGGAGTAGGAGAGTCAGACCTTTCTTTTATCAGAGAACATGGGTTGGGGATGGACGTGGGCTGAGGGGCCAGTTTATTATAGTTACTTGGACCTCCTTCTTTGGGGCACAGCCCTTGCTCCAAGGCAGGCCATTTGTTCCTCCAGGTAGCGTTACTGTAGAAAGGAGATGTTTTTAGGTTCTTGAAACCAAGATAATTTTAAAAAAATATTTTTTTTTATTAATTTCAGAGACAAAGGGAGAGAGAGATAGAAATGTCAATGATGAGAGAGAATCATTGATTAGTTGCCCACAAACCGAACATGTGCTCTTGACCGTAATTGAATCTGGGACCCTTCAGTCCACAGGCCAACACTCTATCCACTGAGCCCAACTGGCTAGGGCAGAACCAAGATAATTTTTAAAAATTACATTTTTATGAAAAAAATTACATTTTTATGTATATAAAATGGATCATTTTTTGTATCTTTGAGATAGTTTATGTCATCACATATATTCTTTTACTAGAATCCCATGAAAATAGCTAATTTAGTGAGTCAACCCTTGTTGGACGTTAGTATCCTTGTACCTATAAATCTTGGCCCACCTTTACAGGTAAATCTGGGTAAAGTCTTAGTAGCAGAATTTTAGTTTTTTAAATTGAACTAAAAACAAACAAACAAAAAATAGGCCCTCCATAAGTATTTATTGAATGAAAGAATGAAGGTAATTCTCAAGTCTCTCCGTTAGGAATTTGTTGGGCTGCAAGTAATAGAAACCTAACTCACAGTGGCTTGGCCAGTGAAGACATTGGCTTTTCTCACATTGGAGTCTGGAGAGAAGCAGTGAGGCTAGTTCAGCAGCTCAACCACAGCACTGATGACCAGACTCACTCCTTCCTTTCCCACCATCATTATGTTGGCTTTTGTCCTTGTGCCCTTCACCTTGTGGGTGCAAGAAGGTTGCTGCAGCTTTAGCTGTCACAGCAGGAAGAAGGTGTGTATAGAGGACAGTGACAGAAAGACTACCTCAAATAGTCAAATACCTCGAGAAGTTATCTCAAATGATACTCTTTTTAGAGAGTAGAAGGGAGGGAGGAGGGGGAAGAGAGAGAGAAACATGGATGTGAGAGACACATTGATCGGCTGCCTCCTGCATGCTCCTCAACCAGACTGGGGACCAAGCTTGTAACTGAGGTACATGCCCCTGACCAGGAATCGAACCCACAATACTCTAACTGTGCTGGGCCAGCATGGCCAAGGGTGAACCCGAGGAGGGTGGTGAAGGATTGAAGAAAAGACAGACAAGAGAATACAGCTGGGGCTCGGTGGGTCTCCTGTGCCTGGATGAGGACACAAAAGACCCAGCCTGCAAGTGGGTGCTTTATTTTATGGTCTGATTAAAACAAGGGTAGATTAACATGTATACAAATGTTCTTGTTTGGCAACACTTGCTGCACCTCCCACAGGCCATTAGCTACTTAGGAAGGAATTAGGGAGGGCTATAAGGTCAGACTTAATTAGGCTAGGAGAGCTCTGCCCTCCAGGCTGGGACTTGTTTGTGGTCCTGCCACAGGTCAGCCCAAGGCTTGACCCTAAAGCCACTCCCTACATCTAACCACTGAGCACAACTGACTAGGGCAATGGTGCTCTCCTTTTTTTTTTTTTAAATCCTTATTTTAATCTTCACCAGAGGATATTTTTCCATTGATTTTTAGAGAAACTGGAAGAGAGAGGGAAAGACAGAGAGAAATATCGATGTGAGAGAAACACATCGATTGGTTGCCTCCTGCACGCACCCCAATGAGGGCCTGGGCTGGGGAGGAACCTGCAACCAAGGTACGTGCCCTTGACCAGAATCCAAGGTCCCTTTGGTCTGCAGGTTGATGCTCTATCCACTGAGCCAAACCGGCTAGGGCTATGGTGCTCTTCTTTTAATAACAGAGGCCATTTCCCCTAGAAACCACCCCTCCCCAGACTTCCTTCTTATCTCATTGGCCAGAACTGTTGCTGTAAGAGAGGCAGGAAAAGCAAATGTCTGCAAATGGAAATGGGAAAATGTGACTGTCTTAAATTAATCCTGCTTTGTCCCCGAGGCTGAGGGATGGGCCGGGTTGGGGGGGGGGGGGCAGTAGGTAATGAACTGTATGTGCCATACTGAGTCAAAGGACATAAGCAATTAAAATCTGGACAGAAATTGCTAAGTAGGCAGGGCTTTAAAAACTATATATGTATTTTATTGATTTCAGAGAGGAAGAAGGAGGGAGAGAGAGAGAGAAACAACAGTGATGAGAGAGAATTATTGATCAGCTGCCTCCTGCATGCCCCCTATTGAGGATCGAGCCCACAACCCAAGCATGTGCCCTGACCTGGAATCGAACCATGACCTCCTAGTTCATAGGTGGATGCTCAACCACTGAGCCATGCCAGCTGGGCAGCAGGCAGGGCTTTTATAACAAGGAGAGAAAAGGATATCAGTGCTTATCTTGGATATTGCAGAAATGCTTTAAGGGAAAAAGGTGAAGTGCAACTACAATTTTTTTTTTAAACCACTGATGAGTTTTTGTGGCCCCTTTCCTGACTCTGTTTTCACACTTGAGTGTGAAATTCCGGTTTCCACTGGGTTTAGAAATTCATCTCTTTGAGTAGAGTAGACATATGTCAGTGTTGCCTGATCTGGAAAAGGTGTCTGGCCTGACCGCGCGGTGGCCATGCAAGAGACACCTATGGCTCCAGGCTCATGTTGCAGGGAACTGGGAAGCGCTGGTGTCAGTGTGATCAGCTGCAGAACACTTTGACAGATTCCCTCTTGACCAGTATTTTTCTTATCATTTTATTGTTTATTAAAAAAACAAAATGAATACATGCACATATAGTGAAAAAATATCAGCAAAGAAGAGCTTTCAATGAAAATATAGTCTGGGAATCTTAAATAATGTAGGATTATTTTCTGCTGAGGTGGGGAGCCCCAAGCAGCTCAAGCTGAGCACCAGGAGAAGGGTCCTTTCTAGATCTTTCCTTCTCACCTGGGGCAGCCCACCTTTGTTCACGTTGAAGCTGCAGACCTGCTTACAGGCAGCAATGACAGGAGAGAGAGGGAGAGAGAGAGAGGTCGCTGAAGGGCTGAACTAGAATTTGGGATTTTGTTGGAGGCAGAGGTCAAGGGTTGGTAAGGGTGAGGGTGTTCAGTGAGGGCTCAAGACCTATTTGAAGTGGTGAGGGACTCAGATGCTCTCCCCGCCCCCGCCTCCCCGGAGTTTTGAGTGGATTCTTCACTGGGTGCTTTTATTCTCAGAGCCATCAGAGGGCAGCAGAAGTCTAAATCATAGACCATTTCGGGGCAAGAGAAACGGGGGTAGAGGGGTGGTGGTGGGGTGAGGGGGAACCAACATATTCTAGAAGCCTAGTTACCTACTGATCACTGAGTTCCTCCCAGCCTTTCCAAGCCACTTGGAGCATTTTAAGAAAACATTATGTAGCTGGGTCTATACTCCAGATGCCTGCTGAATTGCACTGAATAAACTAGGACCTAACATTATGCCATCCCTTTTCATGTGATGTGGAATGCTTCTGCTGCTTTGCTAACATTGTCTTGGGGACATTATCCATCATGTTGTATCAATGTATCTTGTACAAAATCAAGGAGCAAATTCTTTGTGGGGCTCAAGGTCAGGAAAAAGTTTCTCTCTCACGATGAGCAGTATGAGAATGGGCAGGGAAATCACTTATTGGGCATCACTAATGTTGCCAGGCCTGTGATAGGTGCTTTCTGGAGCCAATGTTTTTATTTTTGTCTTGGCTACCAGGAAACCAAGAGCTTGGGTTTTGGAGTGAGGCCTGGGTTTGAATTTAGACTCTTCTATTTATTAGCTCTGTGCAAAATGAATGAAGATAACATTATCACATTACCCACCTCCCAGGATTGCTGGGGAGAGTTAGTACATAAAGAAAGCTCTTAGCACAGAACCTGACATAAAATGCACACTCAACAAGTGTAAGCTATTGTTATTCAGCTTTTCTGACGAGATTAATTGCCTCCTGTTACCCACTTTATTACTTGTCTCTGCTCATTTTTGCTCTTGGTTTAATGATTTTCAGTTTCATATAGTCTGTTTTTTTAGTATTAAGTTCCTCCACTCCTGTTTGGAAGAAGGCTATATATGTATATATATACATATATATATGCACACACATATATACATGTACACATATACACACATATACAAATATACATATACATATACACATATACATATACTAGAGCCACGGTGCATGAATTTGTGCACGGGTGGGGTCTGACCGGCTGCCCCATTTGGGGTGATCAGGGAGGGCCAGCCGTGGGGAGGGGCCACAGGAGGTTGGCTGGCCAGCCCCACCCCCGATCAGGGTGGGGGGATGATTGGGGGTGGGGCTAGCTGGGGGGAGGGCCTGCAGGCAGGGCCAGTTGGGAGAGGGCCTGTGGGCTGTTGCGGGGGGGCGATTGGGGCCCCAATCAGCCAGTTGGCTGCCGCAGTGCGTGTCATAGCCACTGGTCTTTCTGGTCGTTCTGATACATATATATATATATATATACATATACACACACACACATATTTTATTTCAGTAAGGAAGGGAGAGGGAGTGAGAGATAGAAACAGCAGTGATGAGAGAGAATCATTGATTGCTGCTTCCTGCATGCCCCAACTGGGGCATATGCCCTGACTGGGAATTGAACCGTGACCTACTGGTTCATAGATTGACACTCAACTACTGAGCCACGCTGGCCAGACAGAGCAACACTCTTTAATAGAAATGTAAGCCACATGTGTCATTTCAAATTTTTTAGTAACCACATTAAAAAAGAAAGAAAGTTTGGTGCTTCCTCAAAAAGTTAAACCTGGAATTACCATATGACCCAGCAATTCCACTCTCAGGTACATACCTCAAGGAATTGAAAACAAAAACTTGCACACGAATGCTCATAGAATCACTATTTGCAATAGCTAAAAAGTGGAAGCAACCCAAATATCTATCAACGGATAAATAGATAAACAAAATGTAGCATGTCCATCCAGTGGAATATTACTCAGCCATAAGAGGGATGAATTATTGATTCATGCTACAACATAGATGAACCTTGAAAACACTGTGCTAAGCGAAATGAACCAGATGCAAAAGGCCACCAAGAATAGGTAAATCCATACACATTGCGGATGAGACTTTGTAGAGACTTTGGATTGTCATCCTTCTCTGAAGTGTGTTGTATTTCCTTTTGGCAGGCAGTTAAATTATTGCTGGATCACCCTGAGTGTGGGAAGATTTGGCTTTATGCTTTGTTAGGGCAGATCTGTTTGAATAATCCCCTAGTTCTAGGATGGATGCTTTAGTCCTGAAACATTGTCTTTACTCCTAAGTCATGGTTCTTCCAGGCTTTCAATTTAGATAAAGCTGAGGTGTTTATCAAGTCCCTTTCATGTCTCAGGGTTCAGACGTCCTCTTTGATGGGCAGCCGTTGAAATCTCTGGGTTTCCAGCCTTCCTGGTATTGCTCACTTTGAACCCTTGCGCACCTGCACAGAAGAGACTGAGGAGTCAATCAAGAATTTGAAAGAAGTTGCCCAAGCTAGTTTGGCTCAGAGGATAGAGCATCAGTCCATGGACTGAAGGCTCCCGGGTTCAATTCTGGTCAAGGGCATGTACCTCAGTTGCAGGCTCAATCCCCAGCCCTGGTTGGGGCACCTGCAAGAAGCAACCAATTGGCATGTCTCTCTCACATCGATGTTTTTTTTCTCTGTCTCTCCCTCTCACTTCCACTCTCTCTGACAATCAATGGAAAAATATCCTCAGGTGAAGATTAAAACAAACAAACAAACAAGCAAACAAAGAATTTGAAAGAAGTTTATAAAACTATTTTGGAGATTTCCCTTTGTGGTTCTCTTCTCTCTGGATTTCCTGTTCAGTATGTAGTTGCTTTAGTAGTCCATCCTGAATACAGTACTGTCTCCTGATTGCTCAGGACACCAGACTGTGACTTTCTGCTTGACCTTTACCTGCCACATGCAGATTGGATTCGGGATTGTCCTCAGTAAAAAACCATGTAAAATGGATCTCTCCCAATGTGGTTCTTTTCTTTCAAGGATTACAACTAGTACAGTTTCTGCTTTATTTTCTTCACTTTCCACTGCCTTAAAACAGTTTTTTTTTTACATTTTGTCAAAATATAATCATTGCTATCTATAGAATAGTTAGTTCAATAGAAACTATTCTGCCATTATCAGAACCAGAATTCCTGAATGGAAACCTTCCATTCTTTTTTTTTTAATCTTTAAATTCTTTATTAGTTAAGGAATTACAAATGTGTCCTCATTCCCCCCCATTAACCTCATCCCCCTGTTGTCCATGTCCATTGGTTTGGTTTATATGCATGCATACAAGTCCTTTGGTTGATCTCTTCCCCTTACCCCCACCCTCTCCTACTTTCCCTCTGGGGATTAATAGTCTGATTGCTGAAACCCTCCATTCTTATCCATAACAGTTGGAATACAATAAAACTTCTTTCCCTGACATGACTGGGACCCTGCTAACCTTTCTATCCTCACTGTGCCCCCAGCTCTATGGGTAGCACTCAATTCTTTGAATATGTTATGCTCTATTGTAACTCAAGGTTTGCACATATTGTTTCCTCTGATGGGAATACCTGTCCCCCTGTGTCTAATTATGCTTCAGATGTCAGCTCAAATATTACTTTCTCTGCAAAGTATTTCTGAATCTATGGATAGACTAAGTTCCCCTAGTCCACCTGCTAATGACATGCCTTTCTTGTGGAGCATGTATCACAGTTGGTCATCAGATGCTTGAGTGGTTATTTGGTTGTTTGCCTCTTCTCCAGATTGTCAATTCCATGAGGACAGGGTATGGACCTCTTTTCTCATTACCTTATTCCATGCCTTATCCTCTGGTATCGGGCCAATAGTAGGTGCTCAATGAATGTGCTGAATGAATGAAGAAGTAGAAAAGATTACATCACATATAGAAAAAAATTCCCAACTGAGTGTCAAGGTACTAAGACATGAATCAAGCATGTCAAACTCAAAGGCTAACATGGGCCAAATAAACAAGGTTTAAGTTTATGAAATGTTCACCATATCACAGAAGCAGAAACTGAGGCCTATGTAATTTAGAATTACAGTAATGTCATAATTGAGAAAATGTACAAATGATATAGTCAAAACCAGAATTGAAGTTTTTTTAATTCCTAACCAAATGATTAAGCTACTCTAAATGGTATTGTCTACTCTCCAATATTGCTAAACTTCATTGTATGAGTATTAGGTCTGTTGCACAAGGTCTGTTACACAGGTGGATATGGGACCTCCAGGACATGCTCTTAAAATAGTTGAGACTAAATTCCTGAATTAAACTGTTGATTCATGTTTTTCTTCTAAAACATGAGTTCTGAGAGCAGGGATCCCTGTTAATTAAAGCTTCTAGCTAAAAAATTCTTTACTGTATCACATTATCTTTCTAGAGAGATAATTCACATAATGATATCAGCATTTGCCTCCTACAGATTGTAACCCCCTTTCCAAACTTCTCTCATGCGAAACCCTAAGCATGAATCAAGCATGTCAAACTCAAAGGCTAACATGGGCCAAATAAACAAGGTTTAAGTTTATGTGGGCTGCAAAAAAACAAAAGCTTCAATTTTCATAGAGACAAAGGTTTATTTCGATAGAGACATGTTAAATACAAAGGGCTGAAATAAGTAATCCTTAATATAGAACATTTTAATAAAAATTAATATTTTTTCTTGAACATTAACTTACCAGACACTGAATAACTGCACAAATTAATAAGCATAAAGCAAATAAACTCATTTTTCTTGTTCTCTGAAAGCGAAATATTTCCCTTTGCACACACCAAACAAGTCAGTACAAGATTAATGACGTGGCAATTGGCTGCTAGAATATTCACTGCTAGTATTAGTGGAGAGAAATGGTGCACCTGCACATAAGGCATGTAAAGGAAATGAATGCAACATGATTATAGTAATTAGTGAACGTTGTAGTTCATTAATAATTATGTATAGCAGGATATTGTAAAAATTAAGTTACGAAATTTTTATTAAAACATTTCTTACATACCATTATATTGGCTGGGCTGCAAAAATATTCCTTGTGGGCCGCATGCTTGACATAAATGAAACTATGAGATACTGTGAGACATATGTCAAGTCATCTCACATTTCAGATCTTCAGATCCAGGATACATAATAGGTCAAGCTGAATTAGATGATCTTTTAGGTCACTTTCTCCTCTCAAAACCCAGGATATTCATAAAAAGATGAGTGAAGTTGAGATAAAAGCACAGGGTGGGAAACAGTAATAATATGGGACAGACATGGGGGATTCAAATATTGGGTGGAATTAAGATTTTAACCATAAACATTGCATGTCCTGCCTACATCAAGGGCCTGAAAAATACACATGGTACTTGAGGATAATTACTCTGTAACAGGAGATAGAATTAAAGAAGTTAGGAAGTAGTCAGGTCATGAATGAATTTGACTAGAAGGCCCTGGCATGATGGGACTGGTGTCAGGCTGCTGAATACAAAAATGACAAGGAGAGAGTGATCTCTCAGATCCAGTGAGGGCCAGACTTAGGAAAGATTGGAGGTGTTCTCCTGATCTATTTATTTCAGTAAAGGAGATGGAAGGGGAGGGTTGAGTAGGGAAGAGATCAGAGTTGTGATGATCATGGGACTTCCCCTTCTCTACCTCTTCTCTGCACCCAGATGTGAAAGCAAAATGCATTCAGTATCTCTTGAGTGACAGCCAAACTTGTGCCACATTCCCACATCTGCTCCATCAAATTCTTTCTCTTTGGGGCCCTTGGAACCAAAAATAAGCCATTCATAAACTACTTCTAATTTCTCTGTCATATATAATTAAAATTTTCCCTTTCGCCCTAGCTGGTTTGGCTCAGTGGATAGAGCCCCGGCTTACGGACTGAAGGGTCCCAGGTTTGATTCCTGTCTAGGGCACAAGCCCAGGTTGCGGGCTCTGTCCCCAGTGGGCGGCATGCAGGAGGCAGCTGATCAGTGATTCTCTCTCATCATTGGTGTTTCTATCTCTCTTTCCCTCTCCCTTCCTCTCTGAAATCAATAAAAATATATTTAAAAAAAATAAAAATTTCCCTTTCAGTTTCTATAATGATCAGACATGACTTGGGGAAGAGACCAGAGTCAGGACTATAATATTTTCATTCTGTCTTTGGAGTGTATCCTAAGACCTTGTTTTATCTTTTAATTTTTGTCCTCCTTTTATCAGGACTATCCCCTCAAAATGTTTCACTCGAATGTAACATGGAAGCTGTTTGGGTTTCATATAGGTTTATGTCCTGTGTGACTTCTCTTATGTAGAAGTTTTTTGTAGGAGGGTATGTAGTTCTATGGGAAGGCCTACAAATGTCATCTGACTCTGTGCCCTTTCACTGATGTTTGTGTGCATTTGTGTATGTCTTCCTTCACCACAGACAACACACATGTACCTTTTTTTTTTAAGAGGCAAATTTAGGACTGAGTGAGAAGGAAACTTGGGTAACTCCCAGAAGAAACCTGAAAACCTGAGGCTAATTGGACTTTGGGTAGTTAGTGTCTCCAATTCTTTGTCTTCAGAGAGTATGTTACTTATAGTAATTCCTTGGAATACTGGAATATAGTTCTGAAACACATTTCAAGGAAGTTACACTCGAGACTTCTTCATATAACAACTGGAGTCCCAGTGCACGAATTCGTGCACAGGTGGGGTCCAGCTGGCCCAACCCCAATCGGCAGATCAGGGCTGGGTCTGTCAGGAGGAGGAGATGGCGGGAGGTTGGCTGGCCGGCCCACCCTGAACTGGGGATGATCAGGGCTGAGCAGGCTGAGGGGAGGGGCCACAGGTGATTGGCCAGCGGGCCCCATCCCTGATTGGGGTGGGGGGCTGATTGGAGGTGGGGCAAGCCATGGGGAGGGGCTGTGGGTCCCCACCCCTGATTGGGGTGGGGGTGGCCAATCAGGGATCAGAGGCTGGGGGAGGGGCTGTGGGAGGTTGGCCAGCCAGCCCCACCTCTGATTGGTGGGGGGAGATGATGGGGGCAGAGCTGGCTGAGGGGAGAGGCTGTGGGCTGATTGAGGTGGTGGGGGCCAATCTGGGGTGAAGCCGGGTGGGAGGAGGGGCTGTAGGAGGTTGGCCAGCTGGCCCCGCCCCCTATTGGGGTAGAGGGGGGCGATCAGGGGTGGGGCCGGCCAGGTGAGGGCCGTGGGGGGCGTTGGCTGGCCGGCCCCACCCTCCATCGGGCTGGTTCGCTGGCCATAGTGGGCATCATAGTGACCAACCGGTCATTCCAGTCGTTACAGTATTCCAGTCACTGGCTTTTTATATATATAGATGTGTTTCACAATAGTCAGAGGGAGGAAAATCTTCAGAATCCATCAATGAGCACCAGGTAAGATGTATGATGTCAGGGCTAGAACTGTTTTATATGGACTCAGAATGGTGTGGGACACTAGACTTTGACTCATTACCCAGAAGTGACCTTCTTGTTTCATTTGTCCTTATTTATTTACTTGTACAGGAGTAATTTCTGGGTCAGGGGCTAGGGCGACATCTCTAACCTATGCTTTCTACCAATTCCCAAGATTTTCCCAAGGCTATGCCCATAGTCCAGAAGCAAGGGTTGCCATCGTTAGGATTGAGCTAGAATGCTCACATGTGGCCTTATCCTGGGCTGCAGTTCCTCCTATTGTGTATGGACCTTAGAATACTGGCCGAGGCTGCTCATATCACTGGACTTATTTGTGAGGCTGGGCCCTTTTATGAGGATTAGAAATAGGGCAGTCAGGGAAAAGGGGAATGACCCTCTATACTCTGACTTGAGGTTCAGTTTGGTTCAAGACTTGTAGTTCCCAGATGTGAAGTCACAATTTATATATTATTGGCACCTGGGTCACTGGAGACATTTCCCTAGAATAGGAGCATTGTTGGGGATTGAATGATCACTGATTTGGGGAAGATGAAATAATTCAATGATGATTATTTTAGTGCCACTTACATGGAAATTCGATGAAGTAGGTGACAAAATACAGAAGCAAATTAAAATTTGGCAGATCATGACAAGAAGATATCAACAATGACTGCCTTTTTACAGACTGACTCATTACATGGGTAGGTTGGTGCCTATAGAGAGGTCCTTTGTAGTTTACGTTGGAAGAATCTAGGATGGAAGAGATGAATGAATTTAGATCAGGGCCGACACAGAAAATTTTCAGTGAAAATTTTATATATGTAATCAGCAGGAAAGGCAAATCTGGGCAAAGAAATGAACAAGAATTTTAAATTAAAAAAAATAAACCCCTTCCAAAAATAGTCTAATTTATTTACTCAGAATAATTTTGTCATAATTTTTCATAAAGAATATTCCTTCTTCCTTTTGTCACATTAAGCATTTGGTCTTCCTTCTGTCACATTAAGAATTTGGTCTTCCATCACCCCAGTCCCTGTTAATAAATAAATAAATAAATAAATAAATAAATAAATGAATAAATAATTAAATTTAGTGACTGATATGGTCGTTGGTAGACTCAGTGGGTCCTATACATCTTAGCAGAACTTTATAGCTGTTTTTAATACTAGTGTCCCTCCTGATCTATAAGTCTACCCAGAAGATATTAGTGAGCAAATATAATGCCAACCTCTGACAATATACAAATGAATAAAGTGATGTCTTTGCTCTTGAGCATAAGGCTGTGGTTTCACCCCTCACTATACCATACTGAACAGAGATACTTGTCTTCCCCTGCTCTCCTGACACTCTCCCAGCCTCTCTTTCAACCGTGCAACAATAAGGTGTTGGACAGGACCCAAAAGACCTGAGGCCACTACGGTGATAGTGCAGTGCTGGGTGGGTCTAGATCCATGTCCTCCTTCTGAGTGAACTTGGAAAATCATTAGCCTTCCTGGGTTTCAGTCTTCACAATTTCAAAAGAGTTTTGTTGGACTAAATGACCCAAGACATTGAAATTTGTGCCTATGACTGACTGTCCCCAACTCAGGTATAATTTTTCTCCTTGCTCAATTTCCCCTGGCCTTGCACTTGCTTTTTCCTGAAACAAACAAACAAACAAACACCCCCGGTTCCTAATATTTAGTGTCACTGGAGGTGGGGTGAGGAGTTGAGAGACTTACGCTTCAGGAATACAATAATATTCACACAGATGTTTCTGTTTAAAGTTGTTCCTGTTGCCTGAACAGCCAGAGAAGATGAAGGGCTCACACAAAAATGTCAACGTGTTGTAGTAGAATCTGGTCAAAACTAGCTTACAGGTGCCGAACTTTGGGGGATAGTTGCAGATTTCTGTGCATGAAAATTCCACAGTCAGGTTTTCATCCCCACTGATAAGTGGGCATTCTTCTCCTCATGGATTCAGACTAGTAATGCTCATCAACCCATGTAAACCCACCTGATTCTTTTTTTTTTAAATATATTTTATTGATTTTTTTACAGAGAGGAAGGGAGAGGGATAGAGAGTTAGAAACATCGATGAGAGAGAAACATCGACCAGCTGCCTCCTGCACACCTCCTACTGGGGATGTGCCCGCAACCAAGGTACATGCCCTTGACCGGAATCGAACCTGGGACCTTTCAGTCCGCAGGCTGACGCTCTATCTATCCACTGAGCAAACCGGTTTTGGCCCCACCTGATTCTTTACCACTGGGAGAGTTCCCTGAGAATAAGTTTCACTGTATATGTGATACGAAGCAGTGACTATCACCTGGGTCAATGCCTCAGGTAAACAGTTAGAGAAGGACAATAGGCAGCTCTATTACCTTAGATATGAAAGCAAGAAAGAAGACCCAAGGCTTCCTCTATCCATTACAGCATCCCTTCTTCATATTAAATATGTATCCCACTTCCTGACTCTCCAAATGCTTTCCCGTGTCACTGGAAGTGAACATCTCATCTGTTCTCCCAAGGACATAGGTCAGAGCCCTTCATTTCACCTCCACAGAATCCCTGTAAGCACACAAGCTAAGAGGGGCTTTCTACACCCACCCCCGAAGGCTTAAAATGTCCTGTCTGGCCAAAGATCTTCCTGTCGTCCACCAATGTCTGTCCTCTCCATTCAGCCCCGCTTTTTGGCTACCCATTCAGACTCACCTGGTCTTACTGAGACCATGAAGATAGGTGGTTAGAGCAGGAACAATGATGACCATATTGGAGGCAAAGGAAGAGTTAATGTCAGTCTTCTTGAAGTCTACAGCCCTTGTTTATAACCAGGAATTTGCCCCATTTACCCTTTGTAATTTGAATCAAGCAAATTAATTTTAAATAGAATGTGAGTGCCCTAAGCATGCAAATGATGGCCTCAGCCTCATATCCATGGAGTGTAACACAATGGTCCTGTATACATGTGTTAAATAGAATAGAAACTCATCTAATACACACACACACACACACACACACACACACACACACACACACACACACACATTCGTAAAGGAATTTTCTGGACACTCTGACATCAATCCAATTTTCATAATCCCCACTTCTTTTACATTGAAATCCCTTTGGAAAATACTTAAGTGAGTTCTACTTTTTTCTTTCTTCCTTTTTTAATCCTCACCTGAGGATATTTTCCCCAATGATTTCTAGAAAGAGTTGAAAGGAGGGAGGAGAGAGGTGGGAGGTGGGGGGAGAGAAACATTCACATGAGAGAGACACATTGGTTGCCTCCTGCAATCGAGATACCTGTCCTTGAACCTGGCTGATGATGCTCTACCACTGAGCAAAAACAGCCAGAATTACGTTTATCTTTCTGCTTCTCCAATCCATAATAGATGGAACTCAGTGTAAGTCCTGGAATCAGATGCTCTAGAACCATACAGTTTGAGATAAAAGGAGAACTTGATTCCTTCTTATTGGCAGCTACATCACCCAGGCTGCCTAGATCTCCTCTTCCTCCACACTGTCCTCCTGGGTCGTCCTTCCTATTGTGCCTTACCTCCAAGATATCCACTTTCGCACAATTGTTTTCTGATCTTTAGAGGGAACATGAAAGCGGAAAATGTACGGAGAGGCATGGACAAGATGAGGAGCAACACAAATAAGTGGATCAACTCTGGCTTCATGGTGTTGCAGAGAGCAGACAGAAGCATCCAGAACTTGGCTGAAATTATATCTTGGGGGTGGAGCTTTTTTTCGGGAGGAGTTGAACCCATATCTCTGAGTTCACTTCTCCAGGGCCCAAGCCTGGGCAGGGTTCCGTTGCATCCGAATCAGCTGAGTGAGCAGGACACAATGTGCTTGGGTGCCCAGCCATGTAGCTTGCAAGGTCACGGTTTATCAGAGCTCTACTGCTGAACCTCAGCCTCGGCCTCTCTCCTCCATATCTAGGGATCATGACTACCCATGGCTCAGGATATCAGCATCTCTATAATAAGCAGCTGTAAATAACTTATTATCAGTGCTTTAATATACAGGATGGGGCAAAAGTAGGTTTCCAGTTGTTTGTATGAAAAATAATTAAAAATAAGACTACAAGATTAAACTCTGTGTTTCATGTTCTCATAGCTGTAAACCTATTTTTGCCCCACCCTGTATAAATGTAAAAATGTGAAAGTTAACATAATCTCGAATCTAAGAAACTGGAACAAAACCAGCAAAATAAATATAAAGGAAGTAGACAGAAGAGATTGATAAAGATAGTAGGTGACATTAGTGGATTAGGTGAACACATAAATTGCTAAATAAAATAAAAAGTTTGTACTTGAAAAATACCATTAAAATAGGCAGAACTTGGGCAAGAATAGCTAAGAAAAACAGAAGAAATAAACATCTTCCAAAACAGAAATAGACTCATAGATACAGAGAACAAACTGATGGCTACCAGAGGCGGGGAGGTTTGGGGGGTGAGGTTTGGTGAAAAAGGTGAAGGGATTAAGAAGTACAAATTGGGCCCTGGCTGGTTTGGCTCAGTGGATAGAGCGTCGGCCTGTGGACTGATGGGTCCCGGGTTCGGTTCCGGTCAAGGGCATGTACCTTGGTTGCGGGCACATCCCCAGTGGGAGGTGTGCAGGAGGCAGCTGATCGATGTTTTTCTCTCATCGATGTTTCTGACTCTCTATCCCTCTCCCTTCCTCTCTCTAAAAAATCAATAAAATATATATTTTTTAAAAAAAGAAGTACAAATTGGTAGTTACAAAATAGTCATGGGGATATAAAGTACAGTATAGGGAATATAGTCAATAATATTGTAATAACTATGTATGGTGCCAGTTGGGTACTAGATTTATTGGAGGAATCACTTCACATATTATATAAAATGTTTAACCACTATGTTGCTGTACAACTGAAACTAATATAAAATATTAAATGTCAACTGTAATTGACAAATAATAAAGAAATAAACATCATCAATAATAAGAATGTGAAAAGGATAGAACTCAAACATGAAGGACATGAAAACTTCACTAGGAAATAGTTTGTAAAAGTATTTAAAAAATCTCCATACAATGAAATTACTCAAATGAACTCAGTATACAGCAAAATGCCTGAGTTCATTAATAAACATGCATGACATTTACATAAATGCTGGTTTTACTGGTGAGATAATTATACTTATAAGTTCTACCAAACATTCATTGACAATTTTCTGTCTTAAACTTTTCTAGAAAAAATAATATTTAAAAAGTATTAGAGCCCTGGCTGGTTTGGCTCAGTGGAGAGAGCGTTGGCCTCTAACTGAAGGGTCCCGGGTTTGATTCTGGTCAAAGGCACATGCCCGGGTTGGGGCTTGATCCCCAGTAGGGTTTGTGCAGGAGGCAGCCAATCGGTGGTTCTCTCTCATCATTGATATTTCTGTCTCTCCCCCTCTCCCTTCCTCTCTGAAATCAATAAAAATGTTTTTTAAAAAAGTATTAGAGAAAAAAACAAAAAGTTTTCTACATCACTTTCTTTATTGAATTAGAGTAAGTAAAGAAAGTCACTTCTCTTAATCCTTCCACCCAATCTTCAACCTCCCTCCCGCCACATGCTTAGAGACCTATCTTTAGGTATCAGTATTCTTTGCTTCTCTAAATGCTAGAATCTCCTTTTTGATGGTAAATTCTGTTTTAGCCATCTATTTACTTGTGTCTCCAAAGATGGGAACAATTCAGTAGTATATTTTATATGGAAGATGGAGGTCAATTAATTCATTAAGTGGGTTTCATTGAGAGAGCTTTTATCTTAATTTAAAAATAACAAAGTCATAATTGAAATCATGCTATGCAGATGGATCTTGCTGAGCTTTTAAAATAGCTATATGGATTATATCAATGTATCATAACATTTTTATATTTAAAAATATATTTTTTATTGATGTCAGAGAGGAAGGGAGAGGGAGAGACAAAAACATCAATGATGAGAGAGAATCAACGGTTGGCTGCCTCCTGCACACTCTCCAGTGGGCCTTCTTAAACCAGAGACCTCTTGGTTCCTGGGTCGATGCTCAACCACTGAATTACACCAGCTAGGCTAACTTCTTTTGTATTAATGGCCAATTAGGTTGTTTTTGATAGATAATTACAGATAATGCTGTAGCAAATATTGTTGTACATGAATCTTTATGTAAAATTATTTCTATGGCATACATTTTTAGAAGTGGGTTTTTTGTCCAAAGGTAAGCATTATAAAATTCAGCAGATATTACCCAATTAATCACAGCCTTGCCAACACTTCTTTTTGTAGTAAATCTAATGAGTGCAAAGTGGCAGACCATTGTTTTAAATTACATTTCCCTAATAGTGGGGATTGGAATATTTTAGCCTGGGTAATGGCATGTTGAATTTGTGAATTACCTCTTCTTACACTTTGGTTATTTTTGTCTTGAGATATCTTTTTTTCTTAATGATTTACAGGATACTTTATAAATTCTGAGTCTTAATAGTTACATTTGTTGTAAATGTTTTCATCTGGGATATTATTTGTCCTTGAATACTGTTGTGGTTTCTTCAATTGAGTACTTTTAACATTTATGTAATTACGTACATACGAGAGGCCCGATGCATGAAATTTGTGCAAGGGGCTCAGCCCTTGCAGCTCAGGCTTCGTCCAGAAGGTCGTCCGGGTGGTGGTTCTGCTGTTCGGCCATCTGGTCTAATTAGCATATTATGCTTTTATTATTATAGATATTTATTTAATTAAATCTGTCATTCATAAATACCCAAACACATTTAGAGGCTTCTGAGTTTTCTGCCTTTATTAGAAAGTCCCCCATCACTCCAAATTTAGCAAAATGTTTTCTTATATAAGTTAATAATTTTATTTTTTACATTTACAACCTTAATATATTTGAAATTTATTTCTGCATATGATGTGGAGGTAGGGATCTAATTTGACTATTATACCAAATAAATAACAAATTATATTATCATTTATTGAGAAATATATCAAAATTTCCCTTGATCTGAAATGCTAACTTTATCATATTTTTTAAAAAATACTATTTTATTTAAAAAAATCTTTAATGATATTCTTAATTTACTTGGAACTATTTCCGGATTTTCTAGTTGATTTACCTACGAAAGTTCCTATTCCTGATGTTTATTCCTCATTGTTGGGCCAGGTGAGAAGAAGTCTAGAGATTCCTTGCTCCTTGGTTCCAACAGAGTCAACGTTTTTGTCTAACTTGCTAACTAGCCTAGCTCCCAGTAATAATAAGAATGGATGTTAAAAATTATCTAGATTCGCTCCTTTTTCCATGGGCGTGAAAAACGAGAAAACTCGTGAGCGGTCCTTAACAGATGGCGCGCGAAACACGAGAAAACTCGTGAGCCGTACGAAAGGTGTTAGTAGAACTGAATCAAAAAGGACCAAGGCTATAATGACTTGAATAAATATCTCCTAGGATGCTGGACACCTTGGTGTTTTGTATAAAGTGTCTCTCTATTGTCATATGTAAATATGGCAGCAAATGTTCTGCCCTTCTGTCTCTGGGGGAGAGAAAGTAAGATTTTCT
Organism: Myotis brandtii; assembly: GCF_000412655.1. Taxonomy (NCBI): domain Eukaryota; kingdom Metazoa; phylum Chordata; class Mammalia; order Chiroptera; family Vespertilionidae; genus Myotis; species Myotis brandtii. Next base: position 45,936 of record NW_005355881.1, on the reverse strand, counting down.
ATTTCAGTGGAAGGCACAGAGCGTGAAACTTTAGATGAAAGAGATGTGAGGCAGCAAACAAGGAGGGTCATTAACTTTCATTTTATTTTTTTTGCTGTTGCATTTTCTGCTCTATCTGGTAGAAAACTAATAATGGAAGGTTCTGGAGAAATGCTTGAGGCGCCCATGTACTTAGTAGCAATCCATCAAGAGAATAAGGAGTCTGTATTGGACCCGGCAATTTCATTGTAGGTATATTTCACTCCCAGTTGTGCAGGGACTCTGATGCCCTAGAGCATGTATAAGGCACCGTCCTAATGGGTAAAGTTTTATGGAAGCTAGAAGGCATGAAAGCCTGAAAGATGGAAAGATTAAAACCTACCCAGGAAGTCCCAGCATGAGCTCATTTTCTTCTGTCTAGAATGTTCAGTTAGGTTACCCTATGTATAAAGAGACTAGTTAAATAGAAGTTCTGGTCAAAGATAAGGAATATGGAATGTATTTGGAGGAGGAATGTTATTAAAACTAGCTACAGCCTTATAAGGTGTAGGACAAATATCTAAAGTATTGTTCCTTGCTTGTATCTAGATTCGCTCCTTTTTCCATGGGCGTGAAAAACGAGAAAACTCGTGAGCGGTCCTTAACAGATGGCGCGCGAAACACGAGAAAACTCGTGAGCCGTACGAAAGGTGTTAGTAGAACTGAATCAAAAAGGACCAAGGCTATAATGACTTGAATAAATATCTCCTAGGATGCTGGACACCTTGGTGTTTTGTATAAAGTGTCTCTCTATTGTCATATGTAAATATGGCAGCAAATGTTCTGCCCTTCTGTCTCTGGGGGAGAGAAAGTAAGATTTTCTATTTCAGTGGAAGGCACAGAGCGTGAAACTTTAGATGAAAGAGATGTGAGGCAGCAAACAAGGAGGGTCATTAACTTTCATTTTATTTTTTTGCTGTTGCATTTTCTGCTCTATCTGGTAGAAAACTAATAATGGAAGGTTCTGGAGAAATGCTTGAGGCGCCCATGTACTTAGTAGCAATCCATCAAGAGACTAAGGAGTCTGTATTGGACCCGGCAATTTCATTGTAGGTATATTTCACTCCCAGTTGTGCAGGGACTCTGATGCCCTAGAGCATGTATAAGGCACCGTCCTAATGGGTAAAGTTTTATGGAAGCTAGAAGGCATGAAAGCCTGAAAGATGGAAAGATTAAAACCTACCCAGGAAGTCCCAGCATGAGCTCATTTTCTTCTGTCTAGAATGTTCAGTTAGGTTACCCTATGTATAAAGAGACTAGTTAAATAGAAGTTCTGGTCAAAGATAAGGAATATGGAATGTATTTGGAGGAGGAATGTTATTAAAACTAGCTACAGCCTTATAAGGTGTAGGACAAATATCTAAAGTATTGTTCCTTGCTTGTGTTGTAGAATTAAGCAAAAATTTTTCCGTTTTTACCTATTGCTTTATGTAAGACTAGAGGCCCGGTGCAATTCGTGCACTGGGGGGTGGGGTGTCCCTCAGCCCAGCCTGCACCCTCTCGCAGTCTGGGAGCCCTCTCGCAGTCCAGGACCCCTCTCTCCTTACTGCCCGCCTGCTCGCTGCTCCTTAACACTCGGCTCACTGCCACGGAGGCAGGAGAGGCTCCCGCCACTGCTACTGCACTCGCCAGCTGTGAGCCCAGCTTTTGGCTGAGCAGTGCTCCCCCTGTGGGAGTGCACTGACCACCAGGGGACAGCTCCTGTGTTGAGCGTCTGCCCCCTGGTGGTCAGTGTACATCATAGCGACCAGTTGTTCTGGTGGTTCAGTAGTAATCGTCGCTTAGGCTTTTATTATATAGACTAGTGGCCTAGTGCATGAAATTCTTTTTTTTTTTTTAAAAAAATATATTTTATTGATTTTTTACAGAGAGGAGGGGAGAGGGATAGAGAGTTAGAAACATCGACCAGCTGCCTCTTGCACGCCCCCTACTGGGGATGTGCCCGCAACCAAGGTACATGCCCTTGACCGGAATTGAACCTGGGACCCTTGAGTCCGAAAGCTGATGCTCTATCCGCTGAGCCAAACCGGTTAGGGCATGTGGTGCATGAAATTCTTGCACAGGGGGGTGGTGTCCCTCAGCCCAGCCCGCACCCTCTCCAATCTGGGACCCCTCAGGGGATGTCTGACTGCCGGTTTAGGCCTGATCCTGACATTCCTCTCACAATCCAGGACCGCTGGCTCCTAACCACTCACCTGCCTGCCTGCCTGATTGCCCCTAACTACTTATGCCTGCCAGATTGATCGCCCCCTAACGGCTCCCCTGCTGGCCTGATTGACACCTAACTGCTCCCCTGCCTGCCCGATTGCCCCCAACTTCCTTCCCCTGTAGTGACCCACCTCCTCCACCTGGACCAGCCTCCTCCACACCTCATGAAGCCATGGGATCCCCAGGCCTCACCATGCGGAGCGGTCTCCGGGCCCCGTCTCTGCTGTCGCATGGCCATCTTGTGGTGGCCATCTTGTGGTGGCCATCGTGTGGTGGCCATCTTGTGACGATGTCGCATGCGAGGCCCACCTAGGCTTTTATTAGTACAGGTGGGTTTGTTGGTGTAGAAACTTGCTACTTTATACACTGGTTGCAGAAGTTCCTAACAGGATTCAGTGAGTGCTAAAAGAGAAGGGACTGTATATTTTGTACAATGTCCCTCATTTTGAATTTATCCAATGTTTCCTCATGATTCAAGCACAGGTTTGGCACTTTGGTTCCACTAATGAGCTCAACATGAGAGAGGAGGTGATACAAACCTATGCAAATTTGGTTGATCACATCTGAAAGTGTCACTATTGTGTGCATATGTGGGGAATAGTTCAGGAGGGAGAAGGAATGGACAGGATCAGGTGACATTCCAGCTCTGCATACGGCAGGGGGAGAGATATTCAGAGAGGACAAAGGCTGACACAAGGTTCTCTCATTTTAATGGTTATACAGTTATTTCTCAGGAAAGTCAAAACTAAAGTCAGGAGAATAGCAAACAGATGGGAGTTTCAAGGAAATATTACAAAGATCATAACATTTGTCAGAATTTTCTTATGTCTGTCTTCAGATGGTGTATCAGGCATCTCCAGCGGCAACAGCCTGCTTTGGCTTTAAATGGCCCCTGTTTGAGCAAAAACACAGAAACAAAACAAAACACAACAGATTTATCTTATAGCTTTTGGAAAGTCTCCATGGATTAATTTGTCCTTTTTATCTCAGGGGAAACCTAAAGGATGCCATCTCTTTCAGTTCCACTGGTTAATCTCTCATTCTTTCATTTTCTCAAAACGTAGTTATTGCCTACTATGTGCCAGGCACTACAAAGATTCACTAGGAGTATTAAATTAGTAGAACAAGATTTCTGCTTTTGAGTTACTCCCAAGGCCACTCCCCATCTCCCTCTCCTGGGAATCAGCCATACCATAGCCCTCTCGCGCTCTTCTTCTAGTTCCTGTGACTGGGGAATGGTCAAATGTGGGCTGGGAACCAGCTTAGTTATATAAAGCACCATGTTGCTATGGAGAGTTTAGGGGTCTGAACGTATGATGATTAGGATTGGGTAACCTTGTGCCTGTAGGATGGTCAAGTCCTGGGTGACCATCAGATCTGGTTAGAAACCTTCTTATGCCACTTAATAATGTGACCTTGGGCCAGTTAGTTACCTCAGCTCGGTTTGGTTTCCTCATCTGCCACATAAAAATAATAACACACTCCTACTTTAGGGTGATTTTAATTTTAACTTGGACCAATATACGTAAATTGCTTAGTGCAATGTCTGGCACAGGGTAATTGTCCAATAAATGGTTATTATTTTCTCTCTGGATTTTTGATGTCCTAACTGCAAAATGACAAGTGACCCTGAGATTCAACCCAACTATAAAACCTTTCTGTTAAGACAGTTCTCCCTCTTCCCCTTCCCAAATCAGGGTTTATCTTGGGGTCCCAGGTCTCTCCTTTTCCTCTCCCCAAGGACAAAGGACAAAATTGGATTCCTTACGGTACTTTGTACTCTTCCTCACAGGCTATTTGACATTCTATTTTAAGATTGTAGTTGTTAAGGTTGCCATCACAGCCAGAGAAGATAAAACTTTGACATCTTTTGGAGGTGTAGTTGTAGAAATATTTAAAGTGGATTTCATAGCAGCTGCCAGGTTTCAGGTCCATAAAGCAGGGATCTGCACGAGAGGTTCTTATTGAGTTGGGGGAATTTGTTAGGACTCAGCAAGCGATCTTGTTTTCATGGGCCCTTGAAAATCCCTCACATTAATCTGGAAATATTCCCATATTCAAAATCACCAAAGGACATCTGGTTTTCTCTTGGAATTAGGATTACTTGGTAAGGTTGCCTTTGGACATGGAAGCTGATTACATCTCCAAGTTTTGGCAGTGACTGGGAGAAATAGTGAGCAGTGGAAAAGGAGCTTCTGCCAGAAGCTTGTGCTAAGTTATATGGTTCCCATTTCATTTTATTTATTTTATCAAAGCACAATCTCCTGCTTTTCTGTACCTTCATCTTTCTCTCTTCTTAACTGCACACATAGGACATATAATTGAGAATGCTGACTCTCCAGTTTTCATATATTCACTATCCTATCTACACCCCAAATTTCAGGTAACTGTGCCTGCTGCTGTCCTCAAAGCAAGATACAAATCAAGATGAATAACCTTGAGGGTGATATTCTTGCTTTCAGATCCTATCATCTTTCCCCCTGTTGCCTTCCCAGAGACAAACCTTCTGTTTTTATTGACAAGAGTCACATAGGCAATGGCCAAAATAGCAACAAGAGGGTTGTATTGGCAACTCAGAGATTATTGTTTATCTTACCCAAGTAGCCAGCCTGGAGTTTACTCTCTGGTAAAAGTAGCTATTTAGGTACAATTACATGCATACTATCATTTCATACAAACATCCTCTGAGGCAGGCATTTCCTTGATGTACATTTTACACAAGGGGAAATGAGGTTAAGGGATCGTAAGTGATTGACTCAACCAAGGGCACACATTTGCTAAGTGGCAGGGCCAGAATTTGGGCTCTCTGCCAGTATAGACTGTACCACCTCCCATGTTCTGGAAGCACCGAGTCTGTACACATTACCTGTAGAAGAAAGCTTCATGGCCTTTCACCTCCACATTGTGAGCTCCTCTAAACAGGGACCATTTGTCCAAATGTTCTTTATGTGTCCAGAGCCCAGATATTGAAAATGCCTCATTTTTTTCTTCAGTTTCAACCTCCTTTTCATCTAATCTCAATACATACTCTTGATTGGTCTGGGACCTTTGAAGTTTGTCATGAAACCCCTAACTCAAAATACTTCTAATCTTTGGAGCCCCTATAAAAGAGAACCCCACTGCAAAGGACTTATTGGCACCCTAGTTTGTTTTTTTCTCATCAGACATCCATGAGACCCCTAGAGTAAGTAGTGTCCTGAATCAGAGGACTAAATGTCTGTGGATATTGACACAAAAGGAGGAACTTCCTGAACCAACACTTTCCCCCTACTACTTCCTCCCTCATTCATAATTGTCCTTTGAATTTATATTCTACTTCAAGTTTGTACCTTTGAGATCTCCACATATCCGCTCAGTAAGTCTAACAACACCACCCATGAATGGGGTAGCCAGTAAGATGAAGACGAAGAGCTCTAGAAGAAATCTCAACTCAGCAGGCTTCATGGTGCAGCAAGCAACGGGTAGCAGAGTGTTGGTATTAACTGATATTGTATTTTGGGCTTGATATTTGAGAGGGCTGAGTCCACTTACCCCAAGGGCCAGGACTGGGCATTACTAGGTGTTGAATTGAACAGTGAATGCTTGGGTACCCAGCTATGAAGCTGAAGGTCCCAGGCTGATTAGACCCCTGATAGTGAGTCCCATGTTCATGTAGAAACCATAGAAACTAAAGGACTAGGAGCCTCTGTATATATTTAACCACGGAGGGTAGAACCATCAGGGCAAAAAAGAATTGCTTCCTTTCCTGTCTTCAACCTTCTACAACAAGGGAGAGACTGATCCTGGTGCAACAGAAAGCATGTAATGAGCACAATAATAATAATAATGATAGTAACTAACCCTTATAGTACAATACTTTCTTCCTGCTAGGCACTGTTTTAAGCAATATACATACTAAATCATTGAATTTTCACATGCACCTCAATAGGGTAAGCAAAATTATTATCATTACAGACGAAGAAGGAGAAGCTGAGGTTAAGTTATATGTACAAGGTCACTCATGTATTATGTAGTGGAAACGAGATTTGAATTTACTATACTATATTACCTGGAAACATGGGATACTTTGGTTCTGTTTTCTTGTAAGACTTTTTGAAATTTTGACTTTCACATTGACACTCTTAAATCACCTGAGGTTGATTATTTTGGGTAAGGTATGGAATAAAGGTCAAGGTTCATTTTTTCAATAGTTCCAGACCATTTATTGATGGATTCCTCTTGTATTCAGCTGTATGATAACTTCACTTATGTATGCGGGATTATTTCTGAGCAGCTCTTTTTTTTCTTTCTTTTTTTTTTACTCCACTGTATGTTCCTTCTCTTAAATCGCTTGAATAAATCTTTTTTTTTTAATTTTGAAGAGTTTGAGAAGTATTGGTATTAATTCTTCTTTAAATGTTTGGCAGAATTCACTTGTGAAGCAATCTGGTCCTGAGTGTTTCTTTATTGAAATTTTTTTGGTTGCTGATTCAATTTCCTCACTTGTTAGTGGTCTGCTCAGATTTTCTATTTCTTCATGATTCAGTCTTGGTCAGTGTTTCTAGGAATTTATACATTTCTTTAAGATTACAATTTATTGGCATGTAAGTGTCTACAGTAGTCTCTTATGTATCTTTATATTATGTGGCATTAGTTGCAATGCCTCCTCTTTCATTCATAATTCATTTGACCTCACTCTCCTTTTTGGAGAGTCTAGCTAGGTTCTCAGATTTATCTTCTACAAAAAGTAACTCTGAGTTTTATTGATCTTTTCTATTGTCTAATTCACTTATTTTTGCTCTCATTTTTATTATTTCTTTTCTTTTGTTGACTTTATGCAGTTTCTTTTTCTAGTTCTTTGCAGTGTAAAGTTAGGTTGTTTATTTGAATCTTTCTTTTTTCTTAATGTTGTCATATGTTGTGTAAATACTTCAATTTTAGAAGTGCTTTTGCTGCATAAGGGTTAGTATTTTCCATTTCCATTTATTTTGAGATATTTTCTAATCTCTCTTTTGATTTATCTTTTGATCCACTAATTGTTCAGGAATGTGTTATTGAATTTTTACATACTTGTGGATTTTCCAATTTTTTCTCCTGTTAATGATTTCCCGTTTCATACCATTATGGTCAGAAGAGATATTTATTGTTACTTCAATCTTTTTGATAAAAAAAAACCTGTTTTGTGGTCCAACACATGATCTATTCTGAAGAATGTCCTGTGTACATTTGAGAATTAATTTCTGTTAGGTCCATTTGGTCTAAAGTACAAGTCCAATATTTTTATTTTATTTCATTTTTTACTGATTATCTGTTTGGATGATATATCCATTATTGAAAATGGGGCATTGAATTTCTCTACTATCTCTATTATTGTATTTTTGTGTACTTCTCCCATCAGATATGTTAATATTTGCTTTATATATTTAAGTGCTTCATTATTGGGTGCATATCTATCTACTATTGTTATACCCTCTTGATGAATTGACCCCTTTATCATTGTATAGTGACAGTCTTTGTCTCTTGTGACAGATTTAAAAATCTTTTAATTTGTTTTTTTACTTTTAAAATATGTTTTTATTTGATTTCAGGGAGGAAGGGAGAAGGAGAGAGAGAGATAGAAACATCAATGATGAGAGAGAACATTGATTGGCTGCCTCCTGCAAGCCCCCCATTGGGGTTTGAGCCTACAACCCAGTCATGTGGGCTGACTGGTAATCAAACTGTGATCTTCTGGTTCATAGGTAGATGCTCAACCACTGAGCCACACCAGCTGGACATGACAGATTTTAAATAAAACCTGATTCTACACAGAGGAAGGGAGAGATCCCCAACTGGGGATCGAACCTGCAGCCTGGGTATGTGCCCTGCCTTGGAATCGAAGCTGCCACCATTTTTGGTGTACAGAATGGTGTTCCAACCAACCGAGTCACACAAACCATGGCTCTTGTGACAGATTTTGAAGGAAAGTCTATTTTAGCTGATATAAATATGCCATCCTTGCTGTCTTTTGGTTACATTTGCCTGGAATATCTTTTCCCTTCTCTTCACTTTCACCCTATCTATATATGTCCATAAAGTCTTGAGTATTTTGATGCTCTATTGTTAGTGCATTCATGTTAAGTCTATGAATGATATATTATTCATATTCAGCATCCTCCCAGGGGAAAGAAAGAAAAACCCCATTCTGTCTCCCAAGTCTCCTTATTGAGTTGGTGTAGCCCTACCGGAAAGTGAGGGTTTGTTGATCTTTTACTCTCTCTGCTGGGATGGATTGGAAAGAGAACTCCCAGCAGTAATCTGCAATATTACCTAATAATAGGCAAACATGGAAACTGACTGTCCCTCTGGTACGCTCACCAGCCAATCAGGAGATTATGCAAATTTACCCAACAAAGATGGTGGTTAATTTGCATACATGGAGCGAAGTGGTGGAGCGAAGACAGAAGGCTCTGGCCGGAGCAGCGAAGGCCTGGGTCCTGGGTGCCAGAGGAAAACTGGTGCCGGTAGCCAGGGGAAGGGAAGGCCTAGTGCACGAATCTCTTCGTGCAACGGGCCTCTAGTATATCCATAAGCATGGTTGTTTTTCTTGGCCTCCTTTATTCTGGCCATCATGTAGTAAAACCCTGGTCCCCCAGCTTCCCATTTTTATCCCCTCGCTGAGAAGAGTTGGACCCACCTATTAGAGTAACTTCTCCCCGATTTCCTATCCTGTCACTTGTTCTTCAATAAATTAATTAATGTGAAGCATCCCTTCAAGATTCCATCTTGGAGGGTCAGTTTGATTTATTCCAGGTACTTTCCAGTCTACCCATGTTCCCCTCAAAGCAAGTCATGCTGCATAGATTTCATTTGTTGAGGAAAGTGTGGTAATTTATCTTTTTCCTTAATGTACTTCCTTATATCCCACCCTTTTCAGTACATTCTCAATATTTCAATATTGATGATAATCATAAAATCTCATAGTTCTTTAACAGTCAGGAGTGCACAAAGTATTTTGATGCTCATCAGTTTATTTGATCTTTCTCTTGGAGCAATCCTGTGGAAGGAGAACAGCAGAATTGCTTATGCCATTTTCCTAAACATGACACAAGGCTCACAGGGGCTGAGTTGGAAGTGATGGAGCCAAGCAGCTAAAGGTCCAGGTTTTGTGGAGTTTGAACAATTTTGGGAACCGTATTTTAGAAAAACAATGCATAACTATGAACACAAAATTAGGTCTGGAAGTGAATATTTATTTGAAATGAAAAAAAATTGCAACCAATCACAGGCTTACAAAAACTTACAGATACATCAAACATCAGGAAGCCCAGAAAAATAACATATTTCATTGTTATTACCTAAAATAATAATACTAGTAATATTATTATCTTAGATCTGGAAGCAATCTGAGTGCCCTTGTAGATGAATGTAATATACAGTGAAATATTATTTAACCATAAAAAGAATGAAATATTTCCATTTATGACAACATGAATGGATCTAGAGCAGTGGTTCCCAACCTTTATTGGCCATGCCCCACCTAAGCATCTCTAAAATCCTGATGTCCCTCCTGTGACATATAATTCTTATTATTTAAAAAGTGAATTCCTATTCACGTGGAGGAAGCCTAAAAGGCAGTTTACTTGGTCTAAACAAGCTTCTAAAGAACATGGCATCCATGAAAGAGAAAAATCAAAGAACGAAAGGACAGTTGAAATACTGAGGAAGCCATCACTAAGAAATTGTTAAAATAATAATATGAAATGATATGGAAAAATAGCAAATAAAGTTTCAAAACATATAATAGAGAACTGAAATGCATAAATATGTCACAATATATATATTTATATACTGTATATGAGGCCCGTCGAACCATAAAAATTCACTGTAATAACTCATTCTCAAATTTTCCCCTTTAGAAATCAAATTACCCCCCTTCCTGCCGGCCCCTGCCCCGGGGGAACCATTGGGGACCATTAATCTAGAGCAAGCATGTCAAACTTGCCTCATCTATTTGGCCTGTGTTAGCCTTTGGGTTTGACATGCTTGATCTAGAGGGTGTTAGGCTAAGTGAAGTAAGTCAGACAGAGACAAATACCATATGATTTCACTTACATGTGGTATCTGAAAAACAAAACAAAAGAACAAGTAAAACAAAAAGAAACAAATTCAGAGATACACAAAACAAACTGGTGGTTATCAGAGAGGGGAGATGGTGGGCAAAATAGGTGAAGGGGTACTAACTTCCCTATCTACATATATGTATAGAAGGCTAAGTGACCATCTGACCGACTGACTGTCTGACCGGCTGGTAGGTATGACACTCACTGACCACCAGGGGGCAGATGCTCAATGCAGGAGCTGCCGAGTGACAGCAAGTTTGCAGAGTGCCCTCTCGCACTCCAGGACCCTTTGGGAGATGTTGGAGAGCCAGCTTTGGCCTGATCCCTGCAGGCCAGGCCGAGGGACCCCACCTGCTGGAGGGACCCTGCTCACTCTGCAGACACCCTTAGAGCTGTGGCACTGCCCCAGGTGTGGCAGCTGGAGAGGGACCATGGGAGGTTGGCTCCAGGGTGTGTCCAGCCCACCTCACTCAGTCCTGACCCACCCTGCCCGCCACCTTCTAATTAATTTCCTTTCAAATCCGTGCATGGGGCCACTAGCTATAAATAAGTAAGTCATGGGATATGATGCACAGCATAGGGAACATTATCAGTAACATTATAATAACAGTGTGATGGCAGATTGTAACTAGACTTATCCTGGGGATCATTTCATAATGTATCTATATATATAAAAGGCTAATATGCGAAGTGTCCCCCCAGGAGTTTGACCGGGAGACTGGGAGTTTGATCGCTCGTTATAATGTGTGCTAACCACCAGGGGGTGGCGAGGAATGAAGGAAGGCCCCAGCCGGCAGCTGGAAGGCCCCGATCAGCCCAGATTGCTGGCCAGGCCTAGGGGGTCTTACCCGGGCATGTGATTTCATAGACTGAGCCTCTAGTATAAATATCAAATCACTAAGTTATAAACCTGAAACAAAGGATATTGTATGTCAATTATACATCACTTTAAAAAAAAGAAAGAATATATATTTATAACACCTTTATTTATACTTTGTGGCTGATTATTCTATGTTGCTTCTTATGACAATGGTTTTTATATCTTATTTCTATGGAGAGAACAGAAATGTAACTCAGTCTTTGCTCTAACATGGTTGATTAAAAATTTAAAGTTATAGTCCTGGAAATCTAACATGCAACATAGTTATTACAGTCAACAGTACTTTATTATAATCTTCAAAGTTGCTAAGAGACTAGATTTTAATCATTTTCACTACAAAAATAAATAATAATTATGTGATATGATGGAGGTATTAGCTAATGCTATGGTGGTAGTTATACTGCAATACGTAAATGTATCAAATCAACATGATATATACCTTAAACTCACACAATGTTATATGTCATTTATATCTCAATAAAAGTAAGTTATTGATTGTTTAGGAAAAAATCTTTTTGGGTTCATAACACTGGTAATGCCACATCTATAATTTTCTCCATAGTTTCTGGCTCAGGTAGGGCAAGCCCTTGGTGAATTCTAACTTATTAATTTTTTTAAAAGTATATCTATTTTTTATTGATTTCAGAGAGAAAGGGAGAGGGAGAGAGAGCGAGCAAAACATCAGTGATGAGGGAGAATCATTGATCAGTGGCTTCCTGCACGCCCTCTACTGGGAATCGAGCCTGCAACCTGGGCATGTGCCCTCACCGAGAATCAAACCATGACCTCCTGGTTCATAGATTGATGCTCAAACACTGAGCCATGCCATCCGGGCTCTAACTCATTGATCTTGATCTAATGGACTTTCATTGTAGCCTAATAGCCACTCATCCAGCTCTACCAAGTTCTCACCAGCACCCACCTTGTGCTTATCCTGGGGTCATGATATGGCTATGAAGCCTTCAAGGCTGTCCCCAAGCAGTTGCAGTTTAGCATCTGATTGATATTTCTCCTTGAGGTCAAATATGGGATCAATTTGCTTGATGTGTGCAACCAAGGGCAGATTGTCAGTGGAGGTTGTCTGGATGTGAACGCAGTAGTACATTCAGACCACCATTGGGGCATGCAGTATACCGCCCGGTTGGGACAGTGCAGCCTAACTCCATGCTTGGATGGGCTGCTCCTTCCCTCCTCATTCTAGGTGGAGATGGCACTGAGCCTTGGGAGGAGAAGGTGAGGGGCCTGAAGCTTAAGCTTCATGAGGTTCATGGTAAATTAGCCTTCGTGAACAAGCTAAAAAAACTATGTGCAAGTCAGATCTTACTGGGGAGAGTGGTCTCAAATTTAATGCTTCTCAATACCATCCTGACAGTGAACTAAGAAAAATAAAATTGTGGAGACCTGTGGGGAAAAGGGGGCTACTTAGCCTTTTTCCCCCGGTCTGGATTCCTTGAACATTCATGGATTACACTATGTTGCGCCTCCAGAGAACTACTGCCACTTAATTGTGTGTTGTCAGCCTATGTTAATAATCCATAAAGAAGTAGCCCAGAAAGCTTCCTGGAATCTAACATGAGGCTGCCATGGGGTTGTTCACCTTACCACACAATGTTTTCTCTTGGAGAACATGGGGAAGAGCTGTGTCTTTTGCCATTTACCACCATGAATAGTTCCATTTTTCTTGAGTATCTTCTTGGGTTAACCTCATGCTTAGTCTAAACTTTGTAACTGATTGTGCTCCCCTTATCCTGCTGTTATTACAAAAGCCGAGAGCCAATTTTATGACATCTTATAACGAGTGTCTATGATCCTATAGCATGCATTTGCTATACTATTCTCCTTCATGGTTCTACCAGACTTTATTATCCCTTATATTTCCTTTGCTCTGTCTTCTTTATATAAACTAAACTAAATTTGTTTTTTTTCCATACTATGTATTTTGAATCTTGGTAAGCTGCCTTAAATTCTTCCAAAACATATATAATACTATTTGTAATACCTTAAGCAATAAAACAAAATTTAAAATTTTTTTTCCAAAACAAGGTTGAATATCAATCAATAAATGACTACAACTATAAATTGATTTGAACTCAAGTCTTCATATTAAATTAAATTTAAAAAATTTCCCCCCCAGGATACCATGCTTCTTTGAAGGTGGAAAGCGTGGGATGAACTCTGGGGACACAAGGTTGCCCTTGATTCATTAGATTCATGGTTGGGTACCTGGTACATCCTGTTCTGCACCAAGGGCTGAGAGGTAGTGAAGTGGGGGAAGATGGGAACTAAATGCAAGAAGAGCCACCAAGAATTTAGGTTCTAATTTAAAAGAATAGTCTCAGTTCAGAGATTTCTCCAACTTTCTCATAAAAGCATCAAACAGGCGGTTCATCTGAGTCCTTCTTGGTGCTTTCCTCACTGTTCCAGATGAGTAGAATAGGTGTTAAGAGCAGCACTCAGACCCCAGGATGGGCTACCTTCCTGCCTTAGCCTTTACCCTGAAAAACCGTTAGAATATTGTGAAGCTAGCCCTAGCCAGTTTTGCTCAGTGGATAGAGCATTGGCCTACAAACTGAAAGGTTCCAGGTTCGATTTCAGTCAAGGGCACATACCTCGATTGCAGGCTCCTCCCCAGCCCAGGCCCTGGTCCAAGGCACGTGCAGGAGGCAACCAATCAATGAGTTTCTCTCACATCGATATTTCTCTGTCTTTTTCTCTCTTTTCCACTCTTTCTAAAAATCAATGGAAAAATATCCTGGGGTGAGGATTAAAAAAAAAAAGAGTAAGAATATTGTGAGGTTAGACTTCACATTAAGATTTCCTAATGCCCTAGGAGGTGTTCTTTCCTTGTAGTCATAACCCACAATTTTGTTCTTAATCGAGGAGGGAGCACCTAAATGAGGAGAAAAGACTGATGGGATGTGGGACCTATCTCTGACACTCCTGAGTAGGCAGTTTTCTGAAAAGTGGTCCAGGGGAGTAACTAGGTACTCTGTGTTTGATCAGAGCTTAATAAACTGACACCAACTGATGATGGGAATAGACAAGCCAGTGGTACAGATTCGCATGAGTCAGGAAGCATCTGCTTGGACGGGGACCACTATGAAACTACTGCTATCAGAACTTCATGGAATCCCAACCGCTGCCCCAGCCACTACTGATAGGTCGTCTTTCTTTCAGCAAAAGAGTTTCCAGGTAAGTTTTTGAAAGCTGGGATATGAAAGAGGGCAGGTGACATTCTAGAACAGGATTGTGTTGTGAGTACATGCTACATACAGATGGAGGAGTTCTGCCTATTAGGATATGGACACTATGTAATAAGAGGTCTGAGAACAAGGGAAGTGTATTACATGCTTCTGTGTCAAGTGCTGTGTCAGGCCCATTGAACTAGTTAGGACAAAGCAAGACCCAAGATACTGTACTTTGATTCTACCAATGCCCCCTTCTTTCTAAGTGGCCTGAATCAGTCTTCCCTTTCTCTGGTCCTCATTTCTTCTCACTTTAAAATGCAGGGATTAGAGCAGATGATTGCACAGAATCCTTCTGGTTTGAAGAGTGTGGGAAGAAGGAGTGTGAATTGTGTCTGTGTCCAACCCCCTCACCAAAATAACACCTTCAGATTTTTCTCCTTTAGTCCAGTGTGCTGAGAACCCAATGAAATTGGGCGTTTCTCTGAACAATCACCCAGATACTACTTTGAGACTGACATCCTCAACTGCCAGATGTCCACAAAGGAGGACGTGGTGGTTATAACTATAGTTTTTTGACCAGAGAGCCATATGAGGGGAGCTGTTCATTCTCAAAGTAGGAATCTCACAACATACAAACGTTCAGAGGCTGAGAAGTGTCCATGGATGAAGAAGCCAAAAGGTAAGAATTTGCTATGGGGAGGGGCTTACATGAATAATGGCTCAGAAGTGAGGATTTTCTTTGCTTTTCAAATGAATGGGGCACCTAGTGCCAGTTGTTTGCAAAACTTGGAAAGAATCATGATTAAAATTCCAAGCTTCTCTTCATAGCTCTTCCTGTTAAGGCTGCTTGAGTTATTGTGTTGCTGTCCTTGGCACTTCAGGGATTTCCAAACACAGGAGTTCATCCTCATATCCTCAATTTACTGTTCACCCCACCACCTCATCCCTTGTGCACATCATATGAATATTATATGCCTGTGGTGAATGAAGGCATTCCAAGCAGATGCCTCTGACCAATGGAGTTTTTAACATTTGAGTTCCAGAAAAAACTCCTTGATCTGTTGTGAAGAAATCCACCTCTCAGGAACATTCTTAGATATGTTCCAAGGGTCTTACTATATCTTGCCCCTCACGCATATTGTACACACCCCAAATATTTCTCCCTTAGGACCGTGTCCCTGGCCTTCTTATCTTTCCCCCATCATATATCATATGGAAAGTGTCCATGCTGGGTCACTAAAAGCAGAGCACACAAAGCTAATTGGGAATAGAGCTAAGTTGATAAACTCTATACAGGTAATTTCTTCCTAACTTACTATGACTTCTTTCTGCTCCCATGGTCACTGCAGATGCAAGATGTTTTGTTATTAATGTTATTTATGAGCCTAATACTATTTGCTGACTTTAGGTTAAACAGCTCTCTCCACCACTGCTCCAAAAGATTCCCTGGATTTGTCTAATGGGGAAAGTGTCTACACTCAACTCCTTTCTTGGTCATCCAAATTCCAGGAGCAGGTTTGATTCCTGGATTCAAGTTTTCTGTAGCAACTCAGCCATACTGGTACACTACTATACTCATTATTTGTATCTCGAATCACTAACATTTTCCCTAAAACCTTCAAGTTTCTTCATACCTCTGTTATATAGCTTCCTGGATTGTAGTCAACCTCCATCTAGGATCTTTGACTGAAACAATTCCTTTGATATAGTCAGACATTCACTTAGTTCTGGTTTAACTGAAGAGGGAAGTTTGTTCCAATAAGAATGTGTTGACAGGACATAAAAGGACTTAGTAAAAGTTTTCATCAGGAGAGTTCCAGATTCCAACCAGGGCTAAGCCTCTGATCCCTCCCTTTACTCTTAGTTTTGCTTTTTCAGACAAGAATTTCTTTCATATATTCAACCTCTAGCCACTATCACCACAACGAAGGCCTTATTAGCACCTTCCTTCTTTCACATGATTTAAACAGTGGGATATAAGAAGTATACCCTTCTGTATGCTTCTGCTTCAATCTTCCTAGGTCCCCTCCACCCTGACATCACAAACACTATTTATATTATCATCATTTTCATTCATTCAGAAGGGACATTTCCCTTTTATGAAATGCAAAGTGTGAGTACATTGGATGCGTTATTCATTTGTAGTATTTAAGTTAATCTTTTTCTTATAAACGTTATCAAAGCAGTATTATTATACATCTATATTCTTCAAATGGCCTCCATGTGGACAGGTGTACTTCCTCCATATTTCCTGGCTCTTTGACTTTGGTCTTGTTCCTGTTACTGGATTTGGTCAAGGGATATGATCAGACTTGACACGTGCTTGCAGGATTGGATTTCCTCCTTTGACGTCTGCATTTTGCCATGAGAAGAGTGATTCTTGAGATGCCACTGGTCCAAGAAGAATGAGAGACACATGGATCAAAAGTGGAGCCCACCCTCAGCCTGGATCCAAGCTCAGCCAAACCCAGTTTAGATTACTTGAACATCTATTTTCCTGCTGATGTGTAAGAGAGAAAATAAATCTTTACTGTTGCTTGTCACAGAGGTTTTATTGGGAGGAGATTGTTAGTCAACAATACTGACTAAAATACCCATGCAATAAATTCTACTTTAAACATCAGCCACAGGAATAATATGAAATAAAGGAGAACATGGGAGATGGAAAAGAACTAAACTAATTACACAATATTTAATATTAATGACATTTATATTTCTAAACATCTATTATACAAGGAAGAGAATAATGTGGTCCTCTTTGCTGATTCGAAAGCCATGGCTGATATTGATTTCTTCCTCACACTATTCATTCATATTCCCTTTGCTTTCAGCCAACAATGTGTTAGCTGGTTGGTGTTGTTTGTTTGTATGCTTTTTAACTTGGTAGAATGGACAAAATAGATTTTAAAGCAAGGGCTGTAGTAAGAGCCAAAGAAGGACACTACATAATGATAAAGGGCACAATCCAACAAGAGGATATAATCCGTATAAACATTTATGCACCCAATATAGGAGCAACTAAATATATAAAGCAAATATTGATGGGCGTAAAGGAATAGATAGTAACATAGTCATTGTAGAGAATTTTAACACCCTACTGACATGAATGGATAGAGTTTCCAGACAGAAAATCAGCAAGGAAACAGTGACACACTAGATCAGATAGATTTAATTGATATCTTCAAAGCATTTCACTCCTAAGTAGCAGAATATACATTCTTTTCAAGTGCATATGGAACATTTTCTAGAATATACCACATGTTAGGATATAAAACAAGTCTCAATACATTTAAGAAGATTTAAATCATATCAAACATCTTCTCTGACCATAATGGTAAAACTAGAAGTCAATCACAAGAAAATAACTGAAAAGCACACAAAGGCATGGAGGATAAATAATATGTTACTAAACAATGAATGGATTAACAATGAGATCAAGGAAGAACTCAAAAGATGTTTCAAGGAAGAACTTGAAACAAATGAAAATGAGAACACAACAACCCCAAATCTATGGGATACAATGAAAGCAGTCCTAATAGGGAAATTCTTAGCATTACAGGCCTACCTCAAAAAACAAGAAAAATCTCAAATAATCTAACTTTATGCTTAACTTAAAGGAACTAGTAAAAGAACAACAAAGTCCAAAGTGAGTAGAAGAAAGGAAATAATAATCAGAGCAGAAATAAACAAAATAGAGTCTAAAAAAACAATACAAAAGATCAGTGAAACCAAGAGCTGGTTCTTTGAAAAGAGAAGCAAGATTGACAAACCTTTTACTAGACTCATCAAGAAAAAAGAGAACTCAAATAAATAAAATCAGAAATAAAGGAGAGAAGCAACAACTGACAGCAAAGAAATATAAAGGATTGTAAAAAAAATATTACCAAATGGTGAAGGAATTAAGCACCGCCCCCCCCCCCCAAACAACCCACAAAACTCATAGACACAGATAACAGTATGGTGATTAGCAGAGGAAAAGCGGGGTGAGGAGGTAAAGGGGGGATAAATGCTGATGGTGATAGAAAGAGACTTGACTTGGGGTGGTGAACACACAATGCAATATACAGATGATGTGTTATAGAATTGTATACCTGAAACCTATGTAAATTTATTAACCAATGTCACCCCAATAAATTCAATAAAAAGTAGCCTTGCAATAACCAAGTCCTTTTTGCCAGTATAACTTTCTTGTTTCTCTCCTTTCTACTTGAGTCTTTCATTTTGTACATCTTCTTAGAGTACCTTTCTGTTATATTGGATGCCCCTTAGTTTATGAATCATTGAATAAAGCCAATAAGATTCTTTAAAGTAAAAAAATAATAATTAGTACATATCTTGGAATTCTATTTCTTCAGAATTGTTGGAACTAAATACTAATACATTAAGTTAAAATATCTTCTACTAGAGGCCCGGTGCACGAAATTTGTGCACTGGGGGTGGGGAGGTCCCTCAGCCTGGCTTGTGCCCTCTTGTAGTACGGGACCCCTCGGAGGATGTCTGACTGCGGCTTAGGCCCGATCTGGGACCCCTCGCTCCTTACCACCCGCCTACTCTCTCCTTACCGCTCGACTTGCTGCTCCTTAGCACTGCCACGGAGGCAGGAGAGGCTTCTGCCACTGTCACTGCGATCGCCAGCCATGAGTCCAGCTTCTGGCTGAGTGGTGCTCCCTCTGTGGGAGCACACTGACCACCAGGGGGCAGCTCCTGCATTGAGCATCTGCCCCCTGGTGGTCAGTGCACATCATAGCAACTGGTCATTCTGGTCGTTCCACCATAATGGTCACTTAGGCTTTTATTATATAGATAATATTAAAGCCTTGTAAAATTCTCCAACATCCTGATCTTTAATTAGCTATTACTATTTAGACATCAGTTTAAAACAATGCTTTGCAAGATAATTTTCTGTGATGATGGAAATGCTCTATGTCTGCAATGTTTAATACAGTAGCTATGAGCCACACGAGGTTCTTTTAAAAATATTTTTATTGATTTCAGACAGGAAGGGAGAGGGAGTGAGAGAGATGAAAACGTCAATGATGAGAGAGAATCATTGATGGGCTGCCTCCTGCATGCCCCCTACTGTGGATCGAGCCCACAACCTGGGCATGTGCCTTGATAGGGAATTGAACCGTGACCTCATGGTTCATAAGTCGAAGCACAGCTACTGAGCCATGCTGGACTGGGTGCCACACAAGGTTCTTGAGCACTTGAATGCAACTAGTGAGACTGTGGGGCTGATGGAATATTTTATTTTATTGAATTTTAATTAAGATAAATTTACATTTAAGTGGCCTCCTGTACCAGTGCCTACAGAAATGGACAGATCAAGCTTAGTTAATTAAAACAGTGATAGTTGTGGTTTGAACGGGCTAACCTTAATGAGAGAAGCTTGGCTCACTAGGTAAACTTGAACCACACGGTTGAACTAGGTTATGGTGGTCAAGGAACTGCAGAATTTTCTGAACAATGTTTCCAGCTTTGGACCAGGGACATCAAGGATCAGCCTGATTAGAAGGTGTCACAGAAGAGAGGAATAGGACATAGAATTGTGATAAATTTATCTCAGGAAGAGTTCATTTGGCAGGGGTGTGATTGGGGGAAAGTAGAATTGTGGACTAGGTAACCACAAATTTCCAAGTTGCTAACATTCACATAGGATTTTCATAGGAAAACAACATCTCCTACAGTTGCTGGAGGTTTAGTAGAGGAATTGAGATCTTTGTTCAATTAGCTGGTCCTTCATCACATAGTTTAATCACATTATCTTTTAAGGATAGAATACTTTCCATAACTATGCTTTGTTTTGTCTTAGAAGACATTTCAAAGATCAGAGACATGACACTTGTCTTTTTTGGGAGCTATTTTTTTTTTAATTAAAAAATATTTTTATTTATTTCAGAGAGGAAAGGAGGGGGAGAGAGAGATAGAAGGATCAATGATGAGAGAGAATCACTGATTGACTGCCTCCTGCATACCCCCCACTGGGGATCACAACCTGGGCATGTACCCTGACTGGAATTGAACTGTGTCCTCCTGGTTCATAGGTCGACACGCAACCACTGAGCTACTCCTGGCCAAACCCATTTCTGATTTTAAGAGCTAATTTATATGGAAACTAGAGAAATTTTTTAAGAGCTTAGAATTTTAAAAAATTTTACAAAATGAAACACTCTTAGGTAGCCCTAGCCAGTTTGGTTCAGTGGACTGAAGGGTTCTAGTCAAGGGCACATGCAACAAGGGTTGTGGGCTCAATCCCCAGTGGGGCATGCATGAGGCAGCCAATCAATGGTTCTCTCTCATCATTGATGTTTCTATCTCTCTCTCTTTCTCCCTTCCTCTCTGAGATCAATAACAAATATATACATACCATATATAAGACCCTTAGGTAGAAAGGAGAGGAACAAGGAGGTTACAATGGCAAAAAGAGCTTGGTTATTGCAAGGCCACTTTTTATTTTATAGAATTTAAGGTGAAATGTACACTTAAGTTTCTTTATAAAACAGGAATTTTGGATAAAAAATTAAAGGGATATGAATAATAATAGTAACATTCTCCTTAGACTCTTGCCAGGCCCTGGGGTATGGGCTTTGCCTGTGTTATCTCATTCCATCTCATGACACACCTAAGGGAAGGTGCTATTTGGCTTCATTTCCAGAGACTGGGGAGTTGGAGACACCCCATCACCACTTCAGCAAAGGCAGAGCTGGACTGAGTCCCCGAGTAGCCAGGATCCTTAGCTCTTACTCTGCCCCCGAACCCCTCATGAACAGAAATTGCCAAATTTCTATTTTGTTTTTGTTGTTGTTTTCTCAGCCTATTCTAAATGTTTAAAAGCAAACATAAATTAGTATTTAAGAAAAAAATGTACAAAAGGCTGAGTCCAGCAGGCAAAAGTGAAGCAGGCAGTGGATTCCTGAGGGGTTCTGGGCTATGCAGTGAAGCTTTTCTTTGTGAGAACAATTCAGTAAAGGTTAGGATTAGTCTACTCCAGCCGTGGGCAAACTACGGCCCATGGGCCGGATCCGGCCCGTTTGAAATGAATAAAACTAAAAAAAAAAAAAGACCGTACCCTTTTATGTAATGATGTTTACTTTGAATTTATATTAGTTCACACAAACACTCCATCCATGCTTTTGTTCAGGCCCTCCGGTCCAGTTTAAGAACCCATTGTGGCCCTCGAGTCAAAAAGTTTGCCCACCCCTGGTTGCCAGCCTCCCTTGCATCCCATTTTGAAAGTCAGAATTGAAGCCTCAGTATGTGCACGGCATGGTGTTTGGTTGTTCTGTGGCAAAGACGTCAGACAGTTCCTGTTTTTATGAGACTCATATTCTAGATAGAAAAAATACTAAGTTAAACAATTACAGTGTAGCGTGATAAGGGTTAATATAGGGGTAAGATAGGGTGCTGTGAAAGGACAAAGAGAATGACTCATTTCATTTAGGACTAGAGCTCATGTTAGGGTTAGGGTTAGGGCTAGGCTTAGGGTTAGGGTTATTTTCATAGTTAGGGGTAGAGCTAGAATTAGGGTTAGGGTTAGATTTAGGGCTAGGGTTAGGGTTAGGGTCTATATTAGGGCTAGGGCTAGGGCTAGGGCTAGGGCTAGGTTTAGGGCTAGAGCTAGGGTTAGGGTTAGGGTTAGAGTTAGGGCTAATTTAGGGTAAGGGTAGGGTTAGGGTTAGTGTTAGGTTTAGGGTTAGTGTTAGTGTTATGGTTAGGGCTAGGGAAAGGGTTATGGTTATGGTTAGGCGTAGGATTAGGTCTATGGCTGTGTTTAGGGTTAGTGTTACTGTTAAGATTAAGGCTAGGGCTAAGGCTAGGGCTAGGGTTAGTGTAAGGGTTAGGGTTAAGATTAGGGTTAGGGTTTGGAACTGGGTCCTTGGCTGTACATTGGAATTACCTAGAGACCTAGTGTTAGAGTTGGGGTTAGGGTTAGGGCTAGGTTTAGGTTTAGGGCTAGGGTTAGGGTTGTATTAGAGTTAGGGTTAGGTCTATTGTTAGGGTCAGGGGTATGGCTAGGGCTAGGGTTAGGGTTAGGTTTAAGTCTAGGTTTAGTGTTAGGGTTAGTGCTAGGGTTAGGTTGGGGTTAGGGTTAAGATTAGGGCTAGGTTGCCCTAGCTGGTTTGGCTGAGTTGATAGAGCATCACCTGTGGACTTAAGGGTCCTGAGTTCAATTCCAGTCAAGGGCACATGGCAGGGTTGTGGGCTCAATCTCCAATAGGGGGTGTGCAGGAGGCAGCCAATCAATAATTCTCACTCATCATAGATTTTTTGTATCTCTTTCTCCCTTTCCCTTCCTCTCTAAACTCAATAAAAAGAAATAAAAATAACTGAAATAAAGAATAATATACAGAGCTCCAACAGCAGCAAAAGAATCCCCAAGGATTAAGTCAAAGATTTGAAATACAAAGAAGCAAAAAACAACCAACCGGAAAAGCAAAAAGAAAAAAGAATCCAAAAATATCAAGATAGTGTAAGGAGCCTCTGTGACAACTTCAAGTGTCCCAACATCCAAAATATAGGGGTGCCAGAAGAAGAGAGAGAGCAAGATATTGAAAACCTATTTGAAGAAATAATGATAGAAAACTTCCCCTACCTGGTGAAAGAAATAGACTTACAAGTCCAGGAAG
>NW_005355881.1:12551-22914 GCF_000412655.1 Myotis brandtii | reverse complement strand
TTTCTCAACAGAAACTATGCAGGCCAGAAGGGAGTGTCAAGAAATATTCAAAGTGATGAATGCCAAGAACCTACAACCAAGATTACTTTATCCAGCAAAGCTATCATTCAGAATTGAAGGTCAGATAAAGAGCTTCACTGATAAGAAAAAGCTAAAGGAGTTCATCACCACCAAACCAGTATTATATGAAATGCTGAAAGGTATTCTTTAAGAAGAGGAAGAAGAAAAAGGAAAGATAAAAATTATGAACAGCAAATACATATCTATCAACAAGTGAATCTAAAAATCAAGTGAATAAAAAATCTGATGAACAGAGTAAACTGGTGAATATAATAGAATCAGGTGTGGGGGGTGTGGGAAGAGACTGGACAAAAATCGTACACTTATGGATGAGGACAGTGTTGGGGGGTAAGGACAAAGGGTGGGGTGGGAACTGGGTGGAGGGGAGCTATGGGGGGAAAAAAGAGGAACAACTGTAATAATATGAACAATAAAGATTTATTTAAAAAAAGAAATAAAAATAAAAATATTAGGGCTAGATCTAGGGTTAGGGTTAGGTTTAAGTCTAGGGTTAGGGTTAGGGTTAGTGCTATGTTTAGGTTTAGGGTTAAGATTAGGACTAGGGCTAGGGTTAAGGTTAGGGTTAATGTTATAGTTAGTGCTAGGGTGAGGTTTAGGATTAGGGTTAGGGTTAGGGTTAGGATTAGGATTAGGGCTAGGTTTAGGGTTAGGGTTAGGGTTAGGGTTAGGGCTAGGTTTAGTGTTAGGGTTAGGGCTAGGGTTAGGTGTAGGGTTAGGGTTAGGGTTAGGGCTAGGGTTAGGGTTAGGGTTAGGGTTAAGTTTTGGTTAAGATTAGGTCTAGGGCTAGGGTTAGGTTTAGAGTTAGGGCTAGGGTTAGGGTTAGGGCCTAGGGATAGGGCTAGGATTAGGGTAATGGTTATGTTAGGGTTAGTTTTAGGGCTAGGGCTAGAGTAGCATTTGGCTTTAGGTTTGGGTTAGGTACAGGGTTAGAGCTGGGGTTAGGGTTAAGATTAGGATTATGTTTAGAGCTAGGGTTAGGGTTAGGATTAGGGTTAGAATACATTTAGGGCTAGGGTTGATGTTCATGTTAGGTCTATGGCTACTCTTTGGTTAGGATTAGTGTTAAGATTAGGGCTAGGGCTAGTGTAGGATTAGGGTTAGGGTTGTGTTATGGGTAGGCCTGGGGATAGGATATTAATTGGGGAATCTTCCATGGAGATTTTTATTTAATATGAAAGTTGAAGCATGAGGGGGAGCTTGTTGGAAAGTGGAATAAGACATTTTTGTCTGAGAGAAGAGCTGGAGTCAAAGCATAGAGGGAGAGAGTCCCTAGAGTCTTGGACAAAGACCAAATTTAGTGAGGCTGGTTTCCAAGTGTGAAAGTTAGGAGTTCTGAGTTGAATGCCGGGGAAAGGGTATCAATGGAAAAACTCAGTGGAAACAAGAAAATGAAAACCCACTCAGCAGAAGTGAACGAAGCCACCAAGGTGGCAATCCCTTTGTAAGAAGGCATCTCAAGTGTTTGGTATATATTCTAGTTCCATCATTGACCAGTTGGCTAATGCTGAGCATATTACTTTAATTCTTTGATCCTCAGTTTCCTAGTCTGTAAACTGGGTATTACCATTGCTGTGAGGACCAAATGAGATGAAGCAAAGCCATGGCTAAAATGTTCACATTAAAAATAATGTTGACAACACCGATCAGAGCCCAGGCTTCATAGAAGACTGTGATAAGGTCTCCTTGGGCTGCCCTCCATTCCAGCTCACCATAAGAAGCTCAGCACTACCCTTTGTGGGAACAAGATCAACATTTTTTTCTCAGGCCCTCACTGGCACTACCATCTCCTTCTTCTTCTTTTTTAAAAACATTTTTTTCTCAGGCCCTCACTGGCACTACCATCTCCTTCTTCTTTTTTTAAAATATATTTTATTGATTTTTTACAGAGAGTAGGGGAGAGGAATAGAGAGTTAGAAACATCGATGAGAGAGAAACATGCCTCCTACACGCCCCCTACTGGGGATGTGCCCGCAACCAAGATACATGCCCTTGACAGGAATCGAACCCGGGACCCTTGAGTCCGCAGGCCAACGCTCTATCCACTGAGCCAAACCGGTTAGGGCTACCATCTCCTTCTTCACCTGATCTTCCCAGCAACACCAGGCCCCCAGAGCAGTAATGGTCAGTTGAGAGGAACCATTCTGCAGAGGAGAGACTGCAGGATCAGGGAGAGCAAACACTCTAATACTATATCTCACAGATGTTACAGTTAATGTGATGCCTTGGAGGGGACAGTCTTAGCTGATCCTACCAGAAGATAACAGGATGGGGTGCTGATTCCATAGAAGACACACTCAGGTTTATGGCAATGTTTTTATGCTTGTCCAAAGTGAAGTCCTGCCTCTTCAGGTAATGTGTTGAGATGAGGCTTACTAAGCTTCATATAACCACAGTCATGTAACCCTGAAACTGCTATAAGAATACTCTATATAGTCACACCAGCCAGCCTTTCCCATGAATATAACACCTGGGTTCTACCTCAGCTCAGTATCTCCCAGCTGAATGGGCCCTGGATTATGAAGCAATGCTGATGCATCCACTGATGGCCAGTGTGTGGCCTGAGTAGTTAATTATGTACAAGATGCAGAGGAAATTAGCACGGCTGACTTACCGGGGCTTGAGCGAGAGTGAAAGTGTGCACACACACTTATACTCCTCCATTAACCTCCACTTGCTACCATTTATCCAGCTCCTTCGCGTGGTGTTAATAAAAGAACAGTCTAAGTGAAAATACCATTGTTCTAACTTGGAAACTCTGGTGGCTTCAGAAGGATTATTAGAAGATCCTAAGCTGCTCCTTTTCCCCACAAACAGTCTGAATCAAAATCCACCAAGTTACGAATAGTTCCTTTGTTTTGGGGTGGAGTGACAGAGGGCTCTATTTTGCGCACCTTTCTTGGGACATTGGTAAAGTAATAAAAATGATCTTTTTTTTTTTTTAAGAGGAAAAACCTGGAACCCAGAAAGAGTGAGTTGCTGGCAGCTGCTAACCTTTGTAGACTCCTTGTAACGACCAAGTTCTTCCATTTCACATGGCCTCGTGTGTTCTCACAAAACCTGAGGCACCGTGTCCTCTTCATCTTTGACATGAGGAAGCTGACAGGCTCAGAGATGGAAAGTGGGCTGACCAAGGCCACATAGAGTGTGAAGAGCTCAGCTTGACTTCCAACTCAGGACACTGTTAATCTGGAGGCTGGCAGAGCCTGTTCCCTGGCACAGACTCAGACCTGAGTGCCCTGTGTCGTGTTGCTGAGCGCCCCTCCCCCCTCCGCCCCCCCTCCCCATGTCTCCTGCTCTATGTGGCATAATTTGCCCTGGATCACATTCTGCCCCAGGGAGTGAGAACAGCCCTAGGAGGGGAATAATAGAAAAGGGGCACAATCTAAATGACAAAGGCTATTCTGACCTTATGGGAATATTGGTGCCCCTACAGAGGCTAGGGGAGGAAAACTGGGAGAACTCACACCAGGAATGCCAGGCTGAACGCTGATACTTACAAAATGCCCTTGGAAACATGCCTCATTTGCCCATCTTCCTTTTCCACGATTTGCCTTTTGGTCTGTGGGAGAAAAATATTTTCAAATATTATCTGGTTAAATTCTATTCTTATAGATATAATATTTTATTTTCCATTACTTCCATCTTTAAGACTAGATCATGAAGCTAAGTTCTTCTGCCACAGGGAAAGTAAAACCTTAAAGAACTCAGTGGCAACTCGGAGTCATACTTATTTCTGTCTCCGATGTGGAGCCTTGAAAGATGTGGGTTTTAATTGCAAGGGCCAGTCTCTGAAGACAGAAATTGCTAAAATTTCCTGAGTAATAATTATATAGAGCTTGCGTGGATTATCTATTTTATTCTCATTATTATTGTTCTAGTCTTAAAGATGAGAAAGTTGATGCCCAGAGAGAGGTGAATTAACTTGTCTGAGATCATTCAGCTAGGAATTGGTAGAGCCGGGATTTGAGTCTAGTTCTCTGGCTCTGGGCCCATACTTCATCACTTTGTACCTTGTCTCATATGTAGGGTATTGTGTTCAGGGAAGGGAACCAAGCAGAGAATAAAACATTTTAGAAGCTCACTGGTTGAGTCTCCTGCCTTGTGGGTCTTTTGAGACCTCATTTGAGACTTACAATCTTGCAAGTTTGAAAAAATGAGTCCCCATTTTTTGCATGAAAAAAAAAGGCAAAAATGGGGAATTGTCTTACTCAAGGTCATAGAAAGATAGTTGCAAGATAGGATTGGAAACTAGATGTCTCATCAACACTCTAATGCCCTTTCTCTGCTCTTCATTCAGCAGACTTTGGTGAATTTTCCTGGTGATTAACCAAAGCTTCCCTTGGGCTGGAGGATCTCCAAAACCCAGGAATACTAGGGGCCAAAGGATGATGTTTGGTGAAAGAGGGCAAGCAAAAACACAACAATTTGCTTTTGGATTTTGGTGACAGATAGATACAGTGTCCTAGACCCCAGGATAAAGCTGGATGCTGGGACAGGACAGGGTCTGTGAATGGAGGGGTTTGTGGATGTGTTCAGAGAGTTAGATTCATAGATTCATAGAAGTGTTGATGAGGAGAGAAGGATTCTGGAGTTCAGGGGTGGAGGAAGACTCTTAATCATGACATTTATGGAAATTATTCTTGGTAAAGAGAGGGAGAACGTTAGAGAGAATGACATAATGGCTGGTAAGATATTCTTCTGTTGAGCTCCCACCAGCAGTTCCAGGGTCAGGCCTGGGCAGGAGAAGCTCCTTACTTTTTATGGATTATATTTTTGTTGAATGTGCAGACTGTCCCGCAGAAGGCAGAGCAGCACTGAAGTCCTTGTGGGCAATCTTCCTGCATTGTACAGAAATGAGTACAGTTTTCAGGGCCCACTCTGCACGGCGGAGGCTCCAAAATATACTCTGGAACACAGAACAGGAAAGAAAGGGCCTAAACAACAGGCTGGAGTAACACTCAGAACTCCAGAAGCCCAAGGAGCTGCCAGGAAACCAGCCACCCTGAGCTTCCTTGTGTGGCCACAGGAAAGTGGAATAAGATTTTTTTTCCTTAGCTGCTGCCTTCTATATAGTTCTCAGCAGGGAAAATCAGGGCTTGGATATTTGATCAAAAACACAGTTTGTTAGAACCCTACATCCGTTGGTCATTCACCATCCTTGCAGATCAGATGCCCAGTCCCCAGAAACTTGGTTGGGTCCAGTTCAAGGGAATGAATGGTACTTATGGTGAGCAAGAAAGGGGTATGTAGATCCATTTGCACTGACTCATTATGTGGTCTCAAATGAGTCGTAAAGCCTCTCTTATAGTTTAGCCCAGGGTCAACTTAACATGTGTTATTTGTGTATAGAAGAATGAATGGAAGGGAATGTTTTGGGAAAGGATAAAGACCACACAGCACACAAAAGGCACTGGCATCAGAATGCTAGAACCCAAATCCCAAATGAGTTCTGGGTGTGACTTCTTTCCTGGGGAGAAGAGTGGGTATTTCA
Source organism: Myotis brandtii (assembly GCF_000412655.1). Classification (NCBI taxonomy): domain Eukaryota; kingdom Metazoa; phylum Chordata; class Mammalia; order Chiroptera; family Vespertilionidae; genus Myotis; species Myotis brandtii. The sequence goes on along the minus strand of NW_005355881.1, from coordinate 17,342 downwards.
GAGTGGGGTCAGGTTCTGGGGTCAAAGATCAGCTTCTCCTCCTTCGCAGATCTTTGCTGTTCAGGAGAAGACTATGAATCTTCATGCTGACATCTCATTCCCCTCAGCCTCCAGTACTCAGATCAAAGCCAAGATTACCTCCACCAGGAGACTCTGTCCCAGGCCTTCAAGTCACAATCTTCTCTTTGTTTCTGATTTCTAAGGCATTAAGGATGGGCCTCATTAAGGATGGGCCCCATTAACCCCTTTATCTAAGCCCAGCCAGGCCTTAAATTTTGTATCTTGTGACATGTCCCTTCTTTAGGGCAAATGTCATAGGTGGGACATTCTATAAGCCCCTGTTGATGTATTACTCTGCAGGTATTTGAAATTAGAAGTGGGTCTGTGGGATATCAAAGCTGGTCTCAAAAAAATAAGTGAATAAAAGTGGGGCTGTAATTACAACAGCAAATGGCACCAGAGATGGGGTGAAAGAAGCCCAGGCCCAAGCCGTTGACAATCTGAGTCAGTGCAAGAAACTGGAACTGGTCCCCATTTTGGAGAGGATGGGCTTCCGTGAAAGAGCATGGGGAAGGAATCCATCAACCAGGATCTCAGAAAGATCGACCTTCTCAAGTTTTGACTGCTCTTCTGGGTATCTAGTTGCAATACCAGTCATAGCACTTGCCAGTCTTACAGAGAGCCTGTTTGTGCCTATATGCAAATTTTAGTTCTTGATTCTCCAATTAACTCCACCCGGGATACCCCCATTCTCTTGCAGCTTGCTTAGCCTTCCTCAGTCATACAAACTTTCTCTGAGACCCTAAAACAGGATCTTGTCTATCTTGACACATGACATACCACATGTATTCCTGCTCTGAGCCCCCAATATTCTGAAGATGTCCTCAGAAACGTGCAGGCATGATGAATAATAGTTCATTTTCCTTTTGGTATCGGTCAAGGTCAACATTACTGTGGCCAGCGCTCTTGTTAGGTTGAGCTGGTCAATGGTGGCTCCTGAGATGGATTATATTTACTGAGTAATAATTGTATAGAGCTTCGGATTGATGCTAATCGCTGGTAATTGTGTGGGTACCTCTGAATTTTTAAACGGTGGAATGAAATGCAAGGCTTTCCTTTCTTCCTAAAACATCTTCCCAAACCAAGACTATGTAGGTTCCAGTTTGAGTTCTACCAACTTAATTTTCCTCTCTGCTTTAATGCTTGAAAAGTTGGCCCAAATATCCATGAAGGAAGCAGGGCAGCAAGAATCAGCTGGCTGATGAGGCTGATAACATTTGCTGTAGTTAATACTTACCGAGCATTGACCATGGTCCAGTAAGAGTGCTCTATGCATCATTAGCTCAGTTTCTCCTCCCAACTACCCCAATATCATTATATTCATCACAAAGATAAAATCCGAGGCCCAGACACTTTGCTCAAGATCACTCAGTAAGGAACAGAGCAGGTATTCCAACCTAGATCTTAAATGACAATAAAATCTGGACTCTTGAACATACGGTGTTTTCTCATGAGGTATGCCCCTGAATTGGCCCTCAGATCCCCCCATCTCTACAGATGCTTCTTCCCTCGCCTGGGCCGGGCCCCAGCACCTACTCATAAATTGTTGCTTGGGACTCGCAGGCACCAGCTGTGGTGCTAGATGAATCACCAGCAGGAGCTGAAGGAGCAGCACAGGCTTCATGCTGCTGGCAGGATGGTGGTAAGTCCTGGCTGAGGACTGCTGGGTTTGAACAGGCGCAGTTTAGGGGAAATGAGAGGGAAGGAGGGAAAAGAGAAGGCATGCTGTGATTGGCTTTTTACGGTGTATTCCGATCTATCTGGAGGGTTTGGCAGAAATCCAAGCACCTCCTGACCACACCCACTCCAGGGTGTGGTAGCGTTTTCAAATCTACACCCTTTTCATCCGCCTAAGCTTAACCTTGTTATTTCTCTCATCCAAGTCTTGTTAACGTTCTTTCACAAAACTTTGTAAGTTTTCCATGTCTTTGTTATATTTATTCCTAGAGGCTTGAATCTTCAAATGAAATCGTAAATAGCATTGTAACTCTTTTTAAAAAAAATATATTTTATTGATTTTTCACAGAGAGGAAGGGAGAGAAATAGAGAGTTAGAAACATCGATCAGCTGCCTCCTGCACACACCCTACTGGGGATGTGCCCGCAACCAAGGTACATGCCCTTGACTGGAATTGAACCTGGGACCCTTCAGTCCGCAGGCCGACGCTCTATCCGCTGAGCCAAACCAGTTAGGGCGGTATTGTAACTCTTTGGTTATTTGTTTTCATTTGTTATTTTCAATAATATAATATTATCTCAGCTTCAGGTGTATATCCAGTGATTAGACATTTATATAACTGAGCAAGTGATCATCCTGATAAATCTAGTACCTAGATATACAATTATGTGTATATTTTCTGTATTGCTGGGGGTGTAACACCGGATACCATAGAGAGTTATTACAATATTATTGATAATATTCCCTACGCTATACTTTACATCCCCATGACTATTTCTTCACTTTTTTAACCCCCAAACTCCCTTTCATATGGCAACCATCAAAATGTTCTTGCCCTAATGGGTTTGGCTCAGTTGATGGAGCGTTGGCCTGCAGACTGATGTTTCTAACTCTCTATTTCTCTCCCTTCCTCTCTGTGAAAAATCAATAATTTTGTTTCTATTGTTCTTGTTTATTTATTTTGGTTTTTAGATTCCACACACAAGTGAAATCATATGGCATTTGTCTTTCTCTGTCTGACCTTATTTCACTCAGCACAATACCCTCTATGCCCATCCATCTTTTTTTCAGTTTACTACTTAAAAAAATCTTTATTGATTAAAGAGAGGATGGGAGAGGGAGAGAGAGATAGGAACATCAATGATGAGAAAGAATTATTGATAGACTGCCTCATGCACAATCAGGGATAGAACTCACAACCCAGGCATATGCCCCGAACGGAAATTAAACCATGACCTCCTCATAGGTCAGTGCTTAACCACTGAACCACTGTGGCCAGGCCAGTTTACTATTTTTAAGGAATTTTACATCTATGTTCACAACGGAACTGGGCCTGTAACTTTCCTTTCTCATATAGTCCTTGCCTGGTTTTGTAGCAAGTTTACACTGACCTCAGAGAATGTGCTGAATCACAGTATTCCCACCCCCTTTTTTTCAAAAAAATAAATTAATTCTTTGGAATTTTTTGTGCAAGATAAAGATAATTAGTTACTTGATTCCTTAATTCCATTTTTTTCTTGCACAGATATGTTCATGTGCACCTTGCTATTGTCATTCAGTAATATTTCCAGAGTTCCCTTTTCTTACTTATGGCTGCATTCTATGCCTCCATGTTCACACATCTTAGTCATTCAACCAATCTGCCATATATGGGCATTTATGTATTTTCCAAGATTTTGCTATTACAAATGTGCTGCAACAAACAATTATGTGTATATTTTCTGTATTGCTGGAGGTGTAACATCAGGGTCAAGTTCTAAAAGTGCAATTGCTGGTTAAAAGGATAAAGTCATATGTAGTTTTGTGACATATTGCCAAATTTTACTCCATAAAGGTTGTACCATTTTGTATTGCTACCAACCTTGTGAACATGTGTTTCCCATAACAAAATGTGTTGTCATGCTTTTGAATGTTTGCCAAAATGATAAGTGAAAATGTTATCTCTGTAGCTGTTGAGGTTCATTCATGTTGTAATATGTATCAGTACTTTATTCTATCTGAATAATATTCCATTGTATGTATATACCACAATTTGATTATCCATTCATTTGTTGATGGACATTTGGGTTGTTCCCACCCTTTGGTGATTGTGAATGGTGTAGTAAGAGCATTTGTGTACAAGTATTTTTTTAGTACTTATTTTATTTTGGGGGGTACATACCTATGAATAAAATTGATAGGTCATATGTATAACTTTATATGTTTAACTCTTTGAGGAAACTGCAAACTGTTTTCACAGTGGTTGAACCATTTAACATTTTAATCACTGATACATGAGGGTTCCAATTTCTCCACATCCTTGCCAAGACTTCTTATTTCCCTTTCATTGGATTATAATTATCCATGTGGGTATGAAGTGGTTGGTATATAATTGTGATTTTAATTTACATTTCACTAATAACTAATAATGCTGAGAATATTTTCATGTACTGGATGATAATTTCTATATCATATATATATATATCAGGGGCCCGGTGCACGAAGGTTCATGCACTGGGGGGTGCAGATGGGGGGGTGGAGAGGGGAGTCCGTCAGCCCCACCTGCACCCTCTCCAATCTGGAAGCCCTCAGGGGAGCTCTTTCCAATCTGGGAGTTTCTGTCTGTCTTTGCAATCATATGAGCGAATTGTCTGAGACCCCCAACCCAGTTTGGTTTGTTCTCACAGAATAATAGAGGCATTTTTTTTTCCTTTGCTCTATTGGTGGAGATTTCCTGGAAGTTTTAGGATATCTTCTCTTTAATTTTTCCTAGACACTCTGATTTTACTTATGTCTCTCACCTTTGCTTTCCCTCCATCCCCCACCACAACAGTAATGTGCTCCAGGCTCACTTTGCTCTAGTGTCTAGGACAGTGGTCGGCAAACTGCGGCTTGTGAGCCACATGCGTCTCTTTGGCCCCTTGAGTGTGGCTCTTCCTAAGCCTTAGGAGTACCCTAATTAAGTTAATAACAATGTACCTACCTGTATAGTTTAAGTTTAAAAAATTTGGCTCTCAAAAGAAATTTCAATCGTTGTACTGTTGATATTTGGCTCTGTTGACTAATGAGTTTGCC
>NW_005355881.1:8135-12424 GCF_000412655.1 Myotis brandtii | reverse complement strand
TTTTTTTTTTTATTATATAGGATTTATTTATTTATTTATTTATTTAATCCTCACTTGAGGATATTTTTCTATTGGTTTATAGAGAGAATGGAAAGGAGAGGGAGAGACACAGAGAAAGAAACATTGATGCGAGAGAGACACAACAATTGGTTGCCAGGGATCAAGCCTGCAACTGAGGTATGTGCCCTTGACTGGAATCGAACCTGGGGTCCTTCAGTCCGGGGGCCAACACTCTATCCACTGAGCCAAACCAGCTAGGGCTACATTGCATCTTCTTTATCCATTCATCCGATGATGGACTTAGTTTGTTTCCATACCTTTTTACATATATAACTTTTTTTTCTTTAAAATTTTTTGTAAATTATTTCCTAATTAGAATATAAAAAAATATTATATTATTAAAGAAAAAAGTTCTGTTTATGAAAGGAGAGGGTTAGTTATGTGACAGGAGGGGCAGTGTCTGCAGAAGCCCAAATCCCACATAGAACAGGCTATGGGGAGGGACAGGCACAGGGGAGGACACAAGGACTTTTTGCCCTGCCCTGGCCTGGCTAGTGAAGGCAGGGAGGAGCCCAGAATAACTTGCTCTTTCTTACCTTCTCTCCACACACCAGCTTCCAGGAAAGTCTGTGCCAGACAGAGAGCCCACTGCTCTGGCCTGAGTCATGCCAACCCAGGCTCTGCTGCCCATCCTGCTTCTCTGTGTTCTGCTGCTACAAGCCCAGGGAGGACCCCGTAATAAGAACAAGATGAAGAGTAGGTGATGGGCTGGTGGGCTGGGATGGTGAGGGGGAAGGAGGGGCTGTGTCCAGCTAAGGATGACCTGGGACTTGAACCTTTTAGCACATCCAGCTCTGACCACAGGACTCTGAAGACTCTGGGTCCTTCCAAATCATGGCCCTCCAGCTCCGTTACGGGGCCCTGGGACTAGTGATGGGGGTCGAGGGCAACCTACATCTTTTTATTCTCCATTCTCAAAGTCCAGAGACATATGGTGCATACAATAGTGAAAGGTGCACAGAACTGAGAGTCAATTCTTTCATTTATGCACATATGTGACAGGTCAATATCCAGACATGTTTTGGGGAGTAGGTCTAGAATGAAAGAACTTTTGGAAAGGAAATTTTGACATGTTTCAGACTTCACTGAGTTCTCAGAGTCAGAGTGTAGATTCTATGGGGGTGGCTTCACCAAGGCAGTGACTAATATGAGACCAGCGTCCTGGCTGCAGGAGTATGGAAGGGTCCAGAAAGCCCAAACATTAAACCTTATTGATGGAGAATGGGGGTAATGGATTGAAGATACTACCAATCAGCAGGATTTGGTAAGGGGCAGAAAGGGAGTTCCCTGCAAAGTCCAAGAGTGTCATGGTGGGACCTGGGTTTTGGAGTCATGATGAGACTTTAAGCTTGAGAGGAGTGTTTTGTGTGGCCTGGTTCCATTGACCTTGCTCCTGTTCCTTTTAGGTGTCAAGGCCTGTCAGAAGCGGCCCAGTGTATATCTTTGCAACAACCACTGTTCATATTTCCTAAAGTGTCCCAATTCAGATACCATATGCTGTTCAACCTACTGCGGGAACGTTTGCATGAACCGCCTGTGAGTGGGTATGTGTATTCTGTTCCCCTAACCCTCTAAAACTGTGCCTGCGACCTTAAATCCTGGGCAAAGGGCTGTCAACCTCCTCACTATCTGGATGGCTTTTTTTTGGACAAATAAACCATAACAAATGCCCTAGGACCAGCCTATTTTACTCCTAGTGCTTGTGATCATTGAGAACCCAGTGCAGACCCCTGCATGCCCCCATCTCTCTTGGTCCTGGTCCCTGATCCCTCTCCCCTTGTCATGCTTCTCTACTCTCTCTCCCTTTGGCCCATGCACTCCTGCCAGGTCCCCAGAAGCCCAGCCCTCTCGTTGCTCTGCTCACTGAACCAGTACTCCCAGGGGGAGAAACTGCTCATGGGTGGCATCCCCCAGTGCTAAAGAGAACATCCTCACCCTGGAGTCACAAGGGCCAAGTTAACCATGATCAAGGTGGAGGCTAAACCCTGGGGCACAGAGTCCGAGGCCCCCAGGGAGACCTTTTCTTTAGCTTGCCCCAGCCCTGTCCCTGTCTTCTCCCTCTCCTTGTAAAAATGAGGTAACTATCCTATATAATAAAGAGCTAATATGCAAATTGGCAGGCCATTCATGATATGGCTAGAGGAGGGTGCGTCCTCTGAACTCCCTGTTTGCTCACATCTTCTCCACTGTGGTGAGACCACAGGCATGGAAGTAAGTGCCTGTGCCAACCCCAAGTTTCCCCACTTCATTCTCCACCAGTATGGCCACTCTTAACATGGGGCCTGGAGTGAGTGTCAGGACCTAAGACTCCAGTGCCTTCCATTCACTGAGTGGTCCCTACCTATCCCAAATCCTCCGCCTTATGCCCTCATTCCCTCTCTCTTTTTAAATCAGGAGTGAAGCCATGGGGGTGGTTCCATTGTGATGCTGCTATGGATTAATGAACACAGGGGGCTATGAGTCTTGTCCATGGTCTCATGGTGAGTCAGTGAGAATAATCACTGGGTACAGTCTCCCTACCTCTCTGTGCAATCACAATTTCTCTGAAATGGTCATGGGGCTAGATCCGGGGACTGAGTCCAGTGTGGCCAATCTGGACTTGGCATCAAGTGTGGAGAACTCAGGCAGGCAGCCCATGCTGGAGGCAGGTGTGCAGTGTGACACTCCAGTCCAGTGCTTCCTGCTGGGCATCAATGCAGGAGACATCAGAGGAGGAAATCTGCCTCCATCAGGCCAGAGCCTCTGACCCACCTCAGAAGCATCACAGGGCTCCTGGTATTAAGGATCTTCTCCATCTGTACTAAGAGCTGCTCTTGGGCCAGGGGGCCTTGGGAAAGAGGTCATGACCAACCACCAGCACAGACATCATCGAAGTGGGTAGGTGGGTAGGGATGCTCTACAGCAATTCTTATTTGGTTCTTTCTCAGATAACCTCACTCTTCAAGCATCTTCCCAATGCTTGGCCTGCCTGAAACACCCTCAGAGAAACTATTAAGAGAGGCAAGGTTACATGAAAGCTCCTTGTTCACATCTTTCTCACCCCAATAGCATGGTGGGTTCTGCTGCGTGGCTACTCAACCACGAAATGTGCCTTTAGCCTCAGCCATGAGGCAGGAGACCTTGAGGAGGATAATTAGCTCTGTATGTCTCTTTAATAAACCTTGCCTTAAACTCAGAGTAAGTAGCTGCCTCCTCCAAAGACATAACCTTCTAAATAACTCCTACTCAGTGATCTACATTCTGATACTGAGGAAGGGCAGTCTCTAAGTGCAGAGCACGGTGTATCTCCATTGTGTGTTGTTTAAATGTCTTAAATCTTTCTAATTTTTGTTCTCTTTGACTTATGAATAATTGAGAAAAGTATATTGAGGGCTCTTCACACAGCCATGGATTTTTCAGTTTATGCCTGTAATTCCATTGATGTTTGCTTAGTACATCCTGATTCTATTGATTTAGGTAAATATGAATGAATTCCTGGCGGGTTGAATTTTTTATCATTATATAGTGACCAAATATACCAAGCACTGGGACAGCTAACATTGAAGGAAGGAGGAGATATCCTCTTAGAGGAGGCACTGCTCTGTAAGATTGGAAAAAGCACAGAATTGAGGCTTTTCCTCTTGGAGGGAAGGGAAGACGTGAAAGGGGTCTAGTCCCCAGCTTTATTGTGTACTCCCTGCAGAGTTGGTCTCTGTCTTGCTTTATATCAAGTACTACTGACCAGTAAAGGTGTCTCTCAGTCAAAACCAGTTCATAAAGGCTGGGAGAGGCAGCCACTTCTTCAAGTGTGCAGACAAGAAAGCAAACTTACAGGAACATGAAAAATCAAGAAAGCATGACACATCCAAAGGAAGAAAACAAATTTTCAGTAACCAACCTAAAAGAAATGGAGGTCTTTAAATTGGCTAACAAAAATGTCAAAATAATTATTTTTTAAAGCTCAGTTATAAAAGAACACAGATTCACAACCAAATGAAAAAACTTTTTAAACGACATATGAACAAAATGATACTGTCATCAAAGAAATAGAAATGATTAAAAAAGAACAAAACAAAAATACTGTAGGCGAAGAATACAATAAATAAACTGAAAAATTCACTAGAGGGGCTTCAAAAACAGACTTGGTCAAGCAGAAGAAAGATCAGTAGACTTAAAGACAGGTCATTTTAATTATCTGTAAAAACTGAATTTAACAGCACATTCAAAGGATTATACAACATGACTAAGTG
>NW_005355881.1:2334-6963 GCF_000412655.1 Myotis brandtii | reverse complement strand
GGGGCTTCAAAAACAGACTTGGTCAAGCAGAAGAAAGATCAGTAGACTTAAAGACAGGTCATTTTAATTATCTGTAAAAACTGAATTTAACAGCACATTCAAAGGATTATACAACATGACTAAGTGGAATTTATCCTTAGGATGCAAGGAGGCAACATCTACAAATCAATCAATGTGATTGACCACATTAACAGAATAAAGGATAAAAATCATATGATCATCTCAATAGATACAGAAAAAACATGTAAGAAATTCATCATCCTTTCATGATTAATTTCTCTACAGTAAAGGTCATATATGACAAGCCCACAGCTAATATAATACATTAATAATATCATACTGAAAGCTTTCCCTCTAAGATCAGGAACAAAACAAGGATGCCCACTCTTGCCACTTCTATTCAACACAGTAGATGTCCTAGTAGCCAGAAAATTACACAAGAAAGAGAAAGAAAAGAAAAAACATTCAAATTAGAATGGAAGAAGTTAAATTGTGTTTGCAGATGACATGATAATCTATATATATATATAAAAGCCTGATATGCTAAGTGTCCGACCGTTTGACTGTTTGAACAATAACTATAACACACACTGACCATCAGGGGGCAGATGCTCAATGCACAGGCATGGAACAGACTGATGAATCTCAGAGGGAAGGGGGGTGGGGGGGAGGCGGGAAGATATTAACCACCGATCTTATATGCATACAAGACGCCCGGTACACAGATTGGTGCACCAGTGGAGTCCCTCGGCCTGGCCTGTGCCCTCTTGCAATCTGGGACCCCTCGGGGAATGTTGGACTACCAGCTTTGGCCTGATCCCTGCAGGCCAGGCCGAGGGACCCCACTGGTGCATGAATCCATGCACCAGGCCTCTACGATATGTAGAAAACCTCAAAATTCAGTTAGGTTGCAAAATACAAAATCAACCAACAAAAAACCAATTCTGTTTTTATACACTAACAACAAACTATCAAAAAAAGAAATTAAGAAAACAAAATTATTTCTAATAGAATAAAAATTAATAAAATACGTAGAAATAAATTTAACCAAGGGAATGAAAGATTTGTACACTGAAAACTATAAAACAGTGATGAAAGAAATGAGCAAAGACACACAAAAAGTGGAATGATACCTCACATTCATAGATTGGAAGAGTTAATATTGTTTAAATATCTATGCTACTCAACATGATATAGATTCAATGAAATCTCTATCAAAATTCCAAAGACATTTCTCACAGAAATAGAAAAAAAAACAAACACATAAAATTCATGTGGAGCCACATAAGACCCCAAATAGCCAAAGCAATTTTCAGCAAAAATAACAAACTAGAAGAACCACACTTTCTGATTTCAAAATATATTACAAAGCTATAATAATCAAAACAGTATGTTATTCTTTTAAAAACACAGTATGGTATTGACACACACAAAACACATACACATATAGACCAATGGAACACAATAGAAAGCCCCAAATGAAATCTACACATTTATAATAAATTGATTTTTGACAAGGGTGCCAAGAACACAGAAGGTGGAAAGTATAATCTCTTCATTGGGAAAACTAGATATCCATGTTCAGAAGAATGAAATTGGGCCCTTATCTCACAATAAATGCAAAAATTAACTCAAAGTTCCCTAAAGCCTTAAATGTAATACCTGAAACTTTAAAATTACTAGAAGAAAACATACAGGTAAATGCTTCTTGACATTGGTCTAGGCCAGCAGTTCTCAACCTGTGGGTCGCGACCCCTTTGGCGGTCGAGCAACCCTTTCACAGGGGTCACCTAAGACCATCCTGCATATCAGATATTTACATTATGATTCATAATAGTAGCAACATTACAGTTCTGAAGTAGCAAGGAAAATAATTTCATGGTTGGGTCACAACATGAGTAACTATCTTTAAAGGGCCAGAAGGTTGAGAACCACTGTGATGATTTTTTTGGATATGACCCAAAAGCACAGGCAACAAAAGTAAAAATAGACAGGATTGAAAACAAAAAACCTTCTGCACAGCAAATGCCGGAGACCAATTCCATCATGTCATAATTTCCAGAGTTTCATCAAAAGGTCGATAAGGCCTGGGGACTCAACAGGGTTGAGTCACACATGTAGTCACTTGTTGAAATGGCTGAAGGCATTTCCCCAAACCTGAATAGGAAACTGATTGTGGTTGCCAGACAACTAAACGGCATCTTAATCTACATGTTATTGCCTCTTACTGGCCAAACACCGGAACAGCCGTAGGCTAATTCCCCCATTCTGAGAATGCTTCTGTATACCTTTTGAAGTGTATATCTGTGCCTCGCCTCAGGACAAATTGTGTTAATAAAAAGCATGGGGTTCTGGGGGCGGAGAGAGAACCTAAGACCTTAGACTTAAGACCTTAGAACTTAGCTCCTATAGCTAAGCTCCTCTGACCCCCCAAATGCCTTTCAAAATTATATCTCTTCTCCGGACTCTTATTTAACATCTATGCACAGCCTTCTCCAGATTCCTGAACCCTTCTTGATACTGGGACAAGAACCCTGGCAAGCAAAGGAAACAAACAACCAGAGACAACCTACAGAATGAGATAAAATATTTATGAACTGCATATTTAATAAGGTGTTAATATCAAAAATATATAAGGAACTCAAAGAATTCAATAGCAAGAAAACAAACTAATTAATAAATGGGCAAAGCACTTAAATGGACACTTCTCAAAAGAAGACTTACAGCCCTGGCCAGATGGCTCAGTTGGTTGCAGCATCCCATACACCAAAAGGTTGCAGGTTTGATTTTGGTCAGGGCACATACTTAGCTCGCAGGTTCGATCCCCAGTGTGGGCATGTATGGGAGGCAGCCAATCAATGCTTTTCTCACATCAATGTTCTTCTCTCTCTCTCTCTCACTGTCAACATATTCTCAGGTGAGGGTTTGAAAAAAAGATGACATACAAATGGCCAACAGGTACATGAAAAGGTGTTCAATATCACTAATAAAATACAAATCAAAACCACAATGATCTATCATCTCATACCTGTTAGAATGGTTATTACAAAAAAGATAAGAAATAGCAAGTGTTGGCAAGGAGACTCTGTACACTGTTAGTGGGGATAGAAATTGGTACAGCCTGTTTATGGAAAACAATCTGGAGTTCCCTCAAAAATTTAAAAATAGGCCTACCATTTGATCTGGCAATCCCACTTCTGGGTACATATAAAAAAATGAAATCAGTGTTTTGAAAAGATATCTTCACTCCCATTCATTGCAGCATTATTCACAATAGCCAACATAAGGAAACAACCTAAGTGTCCATCAATAGATGAATGGATAAAGAAAATGTGATATAGATCACATTTATATATATCACGTATATATGAAATCCTAAAAAGTTGAAGCTGATACCAGAATGATGGTTGCCAGAGACTGTGGGATGGGAGAAATGTGGAGATGTTGGTCAAAGTGTAAAGCCTTCAGTTATAAGATGAATAAGTTCTGGGATCTAATTACAGCATGGTGACTGTGGTTAGCATTGCTGTATCATATACTGGAAATTTTCCAAGAGAGTAAAACTTAAATATTCTCACCACAAAAGAAGGAGGTGACTATTGCCATAATCATTTCACAATATATGCCTATATAAAATCATTATAATGTAGACCTTAAATATATACAATTTTTATTTACCAATAACACCTCATTAAAGCTGGGAAAATTTGTTAATTTTTTTAAAAGTTTCACTGGGTTTTCAGAACTAGACTAAGAGTTTATTTTCTATCAAAACTTTGAAAATATATTTCTACTGTCATTAGGCTTCTGTTGCTACTCTAGTCAAATGTTTCTTTTTTTCTTTTCTTTATTTTATTTTTTTACATGCAGTAAACATTAATATTTCAAGAAAAACTATTTTAAATATAATAATGTGACATTCAATAAACATTAATATTTCAAGAAACATGATTTAAAATATAATATTACAAGCAATAAACATTAATATTTCAAGAAAAAATATTTTAAATATAATAATTTACCCAAACTGTATTAACATAGTATAATATCATAAAAGTTGTAGGAACTATTAAAAATCTGCAAATAACAGGATTACTTCCATTATATTCTAAAATATTTTTTCCTCTGGCTCTAAATGATTCTTTTTGTTTTTTACTTCAGTTACATATTTCATTTCTAGGTGTTCTATCTGGCACTTTTTCAACATTCTGGTCATTTTTATATTCTCTTTAACTTTAGTCATGCTGTTATTGCCATCTTTTAATTCCTTTCCTTTCCATTTATTTCCTAGGCATTTTAATTTTGTGTTCTGTATGCAATAATCCTAATATCTGAAGTCTTTATGGGTCTCTACTGTTTCTCTTGACTTTTCTTCATCTTTTCTTGTTTTGTAAAACTGTGTGTGAATTTTTCTCTGTGAACCTTTATATTTAATAGAAACTTATGTTTTTTATTAATTGATATTGATATTGATATTGATATTGAGAGAGAGAGAGAGAAACATCAATCACTTGGCTGTCCCCTGCATGCACCCCGACCAGGGATCAAATCACAACCTAGGTATGTGCCCTGACTAAGAATCAAACCCACCACCTTTCAGTGTATGGGAGGATGCTCCAACCAACTGAG
>NW_005355881.1:0-776 GCF_000412655.1 Myotis brandtii | reverse complement strand
TTCCTTCCTTCCTTCCTTCCTTCCTTCCTTCCTTCCTTCCTTCCTTCCTTCCTTCCTTCCTTCCTTCCTTCTTCTCTCTCTCCCTTCCTCTCTCTCTCTCTCTCTCTTTCTTTCTTCCTTCCCTTAAGAAATCCGATGGCAGTGATGGCACCAGCTGGTATGGGGTCTGAAGGAAGGGAAATGTTCCTCTGTTGGATGTACCTGTAATTCTAAAAGAGTGAAGGGATCCCCACTGCTATTGGATAAAATATTCTGTATGTGTCTGTTAGGTCTAGTTGGTCTAAAGTATGGTTCAAGTCCAACGTTTCTTTGTTGATTTTCTTCATGGATGATCTATCCATTGTTGAAAGTGGAATTTTAAAGCCCTCTATTCTTACCATATTATTGTCAATTTCTTCCCTCAGATGTTAGTACTGTCTTAATCTACTTAATTGCTCTGAACATAGTTATATGTTCTTAATGAATGGACCCCTTTATTGTTATATAAGTGCCTGGTTTGTAATTGTTACTGTTTGGAGCTTAATCTGTTTTGGCTAAGTATAGCTACACCTGTTCTCTTTTGATTTCCATTTGCATAGGATAGCTTTTTCATCCCCCCATTTTGTGCCTATGTTTGCCCTTAAAAGTAATGTGAGTCTTTTGTAGGAAACATATGATTAGTTCTTGTGTTTTTAGTCCACCTATTACTAATGCCATTCTATTCATTATTTTCTATTTTATACTTCCTGTGCTCCTTCCTTCCACTCCTGCTGACTTCCTTTGTGAATTGATGATTT
>NW_005355880.1:0-791 GCF_000412655.1 Myotis brandtii | reverse complement strand
GTTGGAAGTCGTTAATTCAGTTTGTATAATTCCTTGTCTTAACCTCACAGGCTTTCTACTACCCTATCCCATCGCTGACTTCACATTTTCTTCAATGTATGATTGGGGTGGATCACTGACCTGATATCTCTGTAAAATTGCTATTCTCCTCTTCAACAAGGCAGAACAGTGCTCCTTTGGTATGCAATCCAGGGATCCACATTTTTTGGCTTTCTGACATATTTGTCAAAATCATTAGGGATTTTATACTTATATCACATGTTAAGAGCTGTCATTTAGTACCTCATGATGTATTAATTACCAAGGCCAGTATGGCTTGTGGAATTCGAGTGGAAGAAGGGACAGTTGAACACTCAGAGGGTCAGGAAAGTAAGCCTTTATTCAATGCAAAGTTGATGGTTCAGGGGACTCAAAGATCCAGATCCTAAACAACTTAGACAATGAGATTTTCTCCTTATATATTTCTGAGTTTCTTTGTTTCCTAACTACCAAGCTTCTGTGGTGGACTTTCACAGCCCCTCCTGAGTCAGTTAGAAAGGTTAATTGAGATTGTATCTAATGCCTATCCTGGATGGTGCCAGTGACCTCCCTCTAGTTAAGCTGTTATGTCCTTGGTTTATGGCCTTTGTAAATTGAGAGTATTTAGGTAAATAGGTCTTGCAAGACCAGATAATTAAGGAAGGGGCAGTGACTTGATTATGAGCTAACAGGAATGTGCGTTAGGGAGACTGATTAACTAGGTACAGAGTCAGGTTGCTAGTCTCCTGCATTCTTTCACAAATGGAGTTAAT
>NW_005355879.1:235804-238139 GCF_000412655.1 Myotis brandtii | reverse complement strand
AAATATATGGGATGCCTGTCCCCAAGGGGCCATGAGGCATTTGAACTTTGTTAGATATTAGTGGGGGATACTTTCACAATATTTCACAGATGTACCTCTTGATGAGTTCAGATGAGCTCAGGGAGGTGATGAATAGGAACTGCTGATGGTAATTAGAAATTAACATTCTGGGACTGCTGTGCATGGGTGAGGTTGCTGAGAACTGCTGTCTTCCAGGAACTGTCTCCATGGGCTTCTGTTGAGAACAATTAGCTAGAGCTACTGATGATAAATGCCATTAAAGTACTATTTTAAAGAAAAAAGATGGGGAAAATAAAAGACAGTTATTCAGACTTTCCCCTGAAGAACATTTAGACCAATGGTTACCTTGTGAATGGGATAGTTTCCTTTATTTCTTTTTCAGATGTTTTGTTGTTAGTGTTTGGAAATGCAACTAATTTCTCTATGTTGATTTTATATTTTGCAACTTTACCGAATTTACTTTCTAATTCTAACAGCTTGGTGAAGTGTTTAGGATCTTTTATATATATGAAATCACCACATGAAATACATAATTTTACTTCTTTTTTCCCCCAATTTGGATGCCTCTTATATCTTTAGCTTGCCTGATTGCTTTAGTTCTATGTTGAATAAGAGTGGTGGAAGTGGTTATCCTTATCTTGTTTCTGATTTTAGAGGAAAAACTCTATGTCTTTTCCCATTGAGTATGGTGTCAGCAGTGGGTTTGTCATATATTGTCTTTATTATGTTGAGATATGTTTCTTTTATCCACAAGTTATTGAGAGTTTTTATCATGAAGGAATGTTGTGTGTTGTCAAATGGTTTTTCTACTCTATTGAGATGATCATGTGATTTTTATCTGTAATTTATCAATGAGTTGTCACATTTATTGATTTGTGTATGTTGAACCATTTAAAAATATTTTTATTGATTTCAGAGAAGAAGGGAGAAGGAGAGAGAAATATAAACATCAATTATGAGAGAGAATCATTGATTAGCTGCCACTTGCACACCCCATACTGGGAATTGAGCCTACAACTTGGGCATGTGACCTGACTGGGAATCAAACCATGACTTCCTGGTTCATAGGTCAATGTTCAACCACTTAGCCACCCATGTCAGGCTGTTGAACCCTTTTTGAATCCCAGGGATAAATCCCAGTTGATAATGGAGCATAATAATTTTAATGCATTATTGAATTTGATTTGCTTATGTTCTGCTGAGAATTTTTGCATCTATATTCATGAGGGATATTGAGCCTGAGTTTTATTGCTTGTAGTTTTCTTTCTTTTTTTGGTATCAGGGTAATATTGATCTTATAAAATGTGTTTGGGACACATTCACTTTCTAAAGATGTTTATTGCTGTTAACCTGTAAGCATTGTATGTTGGGTGTGTAGAAACATAACTTATTTAGTTCACATGTTTCCAAGCCAAGAAGTACTATAGGACATTATTAAGAGAGTGCTAGGAATCCCTCAAAGATTCAGTCCCAATTGGTGAAGATACTAATATGATCCCAGTTTGGTAAAAATCCTGTATAATAAACGGGTAATATGCAAATCAACCAAATGGTGGAACGACCACCTGTTATGATGCACACTGACCACCAGGAGGCAGACGCTCAATGTGGAAGTTGCCCCCTGGTGGTCAGTGTGCTCCCACAGGGGGAGTGTGGCTCAGCAAGAAGCCGGGCTCCCATGGGGAGCAGGCCTAAGCCATCAGTCAGACATCCCCTGAGGGCTTCTGGGCTGTGAGGGGGTGCAGGCCGGGCTGAGGGACCCCCCCAAAGCATGAATTTTGTGCACTGGACCTCTAGTATGAACTGTAAAATGGAGAAATTACAATGATCATATTATTAATAACAAATTTATAACATGCATTAAGTGCTTCCATGCATTGGGCAGATATTATTTTATCTAAGTTCACCAGAACCCTTTTAGGTAGTTGTGCTATTATTGCCTTCATTTTACTACATAAGCAAGGCACAGTGAGATTAAGTAAAAAGTCAAGGTCACAGAACTCATCACTAATTAAGTTAGAATTCAACCCAGGTAGGTCTGTCAAGAGCTTGAGCACATAATCACCAAAACCATAATGAATGATTGTTCTGATAAAGACCTTAAATTTTGGGTGACCACACAACCTGGTTTGCTTGGGACAATTCTGCTTATTGTCCTGACATGGTTATTAATAACTCTCCTTTTCATGACCAAAGTTGTTGAGTTTGGATAATGAATGATATGATCACTCTATGTTGAGAGTTCATCCCAGATGTCATAATACTGAAAGTTTAGAAAGGAAAATTGGAACTTGCTTAAATTAGGTCATGAGGG
>NW_005355879.1:227143-228942 GCF_000412655.1 Myotis brandtii | reverse complement strand
CCAAAGATAAAAATTATGAACAACAAATACATACCTATCAACAAGTGAATCTAAAAATCAAGTGAATAAAAAATCTGATGAACAGAATAAACTGTTGAATATAATAGAATCAGGGGCATAGAAAGACAGTGGACTGACAATTCTCGCAGGGGAAAGGGGGTGGAGGGTGCAGGAAGAGACTGGACAAACATTGTACACCTATGGATGAGGACAGTGGGGGCAGTAAGGGCAGAGGGTGGGGTGGGAACCGGGTGGAGAGGAACTATGGGGGGAAAAAAAGAGGAACAACTGTAATAATCTAAACAATGAAGATTTAATTTTTTAAAAAAGATAATGCTATATATACCTGTATCACATTTTGCATAAGTGCCCTAATATTTTATTTCAGTGAATGAAAGTAGATGTTGATAAGTGAAGATAAAAGTGAGGTTTGGAAAGGTTCCTAAGTTTCTCAAACTGAGATACATGCAGGGGAGTGAAAGAGGCAGGCACAAAGGCCCACATGAGTGAAAGAGGCAGGCACAAAGGACCACATATTGTATGATTCCATTTTAATTAAACCTTCAGATAGGCAGATCTGTATAGACAGAAAGAAGATTAGTGGTTGCCTAGGGATGAAGGGGTGGAGGGGAATGGGAGTGACTGCTAGTGGGTATGGCGCTTCTTTTGATGAAACTATTCCAAAATTAGGCTGTGGAAATGATTGCAAAATTCTGAATATGCTAAAAGTTACTGGATCATATGTTTTGAAAGGGTAAATTTTGGAATATGTGAAGTATACCTCAATAAAGCTGTTTAAGAAAAAAAAAAGGAAAGAGACTGGGCAGGTGTATAGGACCAAGGGTGACATTCATGGGAAGGCACCATGTCTATTGTGGGTATTCCTTTGTGATTTGATAATGAAAGAGAAAAAGGAAGTGAGCCATGGAGTTTAAAGTTCCTTAGAAAATAAAAAATAAAAAATCAAGTAAAACATGAACCCACCCATCTTCCCGAGTGAAGTAATCATATACAAAACAAACTTCCCTTCCCTATTAAACTAACTAACCTACTAAACTTGCATCCTTGTTTAGGACTCCATAGCCCTGCACAGTCTCGTACCTCAGGTTCTGTTAGAACTGACCAATATTGCCAGGATTCTTGCAATTCCCTCACCCGTTGCACAGTGGCATGGTCCAGATAGATCATTCACCAATAAGACACTTAATGAACAAGTAGAAGTTCTTGGAACAGGACTGAGCCAAATGCAGAATTCAGGAGGAGAGGCCAGCAGCCCCTTTTGGTCAGAAGTAGAAACGAAGAGATTCACCATACATTCCTTCTTAATAGTCATTTCTCTTTCTGCATGCAGTATGGCTTGACTTGTATTGATTAGAGTTATATATGGATTGCTAGAACTATATTACATGACTATAAAGATGATCAAATTAACCAATTAATATGAAGTGGCAAGTTGCCAAAAGCCAATACCAGCATGTCAGCAAGGGCCGAATCATCTGGAGTGGCTGAAGGGCATTTCCCCAAACCTGAAAAGGATGCAAAAATTGATTATCTTGCTGCCAGACAGCTCTGGGCATCTTAATCTACATGTTATTGCCTCCTACTGGCCAAACACCTGAACAGCCGTAGGCAAATTCTTCCAATCTGACAATGGACTCTGTAAATGAAACCAGACCCTTTGAAGTGTATATCGCTGCCTCACCTCATGACAATTTGTGTTAATAAAAAGCATGGGGTCCTGAGACGAGGAGATCTTAGTTTCTTTAGCTAGGCTCCTCTGACCCCCAATGCCTTTACAA
>NW_005355879.1:224214-227059 GCF_000412655.1 Myotis brandtii | reverse complement strand
CTCTATCCACTGAGCCAAACTGGCTAGGGTTGGAACAATGTTTTATATATGTATATTATTTATTTATTTTAATATATTTTTATTGATTTCAGAGAGGAAAGGAGAGGGAGAAAGAGATAGAAACATCACTGACAGGAGAGAATCATTGATTGGCTGTCTCCTGCATGCCCTACATTGGGGATTAAGCTTGCAATCTGGGCATGTGCTCTGATTGGGAATCAAACCGTGACCCCCTGGTTCATAGGTCGATGCTCAACCACTGAGCAACACTGGCTAGGCTATATGTATATTTTTAAATGATGAGACACCAAAATGTGAAATCCTGATAGAGGGAGATCCATCACAAGTCTGTAGTAACTGAGAAGTTAACGGACAAGGCGGGCAGTAGATGGATCTGGCTAGTGATAGTGATGATACTGACTTGAGTGTGTGTAACTCTTTTCAGTTTATAGCCACAAATATTGGGTCATGACAGCTCGGCTATAAGCCCCTCATCTGACAGATGAGGGAGCAGGACCTCAGCTCACATTTGCTGATGGGACCTAGAAAACAGGCAGCAGATGAGGGACAAGGCAAACAAACACACCATTCAAGAAGAGGGAATGTTAACATCTCTCCCACAGTGGTCCACGCAGGATACTCCTTTTCCCTCAATCACTGCCACTTCAGCTGGGACTATCGCTTCAAATATTTGGGCACGCATATCTGAGAGAGACTGAATACACCCAGCTTTACTTGGTGCCCCAGGGATAGGAATTCTTCTCTTTAATAGATCTCTTCATGTGGAGGGTTCACAACTTCTTTGTCAGTCCCTTTTATCTTTGGATAAAGATAAGAAAATCATTGCTATAAGAAAGTTTGTCTTTGAACTAAGCAACAAGTTCTTTCCAAATAATCTTCAAAAGGGACATTACAGTCTCCTCCCTCCATACTTCATACAATGCAGAAAAGAGTGACATTTTGCTTGAAGAGGTGTGTGGGGCTAAAGGATTCCAATATCCTTCCTTACCCTGTTCAGGAAGAAGACAGTAAGCAGAGAACCCAGTTTGGGTGTTCAGACTTCGGATCTACAGAACTGAGATAATATGTCTATTGCTTTATGTTGCTAAATTTGAGCTAATTTATTATGCAGCAGCAGCAAGCTAATACTCTCATTGCATATTTTCATTTGCTTCTCTATAAAAATACCCATTTCTGAACTTTTGCAGTTCATATCTGATTAAGCTATTCTTATTTTTTTAAGTTTCTTTGTAGAAGAGTTGTGCTATTTGATTAAGGAAACAGTCACTGAGCTTCTATTTGATGCCAGGCACTGGGAAACAAAGATGAATAAGAAATTAAAACCTTAAAAGACTTCAAAGAGGAATAGTACAATTAGACACATAACTATTATCTGAGTCAGAAAACGATGGAAGCCATGAGGGCATAACAAATACAAGCTATGAGAGTTCCGAAGAGAGAGAAATGATATCCATATGAGGGTGTCAAGAAAGGTTATCTTGAGGTGGCTGTGAGAACTATGACAGGAAATCAACATGAGGCTCAAGAAGTAGATGCCTTTGTGGGGTTGGAGACCACATTTAAATAGCAGCGATCATCAACAATCTAAGTCTAGAAATTATACTGGAAAAAGAAGAAAATAGTGACGGATGGTAGTAGGAAACACATGGAGCCAGGGTGATGGACTCATGAACTTGGGAGAGCCTGAGGATCAAGAAGTCACCAAGAATAGATTTGGTGAATTGCACAGTAAAACAAAAACAAAAACAAAAAAACACCAAAAACCAGGAAGTTTTGATAAAGGTACATTTTAGAGTTTGAGATTTTAAAATCAAGCATTTTCCAATTATGGTGAGGTTTGGGATGCGGCTGCCAAATCATCTAACTGGGAAACTGGGATGGCATGAGTGTGAAGTCAGTGGAGGTATAGAGGTCAAGACTGTGTGCAGCGAGGGAATTTGGAGGGGCATTCACCTTGAAACCATTTGATTTATCTTTCTGGTTGCCCTTAAACATACAGGGCTAAATAAATGTTTACTTGAGAATCATGGAGAAGAAGGAAATAATCACAATGAGGTGAGGTCCATCTAGAAATATTTCAAGAGCTCAAAATCTGGTCTTGAAGAGAGGCAGTACCACTCCTGGCCATGTGTGGTTTCTCTTAAGCTGATTACCCAAACCCGTTGGTGACCAACTTGAGAAGAGTGATGTCTTGAGACCTTAATAAAAGACATAATATGAGTAGTGCACAGAGGAAACCTGTTGGCTCCCCATCTTTCTATGTGCCACATATGAAAGAGAGAATTTCAAGACTAATCAATTTTTTTCAAGATGAATTAATGATTCAGTAAAATAAATAGATACTGGATGACCCATAGCTATCTTCTTTCTTCCTCTATTCCCTCCCCACACTTTCAGCATCCACATAGAAAGATGTGTCTGCTATTCATCTGGCTTTTTATGGCCTCTCATAGACAAGACCTTTTCTACCATCTGGGAACCAGCTGGATAGCCCTCACCAGCAAATATTTATCAACCTAATGTCCTGCCTCCAACCACAGTGCCCTTCTTCTTGAAATTGAGCCCTGCTGACAAAATGCTACTTTTAAGATCAAGCAAGTTCACAGCAGTTGCACATTTTTCAAGTCACATCAGCTCTTGATGGTTTTCAGGTCTATTTTAAGGGACAACTCAGTGTTGCAATGCACAAGAGTTAATTAGGTGTGTGATTCCCAGTGGCTCCAGGGTTGTCAGTGTTCCTGGTCTCAGAAAGTCTTCTGTAGGAGAGGATTGGAGAGGGATCTCTCAGGAGGACAGCTAGGAGGCTTTCCAGAAGAGGTTCTAC
>NW_005355879.1:223230-224079 GCF_000412655.1 Myotis brandtii | reverse complement strand
CTGCCGGCTGCCATCTTGGCTGACAGTTAATTTGCATAAGGATATGCTGATTAGCCAATGGGAAGGGTAGCGGTCGTACGCTAATTACCATGTTTCTCTTTTATTAGTGTAGATTCTAAGACTTAGAATGAATTTCTGAGAACACCTTCATTTATCCTGGATTGAGGAAAATTATTAAACTTCTATGTCGTTTTCAATGAACTAAAAACAACTGTTTGCAAAGACAGACAAGACCAGCTTTAAGCAAAAGTATGAAGTCCTATAACTTTGTCCTTTGTGCCAGTCCCTCTGGTTTTAAACCCCTCTCTTCCCAATTTTGGGTTCCTTGCCTTTCCCACTACCACTTCCCTCTGTGTTCTCATGCAGCCTTCCTTGGTCCCTGGTGACTGAGGCACAGGCTTACACTCTGGCTCTGCCAATGACTGATTGTGACCTGGTGAGCAGGCATGACTGAGAACCTCTGTTTCAGAGCACCCCTCTCCATGGCCTTTAGTCTCCAAACCTGCTTCAGTTTCCCAGTCTTGAGAATTCTTCCCCTGACATTGCCAGATGCTGTATTTATGTTTCCATTTCCTTCTCCTCTTTCACTGCTAAACTGGCATCTCGCTTTCTTCAGTTACCCCTGAGCACCACTCCACATACCCCATCTGGGATTAACAGGCTATTGAAACTGTGCTGAGAAGATTTCACTTTCCTTCCTTCTTGCCCCATCCAATGGTATTTTTATTCATGTGTTCTTTTTCCTCTTTGATTTCCATGCCATGTTCAACTAGCATCAGTGGGTAGTGAGGGCCTTGAGGATTAGGATAGGAACTTGAATGTCATCAGGTTATGAATGAACAATAACAA
>NW_005355879.1:214337-221527 GCF_000412655.1 Myotis brandtii | reverse complement strand
GGAACTGGGAGGAGGGGAGTTATGGGGGGAAAAAAGAGGAACAAATGTAATAATCTGAACAATAAAGATTTAATTAAAAAAATATTCTCAAGCCATGAGCAACATGAATGGATCTATGCTTTAGGGAGGGCCCTCTGCACCTTAAGAAGGAGGGGTTGAACTGGAGAGAGTGTGAAGGCAAAAAGACCAATTAGAAGATTTTGGAAAATCATGAACAATGGGGTTAAAACTGCCTGACAAAAAAGTTGGGGAGGAGATGTCAAGAGGCCTCATTGATTCTACTGATGATATTTATGTTCTCTAAATATGAAAGAAAAAGAGAATCCTTTCTGAAATTTTGCCTTGGGAAGAAGGGAGGGAGGAAAAGAGGGAAGGTGAGAGGCAAGAATTAAAAACACACCACAATCTTGCCAGGCCAGTGGACTCAGTATTCGAGCATTGACCTATGTACCTATGATTCTTGATCAGGGAACATTCCTGGGATGTGGGTCCAATCCCCAGTAGGTGGCACTCAGGAGGCAGCTGATCAATGATTCTCATTGATGTTTCGATCTCTCCCTATCACTTTCTTCCTCTCTGAAATCAATAAAAAATATATTTTTTAAAGAACCATAAAAATAAACAAACATCACAATCTTCCTGCATCCTATCCTTATGTTCTTCACCCTGCAATAAGGAGTAAGAAACAAGTGGTTTGTTTTTGTTATTTCTTCAATCTAGCAAAGATTATTTACATACAAATGATTGCATTGGCCATGGTGATCCCTTTTTCCAATATCAAATCTTAGAGATCCAAGACTATAGGCATAAGGCCAAGAGCTGGGGATTGGGGGAAGGGGTATAATATTTTAGCTTCACAGTAGGAGGCTATGGCTCTGGTAGAAGAGAAACGGGTGGGAGTGTGGGAGTGGACAAGAGAAACTGCAGATTTTTTTCATCTGGATACAAGTTGAAGAGCTGCCAACATCAACAGGGTGTGACCACCATCTTTCTCAAATCCTTGAAAGAAGCCACAGAGTCCTGTGGGTTTGTGCAATGCCTACTTCCTCCTGCTCCTTGCATGTCCCTTCCCAAGACACACAAATAGACCTCAAATCTTTTCAAATTGGATATTTGATAAATCATAAGCAAAGCATGTACATGAGGGAAATCTGGCCCTGGTCAAACAGCAAATGATTATTTTCTTTTAAACTCCCTGCACATCGATATTTTGAAAAATGAGGTCTATGAAGTGATATCCTCGCTCCTCCCCCCTCTCCCCACCTGCCTTGCTATACATTTTTTATGTCCTCATGGGGGCAGTGGGGTGTAGAGGACTGAGTGTGGACTTTGGATTCTTGAAGACCTGAATACAAATTCCATTTTTGCCACAATCTTTCTGTATGGCCTTTGACAAACACATCTCCAAAATTCCATTTTCTCATCTGAAAATGTGTTTAGGAATGCTTCCTTTTGGGAGAAATATTACAAAATGAAGTTTATTAAGGCCCAATCCACACTACCAAAAATAGTACCTGTCTGTCTTCTTTTCTCTTTGTTTCACAGAATCATTGAATCTTAGAATTTTAAAGAACTTGTAAGGTGGGCTAATTCTGACTCTTTTTTTGATAGTGTATTTATTTATATTTTCCCCAGTTTTCTTGAGCTATAAATGACATATAACATTATATTAGTTTAAGGTGCATGACATAATAATTTGATATATGTATATACTGTGAAATGATCCCCACAGGAGGACTAGTTAACATCCATCGCCTCACACAGTTATATTATTTTCTTGTGACGATAATTTTTAAGATCTACTCTCTTAGGAACTTTAAAAAATACAATACATTATCATTAACTATAGACAGCACAGGACTTATTTATCTTATAACTACAAATTTTGACTCTTCACCCATTTCCCCAACCCTCCACCCACTGCACCTGGCACCCACCAATCTATTCTCAATTTCTAAAGTTTGCTTTTTTTTTTTAGGTTCCACATATAAGTGAGATCATCACTGTTAAGTGTACTATCTTGTACTTACTTCCAGTGATGGAGAATTTACTCCTTTCCAGAACATTCATTCTACCTTTAGACTGTTCTATTGCTTTCCTACAATCTCTCCTTCCCCCTTCTTTCCCTCCCTCCTCTCCTCCTCTCTCTCTCTTTCCCTCTCTCTTTTAGCCATTTAGTCCTATTTCCAACTCATCCAAAAGATATTCTTACACTGAAGAGATTCTGTGTAAAGCATCCAGTGCTTTACAAAGGTAACTGTTGATGAAATGGTTACATAGTTTGAGGCCAAAAGCCACTCTTGGCTTTTACTGCCTCTAGGGATATCTTATTGGAACCAGACCAAGGACTAAGAATATATTGGAAGTAGGGTCAGTTGAAATGAGCTCCACCCAACCAAAGCTGGCATCCTCTCTACCGCTGAGCCCAGGCATTAAGCCAAGCTGCCAGTCAGTGCAGTGGGATATGTCACACCCCACAATCTAGAGAGGCCCATTGGTACCGAGGAAAGAACTGGCCTTCTTTTAAAGCTCCATCAGCTCCTTTCCTTGGTGGCCAATTTAAAGTCACTACATCCAAATTTTATGTATTTCTTTGGCCAAGACCAGCGCTCCAGGTGCCAGAAGAGATATGTTTTGCTCCAAGATTCTGGGATTAGCCATCTGACTGAAACTCAGAGTTTAAGGTGTTGTAGGTGAGTCTGCTCTTTGTCCTTCTTTATGAATGGTTACTGGTAAATTCTGGAATCATAGAATGGATGAGTTAGAAGGAGAGGAAGGTGAAGCAGGCATGCAGTATTTAAAATAGGAAAGGTTCAGTGATCTTGAAGGAGAGGAAGGTGAAGCAGGCAAGATGCTGATATCCTCTCTCCCTACTGCTGGATTTTGACCTGAGGATCTGGACTTGACTTGATATTCTAGAATTCTGCAAAAGATCTTGTTTTTAAAAATGATCTGCTATTTACAAATGGAAAGAAAGAAGAACTTTGGACTAGAATTTACACTTACCTAAGCTGATACATTGTGTAGACAGGAGATGAGAAGATTAAGATTCAGAAACGCAAATATTTTTTCCCAAGGTCACAGAGAAAAAAGGTAGAAGGGACAGGAATTAAATCAGAATTTTTAAAACTTCCAGGTTTGTGCTTTTTATGCTATTCTAGACACGTGAATGTGTGCACGTGTGAGTATGTATGCAATTTAAAAAATCATCTAGTTTCCTTGGATCCTCTATAGTTACCATTGAGACCCCAGGTTGTAAATAACGTAAAGCAGAAAGAGCTACTCCTGGAGAATGGGATACATGTCCTAACTTCACCTCTCATCCCAGCAACTATACAGACATCCATTCTCTCTTTTGTCTTTAGTCTCATTATCTATAATAGGGAAAGTATAGATTAACTGGTTTCTACCTCTGGTATCTTATTATTTTATTATTTTAGGTATATTCCCAGAATTTTCTGGACATCCATGCAGTATTTAAAATAAGAAAGGTTTGCCCTGGCCGGTTTGGCTCAGTGGATAGAGCGTCGGCCTGCGGACTTGGAGGTCCCGGGTTCTATTCCGGTCAAGGGCTTGTATGTTTCTAGTTCTCTGTCCCTTTCCCTTCCTCTCTGTAAAAAATCAATAAAATATATATTTTTTAAAAAATAATAAAATAAAATAGGAAAGGTTCTGTGATCTTGGGATTAGGGCAAGTTTACAGTGTCTATATAATAAATATATATTTTTTAAAAATGTTTTTATTTTTTTTAGAGAAAGAGGAAGGGAGAGGGAGGGAAAGATGGAAACATCAATGATGAGAGAGAATAATTGATTGGCTGCCTCCTGCATTGCCCCTACTGGGGATTGAGCCCACCATCCAGGCATGTGTCTTGACTGGGAATCAAACAGGGGACCTTTTGGTTCATGGGTTGACACTCAACCACTGAGCCACACTGACCAGGCTGTAATAAACATCTTAAAACCCTATATTTAGCCAGTCAACAAATAATCACTGGGAACCTATACTATGCCCAGTACTGTAACAGATGAGGAGAAAGGATGGATGAAAACAGAGAACACATATTTTTTTCTACAGACTAGTCTCTAGGTTTCCTTCATCATACTCTACAAAGTCACCTGAACTGCAATGATCCCCTGTACCTCAAGTATAGCATTCATTTGAGAATTACCATATAAGAACTTTATTCTTTTTTATCTTGATGTAGAGCGTTGTTAAAATATAAATGGACCTGCCCAGGTTAAGGAGAAGAAAACTCTGTACAATTATTTTAAGCATTCAGGTTCCAGTCTTGTCCAGTCCATTGGGATGGGGAAAAGGTCATATTTACTGTGGTTAGAGCTATAA
Source organism: Myotis brandtii (assembly GCF_000412655.1). Taxonomy (NCBI): domain Eukaryota; kingdom Metazoa; phylum Chordata; class Mammalia; order Chiroptera; family Vespertilionidae; genus Myotis; species Myotis brandtii. The sequence goes on along the minus strand of NW_005355879.1, from coordinate 217,179 downwards.
TACAGTCTTCTAGATTGCCCAGCCTTGTGGCCATGTTCTTTTATAGTATTCAAGAAAGAGAACAGGCTCTGGGATCAGAGAATAAAAGGTTAGTAAAATTGCAGCTCAGTAACTTAATAACTCCTTGAGCTGTCTTAACCTCAATGAGCTTCTGGTCTGAAATATGTGTCTTTTGGAATTATTGCAAACTGAACTTACTCAACAAATATTATGTAATGTCTACTATGTGCCAGGCACTGAGATTACAATGCCCTCCCAGTCTTTATAGTCAAGAATACAGACAGAACAAATAAGCAAACAAATGTAAATACAGCCTGGCCACAGTGGCTCAGTGGTGGAACATCGACCTATGAACCATGATTCCTAGTCAGGGCACATGCCTGGGTTGTGAGCTCAATCCCCGGTGTGGGGCATACAGGAGGCAGCCGATCAATGATTCCCTCTTATCATTGATGTTTTTATTTCTTTCTTCCTCTCTCTGAAATCAATAAAAATATATTCAAAAGTAAACACAAAGTGTGGTATTATGAAATAAGTCAACATGTTGCTATAAATTTTGGGGATAACATAAGTAAGGGACATTTGGTCAATGTAGCCATTATTATCATGTACAAGCACATATACTTGGGTTTAGGCAGCCAGTGCAGTGGAGAGCAGATCTTGGATTAGGGATGAATAAACCTGGGTTCAAATTCTAACAGTGCTGATTATTTGTTAAGTAATAAAAGTCATTTCTTTTCAAAACTTTGTCAGTTATTTCATTTAATTCTTTTAATCTGTGAGGTGGTTCTTTTATTGCCTCTGTTTTTAAAAAATATATATTTTTATTGATTTCAGAGAGAGAGAAACAGCAATGATGAGACAAAATAATTGATTCTCACACTGGGAATCAAGCCTGAAACCTGGGCATGTGCCCTGACTGGGAATTGAATCGTGACCTCTTGGTTCATAGGTCAATGATCAACCACTGACCCATGCCAGCTGGGCTATTGCCTGTTTTTACAGTTGAGGGAAATCAAAAGAAATTGAAGAGTGATGTGTCAGCTTGACCAAGGCCACACAGCTAGGGGGTAGCAACGTATGGATTAGAGACTAGCTCTCTCTGACATCAAAGCCCTGCTTTGGATGACCGCAAATAGGATAATGGATGTGAAAATGCTGCATAAACTCAAATGCTGTAAGAGTAAGTGGTGGGGATTCTCAGACCATGCAAACTAACACACACACACACACACACACACACACACACACACATTACATTCATATACTCTATTTCTTTCTATATAATTCCTATATACTCTATATCAGGGGTCCTCAAACTTTTTAAACAGAGGGCCAGTTCACTGTCCCTCAGACCGTTGGAGGGCCAGACTATAGTTTTAAAAAAACTATGAACAAATTCCTATGCACACTGCACATATCTTATTTTGAAGTAAAAAAAACAAAACGGGAACAAATACAATATTTGTATTTGCATGTGGCCTGCGGGCTGTAGTTTGAGGGCCCCTGCTCTATATCTATATATAAACTCTATGATTTATCAGAAATGAATTTTTCTTATAAATTTAATGTATGTCATATACTCTATATTTCTACTTCTATATTTTTAGGTAATTTAGGTAAAAATAAAAAGGTTATCAATAATCATATAAAATAAAAGGCAATCATCTTTTATCACATCCTTAAAATGCAATAGACTAGATATAATAGACTCTTGGAATTGAAAGAAAAAAGAATTATGATGGATCTTGTTAAAATATAGCTTTAATGATAACTATAAAAGTGAGAAATAAGGGGAGGGCATGAGGTAATTGTCTGGCCACGGATAGTATAGTTTCTCTTCTGAATGACTGGTGCTGTTACATGTCAGGGGATTGTTTGCTTCTAAATAGACTTGCTCTCTGTTATATGGTTAAACTCATATTTGGTACCTACTTCTCTGTTTACAAAGATGCAAGTAAAATTAAAAACAAAAACAAACTTTCATGTTTTCACTCTTGTCCATAGGAGAAAGGCCAAACTCTCTAACGTGATATTCATTCAATATACATTTATTGAGCACCTATTATGTGCCAGGTAGAGGTACTTGGGATACTTTAATAAATAAAGGAGATTAATGGTTTTCAATTCACATGAAAAATGAGCATTCAGAGCAGGCTTTTCAAATATAACTTAGTCATAGCTAATTTTAATTTATTTGACATAGTGTTTTTTATTCAATGTAAAATGAGCAATTGCTAATGATGGGAAGCATGACTTTCTCTATAAGAAGAACATAACTGAATAAAGAGAAGAAAAAACATTAAAAAATAAACAAAAGAGACAAAAATTTCTCAAAATCCTGTTTTTAAAAATTGAATTTATTGGGGTGACATTGGTTCACAGCACCATGCAGGTTTAAAGTGTACAACTCAGTAAAACATCATCTGCAAACTACATTGTGCACCCACCATCCCAAGCAAAGTCTCTTTCTGTTTATACACTGTTTTCCTCTGGCTATAACCACGCTGTGATCTGTGTCTATGTGTTATGTATATATGTTTTTTGGTTAATTCCTCCACCTTCTTTCTTTTTTTTTTATTAAATCTTTATTGTTCAGATTATTACATTTGTTCCTCCTTTTTCCCCCCATAACTCCCCTCCACCCAGTTCCCACCCCACCCTCTGCCCTCACTCCCCACCCACTGTCCTCTTTCATAGGTGCGCGATTTTTGTCCAGTCTCTTCCCGCATCCCCCACACCCCTTTCCCCCCCAAGAATAGCCAGTCCATTCCCTTTCTATGCCCCTGATTCTATTATAATCACCAGTTCATTCTGTTCATCAGATTATTCACTTGATTTT
>NW_005355879.1:198345-212965 GCF_000412655.1 Myotis brandtii | reverse complement strand
GAGCAGTTATGGCTGCTCTCAGTCCTGCCTTCAGAGGCCCCGCTTCTCAGTGTCCCAGCAATTGCTGCAAGTACCTCTGAGAGAAAGCTGCCCTCGAGTTCCGACCATTGCCAGACAGTCCCGCTTCTCCCATATGAGTCTGGGTCCCCAGAGACTCGCCCGGAACTGGAGCTCAGAGCCTGAGACTCCCTCCCAATTGAAAAAGACAACCACGCCCTCAGCCACCAGCCCACTCTGCGTGCGCCTCTGTACCTTAGTATTTTACTTCCGCATCACACCTCCTCTGAGTCTCGGTATGCTTTTCTTTTTCCTTCTAGTTGTAGAATTTCCACTCAGCCAGCCTTCCTGTGGTTCTGGGTGATGTCCGTTTCGCCTTTTAGTTGTATTTTTGAAGTTGTGCGAGGCAGCAAACTCCGGTGTTTACCTATGCCGCCATCTTGGTTTCTCTCCTCCTCCACCTTCTTTCATCCAGTCCCCCAAACCCTCTCCCCTCTGACAGTTGTCAGTCTGTTCCATTTATTGATGCCTCTGTTTCTATAAAAATCCTGGTTTTCATTAAGCTTACATTCTAGTAGAGGGAGACAAATCAGAAAATCAATAATCAACAAACCATCCCTAGCCAGTTTGGCTCAGTGGATAGAGTGTCAGCCTGCGGACTGAAGGGTCCCAGGTTTGATTCCGGTCAAGGGCACATACCTCGGTTGCAGGCTCCATCCCCAGTAGGGGGCTTGCAGGTGGCAGCCAATCAATGATTCTCATTATTGATGTTTCTGTCTCTCCCTTTCTCTCTGAAATCAATAAAAATATATTTAAAAATATCAACAAACCAATTATATGCTATGGTAGAAGGTGATAAGTATTATCAAAAGAGTAAGGCAGGGTAAAGGGGGACAAAGTCTAGAAGTGGAGAGAAGGTTGAAATTAAATATAAATATGCACACATATATACAATTAAATATACAGTATGTACAATTAAATACGCAGTACTAGTATGTGCAATTATATATATGTTAAACAATTAAACAAATGTCCATGCCATCTTTACTTTGGAGATCTTTCACAATTTGTCCACTTCCCACTGTCTCTCAAAACTAGACTGCTATTTTCTTCTCTTAACACTGTTTACCCTGTGCTCCTGCCATGCTGACATGTTTAAGGCTCCGCAAACACTGTACTCTCCTGAGCTTCTTACATCTTTGATGTAAACTCTCTGAACCAACCCCCTCCCAATCCCTCATACACCAAATTTTCATCCTGGTGATGCCATACTCATCGTTGGAATCCTCCTCCAACACGTCTTCTCTCTGAGACTCCACCTGCTATGTCCAGGGTCCCAGGTGCCCTATCCCACTGCTGTGAATAATCTGTTTCCTGTCTGTCCTATGCATTATAAGGACCATCTTGAACTTAATAGTCATGTTTTATTACTTTCCATATCATCCTCATTTAGCTTTATAAACACATAGTGCAAGGTGTTTGATCATTGAATCATTGATAATATTCGTGCAAAATGAGCATTAGCATTTCACAGTGTTGTTGTTTTTACCCCTTTCTTTAATCTTTAAAGGGTATGTCAGCTTTTCATACCTCTAAGTGCTTCACTCTACTGCTTAAAAACAAAGAACACCGTGACCCCATACAGAACAAACTATGATGACAAAAACCACAACACTGCCTCTTTGGGCACTTAAAGTCTTGACATACTTATTTTCTTTTAAAAAAAAGAGTACCTAGGATAAATTCAAGTGCCTCAATAAGTCAACTGCAATGCTTGGAGCAACTGGAAAAAAGGGGGGTATTTGGTCAATGTAGCCAAAATACCTTTTTTGGTATAGTGCCTTTGGAACAGTGCCTTTGGTATAATGGTAACATTGACAGTGAAGGTGATGATGCAAATAATGCAAAAATGGCAGTCTATTCTGGGGCATGTCACTTTTTCATAAAGAAAGGCATCAGATAAGGATGATCATGAACTCTATGAAAGACCCAATAAATGTTGTAGAGGGGAATTCAGCGTCAAAGAGAGGTAGGACATTTGCATTCCAGTTTCTTCTGACCCTGAGAGTTTATGATTCCATGACAGAATGAAATGGTTTCTTCACTTGGATTTTCATTGCCACAGGAATCCCCCTATGGGGCTCTGAAGGCAGCAGAAAGAAGATACATGGCTATGGGAAGGAATATCAGCACAATGACCGATTTCATCCTGTTGGGATTTTCAGAGCATGCGGAGCTGCAGGTTTTCCTCTTTGTGTTGTTCCTGGGGATCTATTTCATGACTCTGGCTTGGAACCTGGGTCTCATTGTCCTGATCAGGATGGAGTCGCACCTCCACTCCCCTATGTATTTCTTCCTTGGTAACTTGTCCTTTGTTGATATCTCATACACCTCTTCTGTAGCCCCTAAGATGCTCTGTGACTTCTTTAAGGAGCGGAAGACCATCTCCTTTGTGGGTTGTGCTGCCCAGTTTTTCTTCTTTGTTGGGATGGGAGGCACTGAGTGCTGTCTCCTGGCAGCCATGGCATATGACCGGTATGCTGCCATCTCCAACCCTCTGCTCTACACAGCACTCATGTCACCTACCACCTGTGTGGGGATGGCCATTACGGCATACACTGGAGGATTTCTCACTGGATTAGTCCAAACTAGTTCCATATTTCAGCTTCATTTCTGTGGGTCGCGAGTCATGAACCACTTTTTCTGTGACCTACCACCCCTGCTGGTCTTATCTTGTTCCAGTACCTTCCTCAGCCAGGTGGTGAACTTTCTGGTTGTGTGTGCAGTTGGTGGGACATCAGCCCTTGTTGTCCTGGTTTCCTATGGCTATATCATTGCTGCTGTTATGAACATCCATTCAACCCAAGGGCGGACAAAGGCTTTCAACACCTGTGCCTCTCATATGACCACAGTAATTCTCTTCTATGGCTCTGGTCTCTTCTCATATCTCCATTCTAGTGCTGGATACTCTCGGGACCGAGATAAGGTGGTGTCCATCTTCTACGGAGTTGTGATTCCCATGCTGAATCCTATCATATATAGTTTGCGAAACAAGGAGATCAAAGATGCATTGAAAAATCTCAAGAGAAGAAGAAGCAAATGTCTTTTATGGGTCTTATAGTTCCTTGAGTTAAAAAATCTTAAATTTTTCTACATGTATATGTGTATAGACATAATAATGACTCACAGAATCTGAAAAATAAATTAAAGAAGCTATTTCAAATAAGACCCCTAACCTACACTCCTACTGCATAATTAGGCTCAACAAAAGTTTGTTTTCTTGCCTTTACTTTTCTTGCCATGGACCTATAGAGTTTTAATCTTGGTCATCTGCAACAGAAAATAAATATGCTTTTTCATGACATTCTTTAGCTTTATGGCATCAGATGGTAGGTTCAGGATATCATGCCTTAGAGCCAATTAGGACATGGCCCCAGGACCACAAACATTCAATAGAGACTGCTTTATAATACAACACTACTCATATCAATCCATTCACCACTTGGGACAAATTTTAAGTTTCCCTTGCCATGATTCCTACTTATTCAAGGGTTGATGCTGACCAGGAAGGCTGACTCTGGATTAAAAACCCGAGAACCCTAAGTGAGTTGGGTTCAGCAATGGATACTCAGAGCCAGAAGAGCAATAGAGTACCTGTAAACATGTGGGAGAAGAGCCAAGGATCACACCTCTGGAATCATCAAGTCTCCTGGGGCCAGAAATAGGAACCAAACCCATCAGATCCAAAGCTGTAAAGTCACAGTGAGAAAAGAGCAGATATAAAAGCAAGTGAGAAGACCTAGAGGATAGAGGGCCATGAGGTTAATTTTCATGGCTGAGCCTCCTGGTGACTGGGTGTGACCACCTGGTTGAAGGCATTGGGTCAAAAAAGAGACACTTCCCTTAGAAGCTTTGATTCCATATCTGTTTTCTTGACCAGTTCTCACTCTCAGCCTTGTATGGATATTTGACTCATTTACTCTCCTCATGACCTCCAATTGACTTCCACTTTATATGCTAGACTTGGATTCTGTCTGCTGTATCCCTGGAATTTGAGTCCCATGATTCTGACATCCTTGCCTTCATCTTCATGCACTATCTTAGAAGAAAGGGCCCACGATCTGAGAAAGGTCATGAACCGAGGTAGGATAACCAAGTTGCAAGAGTTTGCAGCAAAACTGAATGTGAATTTTAAATGGTCTGATTCTATTTTATAGGCTGGTTCTTGAACGTTTCTGAAGTTCTGCTTCTTTAATGTGTATATAAATCCTGGTGAGTTGTGACAGCCATCCCTAAGTCATATCAACTTTAGCTATAAACTATTCTGCCTCAATCTTTTTTTTTCAATTCATGCTGTTATTTGATTTGTGCTCTGAACACTTGGATAAGAGTTACTCCAATATGTTCCTATGCCATCCTCTATTTAACCTATCAACACCTATGATAGATTATGAAATGTTATTATTTTTTCTTGTGTAGCTATCTGTCTTCTCCCTAAGTTGTTAACATCCTTCTCTAAACTGCTTTTTATTCCTTCCCCAAAACATAGGACATGACTGGAGCAAACTATATGCTTAATAAATATTTGTTTAATCAATGAATAAAAAATCCAAATTCACTTGACAAATGATTTAGAGATTTTTATGCCAGGCACTTGTCCAGTGATTTAAAAAAATTGTATTTTAATTCTTTAACATCTGCACACCTTAATTGTTAAAAATTAAAACATTATAGATAAGAAAATTTCTCTTTTGACCATAACCCTCAATTTCAATCTGGACTCCCCAAGAGGTAACAATTATTTATGTTGGTATGTAAATTGACATATTTTTTTGTATATAAATATTTACATATGTTTTAATTGAAAATATTTAATACTGCTTTATGTGGCTGTATGTGTATTTACATAATGGTATTGTACTGAATATTCATTTTATACCTTGTTTTAAAAAAATAAATACTATTTCTTGGAGCTCTTTTTTTTTAAAAAAAAAAATCTTACCTGAGGATTTTTTTTGTTGATTTTTAGAGAGAGTGGGAGGGAGAGAGAGAGACATACAGAGAGAGAAACATCAATGTGAGAGAGATACAATGATTGGTTGCCTCTGGGAGTCTTAAAAAAATTGTATTTTAATTCTTTAACATCTGCACACCTTAATTGTTAAAAATTAAAACATTATAGATAAGAAAATTTCTCTTTTGACCATAACCCTCAATTTCAATCTGGACTCCCCAAGAGGTAACAATTATTTATGTTGGTATGTAAATTGACATATTTTTTTGTATATAAATATTTACATATGTTTTAATTGAAAATATTTAATACTGCTTTATGTGGCTGTATGTGTATTTACATAATGGTATTGTACTGAATATTCATTTTATACCTTGTTTTAAAAAAATAAATACTATTTCTTGGAGCTCTTTTTTTTTTAAAAAAAATCTTACCTGAGGATTTTTTTGTTGATTTTTAGAGAGAGTGGGAGGGAGAGAGAGAGACATACAGAGAGAGAAACATCAATGTGAGAGAGATACAATGATTGGTTGCCTCTGGGAGTCTGCAAATGAGGTACGTGCCCTTGACTGGAATTGAACCCAGTACCCTTCAGTCTGTAGGCCAAGGCTCTATCCACTGAGCCAAACTGGCTAGGGCTCTTGGAGCTCTTTTTATGCTCTACATAGAAATATACCTCAGTCTTGTAAATTGTTTCATAGAATAGATACACCAAAACTTACATACCTCTTCCTGCATTGATGGACATTTAGGTAATTTCCAGGTTTTGCTAATTTATTACAATAGTGCTGCAATATCCATGTGTGTGCATCCCTCTTCATGCTAATATGCAATGATTATGGTAGGAACTGAGAAGTTGAATTGCTGCTTATAGGATGTGGCTATTTTTAAGTTTTAATAGATATTGTCAATTTGTCTAAAGTGCCTACCAGTGTATGCTCCTGTCAGCCGTGTGCTAGGGCACGTACCTCCTCATACCCTTGATGAAGGATAACATCATCCAAACCTTTCTTCCCTACCTGATTGGCTCTTTTTAAAGAAAGGAGCAAAAGTAGGTTTACAACAGTTGTGAGTATGCAAAACACAGTTTATTCTTGTATTATTATTTATTAAATATTGTATTATTTTCCATAAAACAACTACAAGCCTACTTTTGCCCCACCCTGTATGTACTCTTTTAATCCTTGAAATGACCTTGCTGAACAGGGTTGGGTATTGTTTTCATTTACACATAATGTCCTACATAAAGGCTCTTTATACACTTTTTTTTTTAGTTCTCACAACCACATTATGAGATAGGTGTTTTAACCATTTTTATCTAAGAGGTGAGATATGTAAGGCTCAGGAAGGAGGTTAAGTAACATACACAGGTACACACTAACTCAGGGAGATCCTGAGTGTGTATCTACATGACATCAAAACCATTAATTGAAAATACATAATCTCACACAAATGCTTGGCATCATCAAGAGAAAAAGAAAAATGTATTAAAAACTATGTGTGGTGCCAGGTGTGTATTTGAAATATCAGGGGGACCACTTTGTAAAGTATATGATTGTCTAACCAACATGCTACACACCTGAAACTAATACAAAATAATATTGAACATCAACTGTAAGTGAAAAATAAAATTAAAAAAGAAAAATACATTAAAGCAAAGTTGATCAAAACTATTACCTCAAGTCAGCATGATTTAAGTATATTAAGAGAAAGGAGAATAGACTTCTCCTATACAGTAAGGGTTAGTTTCAATAAGATCATCATTTAAGTTACATATCAGCAATAAGGAGCTGTAAACCCCAAGGGGGAAAAAAAGACCTACTAAGAAGGCCTCCTGCTGGCTAACTGGGCTCAAATTAAAAAACAACAACAACACAGAGCTTAGCTGCCATTTTTGCACAGGGGCCTCTTACTCAAACTGCACTTCAGGGAGAAGCCTGCACTGAAACTGCCTGCCACTGCACTGAACTGCCGGCCTGCATTGTACTCCTGCCAGCTGTGCCAATCCTTAGAGAGGTTCCTGAATCCTATTTCAACCAATAGGATTGAGGTTTTTCTCATCCAATCAGAGCTGTGCAGCTCTGACCAATCAGAGCGGATCAATCAGGACAGTGCCTTTGGACCAATCAAATTGAGATTTAGAGTCTTCATTTGCATGAGGATGGACCAATCAGGGACCAGGGGCAGGGGACTTCTGCCCAAATAAGCCAGCCCCACTCGGGCTTAGGGAGCACACTTTCTACGGAAGACTTAAGGCTGCGTTTCCCTGGCAAGAGTTGAAATACCAAAGCGGTCTTGCTGGAGCAGAGCAACCTGCAGAAGCATAATGGACCATGGCGGAGTGGAGCAGAGCAGAATGGAGCTGAGCAGAGCTGCCTAGCCTGAAAGGAGCCTGGCCTCAGGGCTGCCTGGCCCCGGAGCTCTTCAACAGCCATGCTGTTTTCACAACCATGACGCGGCACTGTTGAGCGGTTTGCACTGAATAAAGTTTACTTTTTCATCACACCCCAAATTGGGGATTCCTGTTGATGTTGAATTGGCACCAATGACCATCGGTTGTCAGAGCTTTATTTAAAACGCATTATTCAAAAATTTATTTCTCAGTGGAATAATTTTATAAATGGGTTTATTCCCAAATGACTAACAAGGAAGAAACCAAAATGTTAAAAACAGAACTGAATAATACTCTCAAAAGGTAACAAAAGTAAGGAGGATCCATCTCAGTTACAGCAGATACATCTATATTCAGATTAAAGAAACCATCAGCTGTGCTGTAGGCTTTGATGAATAAAAACAGTCATGAATGGCAAGTATGAAGACATTGGGGTCCAGGAGGGAGATAACCCCAAGCCAGATAAGAAGAGATTTAGCACAGAACACTGTATCAGCTTCCACAATGAATTGTTTATACTGGAGGATTTTGCTCTCAACTGCTTTCTCATTAACAATTCTTCCATTGACCTTGTGAATTGTATCATTGGTCATGGAAACATGAAATCTTTCTACATTGGCTGCTGAGAAGTTTCGAGTAAAATTTGTGCCCCATCTGTAGCAAGAATTTAGGTCACACCAGCTTGTGCTTTTATTCTCATTCCTGGCTAGAGTCTGCATCACTACTTTTTTCTTTTCACGGTTCTTTGAATCTGTTATCTTGTATTTTTTAAAAATATATCTTTGCAAGCTGCTTGCTCCAACATTTTGGAGCAAAGTAGAATATACAAATGACCAAGAGTTTGCTTTACCCCCCATATTGGTGTATTAGGAAGGGAAGTTGTCATGGATTTTAGTCACCAGTGTCTCTAATCTCTGCCCAGATCACACCCATCTCCCTAACCTGGAGTCATTCTAGACTTCTTCCTCGTTATTCACCCAATTCCCTCTCAACTCGCCCCCCCCACTTCCACCTCAGAAAACATTCCGATTAATGGTCCATAGACCCTGGTCTATGTTCTCTTAGAGCCGTGTACTTCCCTTTCCATGCAATGCATCATTGTTCAATGTCTGTCCTCCCATGGGACTATGGTCTCCTTGACAAACCAAGTGGTGCCTGACATGTGGTATTTGCACAGTAAATTTATGTGAGAACATTAACCATATGACTATACCTCAGAAAGTTTTTAGAGCCATCAGTGACCTCCTAGTGACTAGTCTATTCCGCTCCCCTCTTTTCAAAAGAATAGAAGCTCTGAGTGGTGAAATAATTTGCTAGTGACTCACAGCTGGTTAATTTTTCCAGCAATCTTTTCATTTGTTACACAACAGCTGGCCGTTGGTTGCCTGTCAACACATTGTCCAAAAGGAGGTGAAAAGTCCCATAAGGCAGAAGTCTGCATGGTCTGAAAACCCTTGCTTGCAGCTCTGACTTCCTCTTTGCAGGGAAATTATGCTGCTTTAGTTCTGTCTCATGACTTATGACTGGGGAAGGTTTTCTTCTTCTCATCATAATTACAAGGCCTTGGCTAGAAGAAACTGTAGAAAACACACGTGGATTGGCGATCCTTGAGCTGCGTTCCAGGTGACCCAGGGATCTGTGCAGGCCTCCTCCAAGGGGTAAACTGAGGCAGCTCCTTTGCTATGTGTTTTATATCTTAGTTTCTAATGCAAGCTTGCATTTGTAAATAAACCTTCCACTGCTAAAATTAGGTTTATGATCTCCAAATTTAATAAAATCTTCTTCTTTTTGTGAATGAGGAAATGAAAGTCTAGAGAAAAGAAGCAGTTTGCCAGAAAGTGACGAGGCCAGGACTCAAAGCCAGGCCTCCTGATTCCTAGTGTCTTCACTGTGCACTTTTGTCCACACACACTCACACATATACATACACGGACACCCATGCAAACACATACACACACATAAACACACACAGAGCCACATTCACACACTCACACTCTCACATACACACACACCATAGAAGTGACAGGGAAAGAGGGAACGCCTGGTTCTTGTGAGTGTTCTACTGCTTGGATAGTGAGTCTCCGACTTCCTCTACCCAGGATGTGGGCTTTCTTAATCTTTCTCTCTCCACCTCTGGGCACTGACCAGCTGCTCTCTTTCCCTCTCCCTGCTCTCGTCACCTCATGAGAACTGCCATTCTCCACCTTTTTTTCTGGGGTGCAGGGAGACAGAAAGGCAGGTCACATTGGAGCCTGGGCATCCCCTTGTGGAAAGAAAGTTGTTCCCCTGGAAGAAGGGTTTCAGACTTCAGTGAAGGTGTTCTTTCATTGGGAGGAGGGGGTATGATAGGAGGAAAGTTTGTTTCCCAAAACTCCTGATACCACAAAACATTTGTAGCCACTCATTATATCTATGAAAAAGTTAACTGTTCAAAATAACCACAACAGGAGAATTTGGCTGGTTGAGCTGACACATGAAGATGCTCCTCCCCCTTAGACACGAGCACAGACACAGTTCTCTGAACACAAAGATAGAGGCTCAACACCAACAAAGGGACCCCTTTGAGTGCTAGAAAGAGAGAGCTCAGAATCAGAGAAGTGAGTGGGAGCTGAAACCCTGTGGCTGAGGGCATTTCTGAGCCAGACAGAGACCTCATCACAGTGTCCTGGGGCTTCCAGTGTCCACTGGTCCTGTGTACAGTGCTCCAGGGGGGCTGCCACTGTCCTGGGAGTTAAGAGAGGATGTCTCAGCCACCACACACACATGAGAAAAACTCCAGCCACTCACCTGTGGCAAGTGGCTAGGAGGTTTGCCAACTTCCAAATCAGAATCCCAGTCTTGTGTTCACACGGATGTGAGGTTTTAATTCACGTGGATGCCAAAGCAAGAAACTAACATAAACATTGGTCCAGTGGGACCATAAGGCCTCAGCAGAGACAAATTTACCTGCAAAAAACAGGGCAAACAGCTTCTCACAGTAAACCGCAGTAGACAAGGAACTCAAGAACCATAAATTACAAACCACACAAGGAAACAAGTCACCAAGTAAGTATCAGCAGGAACAACACTGGGAGGACTGCAGGCCTTGACCTGTATAGAATAGAATATCCTTAACATTTTTGAGTAAAAGACCTGATATAGCTTTCCAAGTTGTAATTGGATTGAGGATGCATGGATCATGCCTCATGCAGACGCTGGAAAGGATCTCATCGAACCTTCTTATCTTATAGATGGAGAAACAGAAACTCAGAGTGGGGAAGTGTCTACAGTCACCCACAGGTTAGTTAGTGGCAAAATGAGGAATAGAATCCAAGTTTCCAGAATTCTAGCTCTGTGCTGCTTTTACTGTTCTGTGCTGCCCTCATTTCCCAAGGCAGAAACCAAAACCTAGTTTCAAGAGAGGAACCAGGGGAGAGGGACAGCAAGGCCTACTCAGGACCTGGGAAACCCCAGAACCAAGGTACCTAATTCTTATTAGCAAAGTTCTGATTTAGCTCGCTGATAACTAGCATTTTTAAATAAATCCTCCTATCTTCTTTTTGCATTATGCTGGCTGTCTTTTCTATTCTTCTCCTCAGTCCTACTCCTGGCTGTCAGCGTGATGAATCCAATTCTGATTGGATTGGGAAGCAATTTGCCAGTTAGGCAGTGACAAGGCAGTTTAGCTCTGTGATAGCTCCTCCTTCCTTCTGACCTCTGCCCTACCCTCCAGTCAGGCCCTGCCTGCACCCTGTGTAGGAGGATTAGCTGCAGATACTTGGCAGGGATGGAGACCAAGGTGGGTCTGGAATGAATATAGGTTCAGTCCTGCAGGGCCAGAGTCATAAATACCAACTCAGAAAGAAGGCAAAAGCTCTTGGCACATAGAAGCTCTCCCTCTGGGCTCTTATAAATAAGTCATTTATTATTTATTATGTAAGACACTGGGCTCACACCGTCTCAGATTCACCCAGGATACAATTATAGAAAATATAATTATTTTATAATATGAAGTACAAAGAACACAAGCTAGACCCAGAGTATGTGTTCAAAAATATTGAAGTAAATTCCTATAATGTTTTGGCTTCACTATTCATTGCCAAGCAGCCATGGTCTGATTTTCCAGGGATATGTTTAAGAAATACTGTCAGCTTTGTCTGCTCTATTTAACAGTAATAAGTATTGATTGGGCATCTGCTATGTACCAGATACTGCACTAGACTCTGGTAATACAATGATGAACCAAAAAACACACTTTCTTCCCATAAAGAGCTTACAGTTTACTAGAGGAGAGAATCAAACAAAAAGTCCATTAAAATAAGTAGTTAAAAATGAAAGGGATGCTAAGGAGCATACAAGAGGGACATTAACAGTAATTAATGCTCTCCACCAATTAATGTTTCATTGGGGGGTACACTCACAGAGCAAGAAATGTAAGGGAGAAAAGGAGAAAATGCGGGGAGGGAGACCAAACACATCTAAGGGGGTATATTACTGAGATGACAACAGCTTAAGGAAAAACACAGACAGTTGTCTAGTCATGCAAATGCCTTCAGACAGACCACAGGAAACCTCCGGTCCTCAAAGCAGTCCATTGTAGGAAGAGCAAATACTTGCCAGATCCCTCATATCTCTCATCTTTAATGCATCAACATTCATTGGCATGTGGGATTAAGTCCTCTGTACTTCTGGAGGAAGTTATCTAGCTCCTCTGACAAACTGCTGGAAAAGTCATACCCCAGTCCATGGCCCAGTGCTTCATCTGAGCTCACAAGTGAGGAAGCAGCCAGAGTCTCCCTGTGTTCAGAACTACTTAGGGTCTCCAGATACAATATGAGATGCCCAGTTAAATTTGAATTTTTGATAATCAATGACTATTTTCTTAGTATAAGTATGCCCCAAATATCGCATGGGACATACTTATACTAAAAATTATTTGTTGTCACAAAACTCATACACACAGACAACAGTTGGGTGGTTACCAGAAGGAAGGAGATTGGGCCGGGGGGCGGGGGGAAGAAGGGGGCAATAGTAAAAGGTAAAGGGAGTTAAATATATGGTGACATAAGATGATTTGACTTTGGGTGGTGGGCACACAATGCAATATACAGAGAAAAGCCAAGATCCTGAGATCTCCAACATGCCTTTGCTCACATTCCCATCCTGTAAGGATTGAACCATAGAGTCAGTCTAGACTAGAGATTGCAGCAAAAAGCCCAGCAAAGCTGAAGCTGATACACATTGATCTACCCAAGTTATAGAGAGTTTTACTTGCATGATTTCCTGATTTCAGTCAATCCTCTTAACAACTTCATCTATAACATAGAGGTAGATGCTGTTGTGTTTCACAGTTGAGAACCTGAAGGCTTAGGTAGAGACTCCAGAACTTGCCCAGAGTCATATATGGAGCCAGGATGTTGCCTGTATTTCAATTCTGAAACTTCTGTTTCACATCCATATTTATCATTCTCATAGCTGAGATATTTTGAGTGAATATACAAAGCAGAGCAAACTGTAGAAACCAAATAGACCCATAACCCAGCTCATGCTCTTAATTTCATACTTAGATCACAAAAAATAGTAGAGACTAGGAATATTTCAGTGGAGGACTCAAAGCTCCCAATTACACATAATTCTGGAAGATTCACCTCACCTAGCTCATTTGTTTTTGTTTTAATCCTTACCTGAGGATATTTTTCCATTGATTTTTAGAGAGAGCAGAAGAGAGAGGGAAAGACAGAGAGAAATATTGATGTAAGAGAAACACATTGATTGGTTGCTTCCTGCACGAGCCCCAACCAGGGCCTGCAACCAAGGTACATATCCTTGACCGGAATTGCACCCAGGACCCTTTAGTCTGCAGGCTGACACTCTATCCACTGAGCCAAACTGGCTAGGGCTAACTCACTTGTTTTTTACTTTAATCTACTTATGATTAAAACATACTTATGATTATTTTAGGTAAAAAAGAAAAGTGGTGGTAATTTTTACTTTGTCACTGCTCAAAGTCCATCTGAAGATCTTATTGTAAAAGAGTGAAAAACTGAATGTTAGATTGGGTTTATGTTACCCAATAACAAAACAAATATAGAAACATGCAATCTGCCAGGAATTAGCCCAGAGAGGTCAGATGCCACTCAGTTACTTCTTTTGTTCAAATCATCCTCAAAGAGGAAGTTTCATGACAGGAAAGACATGGGGATGGAGCAGTGAGGACATCAGAGAAATCCCACTGCGTTTCCAGTCCTGTTGTGTGTGAGGCCCCCTTGTCGAGCTGTTTTCAGCTGAAGCAGAACACAAGAGGCATTCTTCATACTAGGCTGATGTCATTAGGAAACCTGAGGCAGAGGGGAGGAGCTTGGCCCTAACTGCTCAGTCTCTAAGGGACTCAGCTTGGAGAGTAGATGGAAAGGAGGGATGGCTTTGAAGGCTTAGTCAGTCAACCAGACTCTTAAAAGAGCATTACATTTGACACTGGGTGATGGGCACCCAATGCAATATACAGATGATATATCATAGAATTGTACGCTCGAAACATATATACTCATATAACCAATGTCATCCAAAGAAATTTAATTTAAAAATTAAAAAAAGAGAAAATAAATAAATAAAATTTGAACCCTGGGGTGGGGGGGAAGATTAAGTCTTTGCCAAATCAGATTTCCTTCTTTAGTGCAGTGGAAGTATCACCCCAAATCACAGACTTGTATCCTCTGAACCTAAATATGGAAATGGTGAAGAGAAAAGAGCAGAAAGGGAAGAGTGGAAGAAGAGAAAAAGAATTAGGAAAATTGGGAGGGAAAAGTGTTAGTAGAGAAAAAAAATCAAATGGCTGAAGGCTGCCAAATTATGACCTAGCTTTTAATGGGAATATGCAGAATTTCACATGGGCCTTCGGTTTTTGCCCACAAGGTTAATTGGAGTCAAGAAACCCCTATGTTCCTATTTATGTGGTCAGGACACAAACAATCTGAATGGGAGAACAGTCTTTGAAGGGAAGAACTGACAAAACAACTCTATCAGGTTAGGAATTAACAGTTCAGGAAAAAAATATTGTCACTTGGTTGACTGATACCTTCTAGATTTTTCTAGAACCAAGTTTATTCCAGAGTCTATAAAAGTCATAGTTCTGTGATCCACTTAGAAATTGTTTGAGTGTAAGTTTTCAGACTGGTTTTCCAGATTTCTGCTAAAAATAAGAAAGGAAACGGTCCCTGAAAACACAGTCAGACTCTTCC
>NW_005355879.1:183707-198319 GCF_000412655.1 Myotis brandtii | reverse complement strand
AACCATTTCAGACCACAGTGAAATGCGGAAGTAGGAAACACCTGGACCAGCTCCAAGCCCACACAGAAGTGAACCTCAGGCCTGAATCATGGCTTGGCTCTGCATGAGATGATGCCAGAAGGTTGCACGCGCTCAAACTGAGAAAGAAAGCAGACACGGGACTTCCCTCTTGCCTCTTTTTGGAGGAAGTGAAATTATTCTTCTGTAACACAGATGGATACCTTATGTAGAAAAGTTAGCTGTTTCTTTTAGAGACCAAAATTCAGTTTTCAGACAGGGGCCCTTGAGGGTAGCCATCTGGAGAGTTTATGCGATTGCATAAGCATTTCTGTACAAGAAAAAAAAGTAGAGGAAATTGCTGGTGAACAGAGTAAAGCAAGAAAGAAGTGAGTGTAACACTCAGGTCAAACTCTGCGGGCTGCTTCCTCACCTTTGACCATTGTGAGCAGCAATGCCTGCTGCTGGCATGCAAATTTAAGTTGAACTGAAATTCCCATCATTTGCACTTCTCTTTTCATTGTTTCCCAGGGAATACAAAAGAGAACTTCCTTGAGCATAGCCATCAGAGTCATAGGCTTTGAGTTATTTCAGATATACGGAAATTTCAGAAATAATTTCTTCGTCTTTTTTTAAAATGTATACTTGTCAGTTATTTTCTTGAGTACAAAAGTAATGATTACTCAGTACCCATCCCTGTGTTTGGTACTCAGTAGATTCTCAAGAAAATTTTGTCAAATGATTAAAGACATGCTCATTGTTGAAAACTGAAAAACCACAGAAAAGAGGAAAAAGTTTAAATAATTCATACAACTATAAACCAAAATTAATTTTAGACTAATAAAGAATAAAAAGCATTTATTTGAGGCAAAAGGAGCTACAGCCTGGGAGACAGAGATTCAGGTAGTAATCTAAATTGTGTTCCACTGAGACAAAGGGGAGGCAACACTTTCTATAGTAAAAATTTCCACTTCAGTTGTCAATATGTAAATGAGGTATCTAAATCATACAGTCCTGATTCATCTAAATCATGCAGTTTTGATTGGCCGATATAGGTGCGAGTGACTTGCACAGTTCTGATTGGACCAGGCATGTCTCATTGATAGAAAGACTAAATCAGGGCTTCCCTGCAATGATTGACTCAGATGGTATAAATGGGAGTGGAGGGCATAGTGTGGGAAGCCAAAGGTCCAGTCTGAGGTTCTTCCCAGTATACAGAGTACATGAGGAACCCCTGCCAGTAAGTGGCCACTGGATTCTAGTATTCATAAGATTGGGGTCCTTGGTTGAACATGGGGAGTCCACCTCAGCAGATAAACTTCTTGGTGGGTCATATCAAATGATTCTTTTATCTCAGGGTCCACAAAACCTACCAATCAGATATAACTACTGTCAACAGGTATACATTTATACACAGCTGAGGTCATGTTGAATGTATGCCATGCTTTTTTCACTTAACATTATGGCACAAGAGTTTCTCATGTTCTTAAAATTGTTTAAATATTCAACTATGATGGCTATAATATATTATGTCATATGGATGCAATATAATTTCACTCCTATTGGCTCTTTTAGCTATTTCCAATTTTTGCTATGATAAAAATGAAGAAGAAAGCTGTCTAAAAAATGACAAAGACTGGATGTGTTAGGATGTGGGAACACCTGAATATAGAATTATCAATATTTGCCTTATATTCTCATTGCAGAAGATTTATTAACAGGATTTATTAAAGGGATAATCAAGAGTACAACATTGTTAGCATGTCTTCAAAACTGTATGAGAGAGTTTTCTCATTCTGATGAATTAACCATGAAACAGTGAAGAAAAGTGTGTGGATATTTTAACAGACTTATTGGAAGTACCAAAGGGCATTGAATTCTACTTTTTCTAATTCTTGGATTATGCTACTGAGCTATACATTTATAACTGATTTGGAAATTGACCAGGACATCCTGTGCATCGGTTTGCTTCTCTAGCCAAGTATATACTGGGCACTGGTTGATAAATCAATCCTCCTTGGGTGTGGGTGAATTCCCTGAAGTGTGATAACTGATGCATGAATAGGCCCACAACGTCTGTTTCTAGATTTACAGAACACAATGTAATTATTATTTTAATAATAACTAGTGAAGCTCACTCTGTGAAACCAGGCAACTGGCCTCATGATTTCTGAAAACACGGTGACAATCTGAGGCAATTCAATTCCTTGAAACTGTCTTTCCAGGATGCATCCAGGTGATAGTATAATGATACTTAACAAATCAAAGCATAACCTTTTCAACCTCAGCACTGCGTCTCCTTCACGGTCTGATCTGGGGAGCCATGAGAGTGCATTGGGAATCCCATTTACTCCCCTGGATTCTTTGGCTACCACCAAATATCCTAAAATGCACCTTAGTTGTCCCAAAGAATTGACAGATCTGGGCTTTAGTTAATCCTGGCACGAGATCAATGAGCCTAAAAACACTATTCTAAATTATGGGCTCTAATGCCCTAACATTAGTACACTAAAGAAAATTTGTGAAATTGTGTTCTAATGATATAACAAATGAACTGTTGCTTTAAAAAACTGAGTAATGAAGACCTACATTCTTTTTTAGGCACCTGTACTGATTACATGGGCTTAAGAATAGAATGAGAGGCATAACAGCAGGTATCAAATTATTACACACACGCGTGCGCACACACACTACACACACACACACACACACACACACACACACACACACACGGTGTATAAGTGTGTATATACATACTGTATATTCTTTGGCCACTGTCTGCTATTTCCAAGTCAAAGTCTAGACTATAGTGTGGATTTTCTCTTTGTTTAAACATTTCTATCTGAAAAGAAACAACAGCACGGAGTGGGACCCCTCACCTTCACTCTGAATGCTGAGGACAACGCAGACTGAGGTTCCCAGTGTGTAGCAAGTGGAATCCTCTTCAGATCTCTTCAACTCCGCCTCAGATAATGCCATCTCCAAAGCCGGGACTATTAGGGCTTACCACAATGAAACTCCACAGGACTCATGTCCAAGATTTTCTCTCCTTTCTTCTGTGGGAACAACCTTCACCCTCAGGTGAATGGGAAATCCGGGCTTTGGCCATGAGCTACCTCTAGAATAGGTATGGAGGAGTCGGTGTCTTGGCAAGCGTGATATTGTCATTTACCTCTGCATTTGCAGGTTGAAGAAACTAATATTGGAGTTCCAGGAAAGAGCAGTCAGAAAAACTTGGAAACATCAAGAGAATGAATCGAAAGCAAAACCAAAGCTTTCTTTTATAGCTAGAAAACTCGTGTGGAGGAAACAGTAAGGTGTGTGGTTGAACTTCTGAGTACCCCCTACTGCCACAGCATAACCACCTGGGGGGGGGCGTGGGGGAACAGTTAGAGTAGTTAACTGTTAAGGCTATTTAGTACACCATAATATTTTCAAAGTCCTGATGGACCACAGTATTCCAGTCAACTCATTTCCCCATTTTGCAATTACAGTAGCCTAAAGCGGAACTGGTGGCTTTAAGAGAACTATTGATTCTTTTTTTTTTTTGTAGTTTCAGCAATTGCTCTTTCACATTGGTTCAGCTTGCACCACACTTGCTGGACGCTGCTTAGGGCTGGCTTGCCGCTGAGTCTGTCTGAACCATGACCAGCTTCAGGGGTGCTATCCTCTTCTGGGCAGTGGCAGCATGGGCTAAGATGGACAAGCCTCTGGGCGAGGCCGATGAGGCTGGATTTCAAAAATGCAAGAATGCCTTAAACCTACCTGTGCTGGAAGTCTTACCTGGAGGTGGCTGGGATAATTTACGGAATGTGGACATGGGACGGGTGATGGACTTGACTTACACCAGCTGCAGGACCACGGAGGATGGACAGTACATCATCCCTGATGAAATCTTGACCATTCCTCAGAAACAGAGCAACCTGGAGATGAACTCAGAAATCTTGGAGTCCTGGGTGAATTACCAGAGCAGCACCTCCTTCTCCATCAACATGGAGCTCTCCCTTTTTTCCAAAGTCAATGGCAAGTTCTCCCCAGAGTTCCAGAGGATGAAGACGCTTCAAGTGAAGGACCAAGCTATAACCACCCAGGTTCAAGTAAGAAACCTGATCTACACAGTCAAAATCAACCCAGTTTCAGAACTAAACTTGGAGTTTAAGAAATTGCTCTTGGACATCTGTGACCGTCTGGAGAACAACCAGACACGAATGGCCACCTACTTGGCAGAGCTCCTGGTCCTCAACTATGGCACCCATGTCATCACCAGTGTGGATGCTGGGGCTGCTCTCATTCAGGAAGACCACATCAGATCCTCCTTCCTCCTGGACAGCCAGAGCAGCCGTAGTGCTGTGACTGCATCTGCTGGAGCTGTCTTCCGCAACATCGTGAACTTCAAATTTGAGGAGAACTATACCTCACAGAATGTCTTCACCAAGAGCTACCTCTCAAACCGCACCCACTCCAGGGTGCAGAGCATTGGAGGGGTTCCTTTCTACCCAGGCATCACCCTCCAGACCTGGCAGCAGGGCATCACCAACCACCTGGTGGCCATAGACCGTGCTGGCCTGCCTCTGAATTTCTTCATCAACCCTGACATGCTGCCTGACTTGCCAGGGCCGTTGGTGAAGAAGTTGTCTAAGACGGTGGAATCTGCTGTGAGACGCTACTACACGTTCAACACCTACCCGGGATGCACAGATCTCAACTCGCCTAACTTCAATTTTCAGGCCAACACTGATGATGGCTCTTGTGAAGGGAAAATGACCAACTTCTCCTTTGGTGGGGTTTATCAGGAATGCACTCAGCTGTCAGGGAATGGGGCTGTCCAAGTCTGCCAAAACTTGGAGCAGAAGAATCCACTCACTGGTGATTTCTCCTGCCCCTCTGGCTACTCCCCAATCCACCTCCTGACCCAGATCTACGAGGAGGGCTACAATGGCCTGGAGTGTGTCCGGAAGTGCACCCTCTTGATCTTCTGCAAGACGGTGTGTGAAGATGTGTTCCGAGTGGCAAAGGCCGAATTTAAGGCTTTTTGGTGTGTGGCCAGTGGTGAAGTACCAGAAGACTCAGGACTACTTTTTGGGGGTCTCTTCAGTGCTAAGAGCATTAACCCTCTGACAAATGCACAGTCATGCCCAGCTGGCTATTTTCCACTAAGACTCTTTGAAAGCCTCAAGGTATGTGCCTCTCAGGACTATGAGTTGGGATATAAGTTTTCGGTCCCCTTTGGTGGGTTCTTCAGCTGTGCAGTTGGGAACCCCTTGGTGGATTCTACCAAATCTAGAGACTTAGGGGCACCTGCTCTGAAAAAATGTCCCGGGGGCTTTAGCCAACATCTAGCCCTCATCAGCGATGGGTGCCAAGTATCCTACTGTGTCAAGTCTGGGCTCTTTACAGGAGGGTCTCTGCCCCCTGCCAGGCTCCCACCTTATACCAGGCCACCCCTTATGAGCCAGGCTGCCACCAACACTGTCATTGTGACTAATACTGAGACTTCAAGCTCCTGGATTAAAGACTTCCAGACCAACCAGTGGAGGTTGGGAGAGCCGTTAGAGCTTCGCAGGGCCATGAAGGTCATCCATGGGCATGGGAGTGGTCTGTCTGGGGGAGCAGCTGCTGGGGTTACAGTGGGGGTCACCACCGTCCTGGCAGTTGTTATTGCCCTGGTGATCTATCGCATCCGGAAATACAAGAAGAGGGGATACCAGGCAATTGAGGAAGAGAGACAGAGTTTGGCTCCTGGCACTGCAGGGAAGGAAGACGCTCCTGACCAAGAGCAGGAGCAGTGTCCAGCCTAAATTTCTCCTGAGAAAATGCTTCATTTGCAGGCAGAGCTTCAAGCATGTCTTTCATTCCTTCTCTCTACATTTCTGCCTTTCTAACTATTAAAGTGGCAAGTGCAACCAAAAGCAGGTATACCTTTGGTCTCTGGGCCAGGAAATTAATAGAGCTACATGGGCGAGTTTGGGGTGAGGATTGGGGAGGAGTTGTGACTTTCTAAGAAAAAGTCATTCTGGGCATTAACACATGAAGGGGTATCTTTTCTCTATGTGCACCATTAATTATTTTCACCTGAATGCATACATGTAAAGAGTCGGGTATAAGGTGGGAGAATGTTGATATTTGAATTTGGAAATGATGTATTTAATCTGAGGTTGGCCATGGTTTCCAATTCATGAGCTATAAGAATTTCTGTCTTGAAAAAAAAAGAATTCCTGTCTTTAAGTGTTACCCTCCAGCTATCTTGTTTTTAAGAGTTGTCTGGATCTCATGTTCCCGGAGGCTGACAGAGCCCCCAGAGGACACAGGAGTCCTGCTTGGCCATAGCTTTTTAGCTTTGAGGGCTCTGCGTTGATGGGCTGTGTCGTCTCCTCTGGGTCATCTCAACATCATCTGAACAGAAACATGTTGCTTATACCAAACCTATGTTTTCCAACTTCCACACAATTTAATGCTTACTTAGACCAGATCACCTTTGGACTTTGGACTAGTTCATAAAGTCCTGAGAAAATATTTTAACTTATCAACTTCTATTAGGATGTCAAGGGAGAAGGAATAATATGTAGAAAAGGAGTAAATGAAGAAAGGATAAAAACTGGAAAAGGGTTTGGTACTCAGAGGAAATTGGAACTCTTACCCACAACAACTACCTGGCTTCTTTCTCTTAGCTCCTCATAAACGGAGCAAAGAAAAGAGCGTAGATTTGGGTGGATTAAGTATTGCAGTTTCCTGGTCTATGTTACCAAAGTACAACCCCTTCCTCTTCCATGAATGGCCCTTTTCTTTCCTGACTCCTATCACATGCACCCCCAGCCTCATACATCACATTCCAACAAGAAGTTTGCATTTTTCTGGGAATGGGAGACAAGGAATAAAGCAAACAGTCAAAGTAAGCCCACAGCGAAGTTTTTCATTCTCCTGAAAACCAAAACAGACTAGACACCGCATATGTACCCTCCTGCCTTTATCTTACCAGAGGCAAGGGGGCCAGCATGATCAAATCCATGCTTTTAAATGAAGTGAAAAAGGCATTCAACAGCATTTGTGACGTATTCCCTTCAGTTCTAGGCTGACCTCCTGGAGGCACCTGACAGGATGCATGCCTGTTACCTGGCATTTGAGGCTTCACCCAGTTTTAGTACCAATCTCACCTAACTGCAATGATCAGGGAGACTCTATCAATGTTCCTCCACCACATTTTAAAAAGTTACATATTTCTCACCAAATCAAACCACTAGTGAGTGATCTTCTGTGGAGGATAGTTTGTCCTCCCCCGGGTCACATTCACAATCAGGAGCTTAGGTTTACAATTGGTCCTTCTTCGGAGGAGCTTGGAGAACCCCAGCCTGTGAGGCCACGAGAGGGAGGACCACCCCTCAACCCCTGCTGTGATGAAGAGAAGTAAGTGACAGAAGTGGAGCCCAGCCAGGGGCACCAATGTCTACAACCACTTCACTTGACCTCACCTCTTAAGCATTAAAATGTTCCTCTAAACTTCTGGGTGTTTTGTGGGTTAGTTTCAGCCAAACTAGCCACTCTTCTACTGCCTTTCCCAGGAATTCTTTGAAGATGACTGAGTCAGAGAGACAAAATAGAACTGTGGCTTCCAGACTTTCAATGCAATAACTGCCCATGCAAGTGAAAACCTTGGCTAACTTATTTAACTTGACTTTTTCCCCATCACCATTTATACCCCTACACCCTTTCCCACCTCCCCCGTGCAATTATCACACTATTGTCATGTCCATGAGTTCTCTCTCTTTTTCTTTACAAACTTATATTTCAACTAACAAAATTGCACATAAATAAGCATTGAAATATGTACTTAAGGAGCACTCTGTCTGATTGTTCACCCAGAGGAAATCGGAACTTGGGAGTTCACAGTGCTTTTACCAAGTCAGAGCCCGGAGGGGAGGGTTCCCAGGCCCGCTTTCCTTCTGGTGAGCCCAGGCTGGGGTCTGTGGGAAGGCCAATCCAGATTTCAAGAAAACCACACTTTGTGACCTCTCAGAAATGCAGACAAAGGTGGCTTTGGGGAACAAAGGTGGCTTTACTATTGCATTTTATTTCTGTGTTCTTGTTAATATCATGATGATTCATGCTAAACATTTATTTGAAAAACAACAGCCTGTGAACTATTGAAACATACACTCTAGTGTGGTCAGGTAAGGGGAACTGTAAGAAGTGAACATGCATAGTTGTTAAAAAGTTTTTCCCTCAGGTTCATTTATTTCCCCTGTCATGTGGTCTGTTTTCTTTAGAGGAACAAGAAGTCAATCCAGGTCCCTTGGGCACATGTGTGGTTGGAAAGATGCGTAAAAAATAGAGAAAAGGGACTCCCCCTACTCCACCCAGTAGGAGGGCTTTGTTTATTTACAGGCTCAGGGAGTTACCCCAAATGCCTCACGGATAGGCACCTGATCTATAGAAAGAAGAAGGTTGACAACAATTTGTGGTTGTTTGCCATTTATTGTTCTGCATGTACAGCTCATGAGCACCAGGTGGCGATGTCCTCTCACAGAGCAACACCAACAACTTCAAAACACAGCAGTTACAAAGATTTACATTAGGACAGTCACCTGCCCTTTCCCAGAAACCCACCCCCACTCAATGCCAGTGACCACAGACAAAGAAAGGGTACAGGACCCTTTCTTGTACCACATGGGGCCTTCCCCCAGTCTTCTCATGCACACAACAGTGCAATACCAGGACGAGTACTTTTGACCAAGTCTGAAATCACAGAGGAAAGGGATGAAAACATAAAGGCACACACAACCACATATGCACAATTAATCTTTATGGGATGAGCATCTGACAGGGTTTGTCATCCCTGGAGACTCAGGGAGGGAGGAACTGGGCTGCTGGTGCTAAGACGATGAAAGGAAAGGCATGGAAGTCCCTGTGTGGGCCAGGGAGTTCAGCAGGCCTTCCGGTGGGGACACACCTGTTCAAAGTGCTGGATGCCCAGGGCCTCTGCTGGCAGGGTCCTCACTGAACCCGAGACTGTACCTTTTCAAGCCAGCTCCAGAGAAAGGGCAAAGGAATGCTTCCCACCTTGCCTGGCACAGTGTTAGAAAGGAAATGCAAGATTCCCTCTGACCAGAATGTCCCACAAGAAGATGAGGATGAGGTAGCCCCGACTGAGCATCCTCAGAGAGGAAGAGAAATGGGGAACAGATAATCAACGCCCCAGGAGAAAGGCTTGAAGGTCTGAAGACTTACTCTCAAAGTGGCATTTCCCCTGGCATACATCCTGTGTTGTATGCTCTCTGGGTCCCCTTTCCCACCCACACTTTCTTTTGCTTGATGCAGAAAATCAGTTTCTCCCCATTGCCTATTGCCAGTTGTCAAAGCATGTCTTCTTTCTTCCCCTTCTCCTACTACACAACTGTGCTTCTATCCACTGACCCTCCGTCTGATTCCTCATCACTGTGGGTGACAAGGGTGGAGGCGGAGATGGCAGTGGCCCATTGTAAAGCTCTCTAATGAACTCCTCTATATGGGAGCCTGGCGAGGCCATGGGGGGTGACATTCAACACTGCAGGGGTGTGTCTTGAGTTTGGGTGTTTCCTTCCCAACAGCGGCAGGAAATGACTCGGTGGTGCAGTGAACTCAGGACCAACCACCCAGTTTGCTGGTGAGATAAATGACTGCTGACTTATGAGAGAGACCAGAACCAAGATGGCAGACACGATTCTCCCCATCAGAACTCCCCCTGCTACAGCCTATGACTGTCCAGACAGCCAGTGGGAAAATGAGGAAAGGCTCAGCACCAGCGTCCCCGGGGAACTGGGTGATACTTAGGTAAATCCACTGGTCACAGCTGCAGGCCTAACAGCAGCAGCTCTGAAAAGCTTGGTTTCTGGTTCTAATTTAAGTACCATTTTTTGAAGGTTCTTTTGTTTCAAATTTTCTAGCATCAAAAACCTCCCAAATATTATGAAATATATATGCATATATATACGTCAAACCCCCAAAACATGAGGTATATAAATTCAAATTAGTATCCAGAGGAACTTCCCCCAAACATATAGTTCAAAGAACCCACCTTCAAAGGGGAAATTGGGTTTCCCTGCTTGATCCCCCTTCTCTCCTCACTGACCCCCAATTCATTTAATAATGGGAGCAAGCCAAAGGCAAGAGGAATATTGGGGAGGAGATAGATAGGGTCTTGGGACACAACCCATACACAGGTTGGACTAGACCATAAGACTGTGCTAAGCCTGTTACGAATGAGCTAAAGAGGCTCCCTCCATGTTCTAGGTCAATCTGCAATGGACGAGGGAAATGGGGGGCCCAGCACCACCCCTGGGCTCTAATGAACAAATTTGCATGGATACAGATCGAAGCCCTCAGAGAAACAAGGCTGGATGGATATTGGCTCAGATCCAATCTTGAAAGAGATTGAAAAAGGGGTCAGTCCAGCCCTCACCTTGCACATCTCCCCAAACACAGTTCTGACTTGATCAGAACCCAAGTTTACTATGTGATGGGTTGGCAAAGGGTGAGAGAAGTCGAGGGGTCACGGCTGGGCTGTCTGATCCCCATCAGAATTGGGGTTGACATCTTGAAAAACAGACTGTGAGAACATGATGGGACTCTCCACCAACCTGGCCCAGTGGTATACATGTGCACATGCACACACACACACACACACACACACACACACGCAAGCACATACACAGATGGCACAGAGCCCAGCACAGGCTCTACTCACAGTGACTTGATGAAACTCATGGAATCTTTGAGCTGATCTCGGATGAGTTTGGAAGAAGACTATGGACTCCTCTCCCTGAGGACAGTGCAGATGCTAAATGGGATGCAGGCTCTGGTCTGATCAATGAGTGGCTGGAAACACCTTGGGGTGCCACCCGGAGAGGACTCCCAGAGCCCATCCATCTGCATGAGAGAAGCAGATGCCTCTTTGGACCGGTCAATGGTGTGAGGAGGAAGGAGGGCCCAGAGAAGCCAAGGACTCTTATGAGAACTGAGTGTGCTCTCAGAGGCCTTTGCCTCCCTGACCCTCTTGGCAAGAAGCGCTTCCTCACTCTTCGCCGAGGCATTGATTTCTGATGTCACAGCATTTTAGTGGTTCACCTCTTTGCCCCCCAAACTTGCACAGTGAGAGCTCCTCGCCTCCAGCAGAGGAGAGAAAAGCGGAAACTCCACTTTTGGAAGTGGAAGCAGCAAGAAGCCAGCTGAGGCCATGACCCTCAGGCTTCACGAGGCCAGGATATGGAGTGCCCATGCACTGTCCACACCCTAAGTGTGCTGACCATGCCCCCACTTAGTGGGTGAGGGATGGTGTTCTTGACTACCCAGCACCGAAAACCCCATGGGAACAGACTGGGGATGGCCCTCATCTCATGTCCCTTTTGTAATGGATGAGGTTTATGAATAACATTCCCTTACTCAATCTGGCTCCCCCCTGTGGCTGGGAGGGATGGGGAATGGAGACAGGACAGGAGGGGAGATGAGGGAGTCGGGAGGGCACTGCACCAACTTCTACCTTGACTCTCCCCACTTCCTACCCTGTGGTCCCCACAGCCCCTCTCCCCCAAAGCCCTTCCTGTTCAGTCCTTCTCCTGGGCAGTGCTGTCCTCAGAAATGCCCTGGGCAGCCAGTTCAGCCAGCACATTATCCAGGTAATTGGCATCTGGGTAGCCATGGCCAGTGAGATTCGAGCCAAACTCTGTCTTGTGGTGAACCTCATTCCAGATGACGGTGTCTGACTCGCCCGTCGTGCTGGAGGTACCAATGGCAAAAATGAGGCGGCGATCCCAGGCCACCAGCAGCAACTTCAGAACCTACAAGAGAAAAGGCAGGAGATCAAAGTCAGACATTTAGTGTTGACCAAAGGCTATCATTTGGATGGTAGAGAGTCCTGCAAAGGGCCCCACCCCTTCCTGCATCGTAATGTCCTAAGTGAAGAGAAGATTTGGATGTGGACTCAGGGACATGCAGGTAAGTCTTGGCTCTGTCACTGCCTAACTGTGTGACCTTGGACAAGTTAGATCACCTCTCTGAGATTTAATTTCCTTATTTATAGAATGGCAATGGTATGACCTACCTCTAAAGGCTGTGAGTAGTTTAGCAGTTGCTATGTGCAAAGTAGCTTAATAGCAGTGTCTGGAACACACTATTCAACAAATATTAGCTACCAATATCACAGCTGCATTTTGAAAGTTAGGACCTAGGAGTTCAAGGAACTTCTTTTTTTAAAAGAAGTTCATATATATATATATATTATTGATTTCAGAGAGGAAGGGAGAGGGAGAGAGAGATAGAAACATCAATGATAAGAGAGTATCATTGATTGACTGCGTCTTGCAGGCCCCCTACTGGGGATCGAGCCCGCAAACCGAGCATGTGCCCTTGACTGGAATCTAACCCGGGACTTTCCAGTCCGCAGTCTAATGCTCTATCCACTGAGCCAAACCAGCTAGGGCTCAAGGCACTTCTGATCTGAGAACTTCTGAGGCTGTGCCGGCCACCCTCACCCCACCCCACCCCACCCCCAAGTTTTGCTTGAGTCCGTAACACAGCCGCGAATAACCTGACACCCCCACCTGGATGTGGTATTCATTTACCCACAGCTGAAGTTGTGGAATATTTCTGCAATGACAAGGTCGAAGCGCTTTGACCTTTTCAAGGCCATTTCATATTTATTTGCTCATCTGGTCCTCACACCCACACTTTGAGTGAGGTCTGACTGGCGCTTAATCATCTCTATATTACAGGTGAGGCCCAGAGAGGTGTTAGGCTTGCAGAATGTTCTAATTCAGCTAAAATTTAAAAATATGTATCTTTGTTAAGCAAGACAAATGCCTAACACCGTGTCCAGCACCTGATAAAAATGCGTTGGGTTAAAAACTGAACGACCGTAAACATGGTATGGGCTGGAGGTGGGGAATCGTAGTAATAATAGTAGCAGAGATTAACACTATGAGCCACTGTTCCCTGCCTCAGAGCACTGCTTCTCAAGCTTTAATGTGCTTTCAGATCACCTGGGATCTTGTTAAAATGAAGCAGGTTCTATGGTTCTGAATTTCAATCAAGTTTTCAGATGTTGGTCCTAGGACATCTGTTAAGCAGCAAAGTCCTAAGGGGAGGATTCTAAAATAGATTAATTATTGCCCCACCATCCTACAAAAAAATTTATAATCATATTCATCCTTACCTATGGTTGACTCAACTATGATCTTGTGACCATGTGCATCTGTAGCTAAGAGAGACACAGTTCTCTTTACCTTGGAAGCAAAACTTGGGTCCTTAACATAGAAGTAAATAACTTGATACCCAGGTTCTTACTTTTCTCCCTTTCTCACTGTCTGGAAGGTAACAGTGTCTCGGGAAACCACGGGCACTGAAGCTCTTCCCAGGATTTGGGTGTTCTGGTCCCTGAAAGTAAAGAAAGAAAACAAAGGGCATTAAAAAAAAATCAGTATATATATATAATCAATGATGATCAGCTGCCTCCTGCACACCCCCTACTGGAGATTGAATCTGAAAACTGGGCAAGTGCCTCAATCGGGAATCAAACCGTGACCTCCTGGTTCATAGGTCAACGCTCAACCACTGACCCATACCAGCCAGGCAACAAAGGGCATTTTTCAACATATTTCTGATGAGGTGATGTAGGCTGGGACTAATGTAAATAATGAACACAATAATAATGGTCTTAGGGTCTAGAGAACAGACCCCAAAGGCAGCAGGAGTGAAGCCCTGGGCTTGGACCCAAGCTGCAGCCTCCCAGCTGTGTCAGCTAAAGCCCTCTCTTGGGGCTTTGGTTTCCCATCCATTAAACAGGACGGATGTAGAATATCATCTTGTGTGATTGTTATGAATGCTAAATGAGCGTGGCGCCTGCTTGCATACTAAGAACTCAGTACATGTTTAGCATCACATCTATTCTGACTGGTTTTACAAAAGAGGAATACAGCCCTTACAAGAGAAATGACTTCTATAGTGTTAGTGGCTTTGCCAAAACTC
This sequence comes from Myotis brandtii, assembly GCF_000412655.1. Lineage (NCBI taxonomy): Eukaryota > Metazoa > Chordata > Mammalia > Chiroptera > Vespertilionidae > Myotis > Myotis brandtii. Next base: position 184,330 of record NW_005355879.1, on the reverse strand, counting down.
AAGCCCAGGATCTCTGAGGCACAATCTGGACTTTTTACCTCCAAACCGCTCAGAACAATACAAGTGCCTCTCAGCTCTGAGCTGCACAGTCAGAATGATCTGAATGATTCTTGTGCATTTTCCCCTTTGTCCTCATGGTTGTTTGTTATTGTTGTTTGTGTGTGTGTGTGTGTGTGTGTGTGTGTGTGTGTGTGTTTTGGTTTGTTTTCTTGTTTAATAATGTGGATTGGGAAATTCATGACTAAACATCTAACATTTCAACTGTTGTCACCCAGTCCCATGAAGCAGTCTCAGGCCACTGGGTGGAAAAGAAACTAAAGTAGAATGTAGCTAGAAACCAGGATGCCCAGTCAGGGTCCACAGGCCCCTTTGAGAAATTCATCAAAAGTGAGGGATTTTTGCCAAGTAACATATTTTTTTCATTATATACAAATGTTTGTATATTGTTTCTGATTATCCCAGACCCCTTCAAAATCTGTGAAACCTGTTTTAATATCTCTTCCAGATTAATGTAAAACCAATATAATAAAACGCTAATATGCAAATTGTCCCCTCCACTGGGAGTTCGACCAGGGGGTGGGGCCAGCCGGCCAATCACCTGTGGCCCCTTCCCCCACCCTCAA
>NW_005355879.1:176624-183641 GCF_000412655.1 Myotis brandtii | reverse complement strand
ACTGGGGCAGGCCAGACCCCACCTGTGCATGAATTCGTGCACTGGGCCTCTAGTATAATATAAAACCAATATAATATTAATAATTCCACGCTTGTCCTGGTACTGGCTCCCCACACAGATGATCGGTGAATATGTCCTGGTGAATGAATAAGCGTGGGAACGTAGGAAACTGCAAGAAATCATGAAGTCTTCACTTTCTTTTATGATGCACAAGGATGATTCCAAAATGATTTTAAAATTCTGGAATTTAAAATATTTTTAATGGCTTGGTTCAAGAGAACCCATGACTTTGCAAACTGAATGGCATTGTAAGTGTGTCTGGTCTCAGAAAGAGCTACCATGTCCTCTTGGAGATGCAGGACTGCACAGTCCTGAATTTCATATTCACATGAAATCACTCCACATTTGCCACATCCCCATGGCCACGCCTGTTTTTGAGCCAGTTTGCCTTACTGAAGGGCCAGTTCCCAGCAGGGCTCTGCCTGCCCCTCTCCTGCCTGGGACAGGCCCGCCCTGCAAAGGCACAGATGCTTGCTGGAGCTGACCCAGCAAGGCTGAGTGCTCCTGGTGCATTGCTAAGTGAAGCAGTCACGACTGGGCTTGAGTTTCTCCCCCAGGGAACTGTTCTCTGCAGTGAAGGCTGAGCTGAAGGTCTCCACCCTTCATGAAATCCCAAGCCTCCCGGGGCTGAGAAAGGGCAATGAAATCACGACCTTAACCAGCGATGCCCCAAATGAAACACTTCCTCATGGCCCTTCAACACCCCAACCTTTTCTCCCCTGGGACTCTATGGTTGCCTCCTACTAAAATCTCTCTTCCCCATTTCTTCATGTCTTTCAGAGCCTACTAGCAACTGCCCTGCTCCAGAAAGTCTCCTCCGACTCTCCCAGTGAGACAGACACGGGCCCTCCTCCTTACCCAGACAAGTGGGATACTCCAATAATGAGGATACTCCCATAAGGTTGGTGACCAGGGATTGGGCACCGCAGTGCTGTGCTCAGCACCACAATATGTACATATAATGATAGCTCCCATCCTCAGAAAACCCCTGCATAATAGGTTCCTGACTGCACAGATAAGGAAACTGAGCCAGGAAGGTCACGTGCGGTCCGAAGTCCCCAGCTGGTGAGGATCAGCAGCAATTGGAAGCCGCCCACAGCTTTTACTGCTGGTGCATGTCCTCTTTGCTGTGTAGCTTAGTGATGTACAGTTAATTTCCCCCCTGACTGGTTGGTAGGTCCCTCGAAGAAGTACTATGTTTTTCATTCAATTCTCTTACAGGCTATCACATCCCGTTGTTTTGTTTCTCCCACATCATGTCTCACTATTTGGAAGAACCTTGTTTATTTTTTTAAATATATTTTATTGATTTTTTACAGAGAGGAAGGGAGAGAGATAGATAGTTAGAAACATTGATGGGAGAGAGACATCGATCAGCTGCCTCCTGCACATCAACCACTGGGGATGTGCCCACAACCCAGGTACATGCCCTTTGACCGGAATCGAACCTGGGACCTTTCAGTCCACAGGCCGACGCTCTATCCACTGAGCCAAACCGGTTTCGGCAGAACCTTGTTTATTTATCTGTTTACTTTATTGTTATCCTTCTCCCACTAGAATGGGGACTTCAGGGGAGCAAGGACGGTGTCCATTTTGCTCACCATTGTTTCTCTCGCATCTAGAACATGCCTGGCTCAGAACCCACACTCAAATGTTTGTTAAATGAAAGAAAAAATGGAAAAAGGCAAGGAGGAGAGGGAAGGGGAGGGTGAACTAATAAATATTTACTAACGAAATGAATCCAGTAAGCACCCTAGAGCATTTAGAAAAAGCTTCGATGTGTGACGAAGGAACGCGTCTGTATTGGCTGCCAGGAAAATTGTTCAATTTGTTCCTTAGGACCGTCTTTCAAAGAATCAAAAGAGGAAATAAATGCCCACAAAAATCAGAGCCAAGGAATAGCTATCAAATTACAAATGCTAATACCATTTGACAAGGAAATTCCACTTCTAGAAAATTATTCTACAGACATACTCACAGGCGTACAAGGTTATTCATTACAGCATTATTTGTTGTAGCAAAAGATTGGACACAATCCATATGCCCATCAAATGGAGAGTGTTGAATATGAATTACGGTAGCTTTATACAATGGATTATCACGCAGAGCTGAGAAAGAATGAGGAAGCTCTCTCTATGCGGACAAGGGAAGATATACAGTCTACATTGTTCATTGAATAATGCAGGGCGCAGAACAATATGTCTAATATGTCACACTTTGTGTAAAAATGGGAGGAGTGGATGCAGTCTGCTGCATGTGCACAAAGAATACGGGAAGGAGAGAAAAGGAAGTAGGCACAATGGTGGAGAATGGGGGAGGGGGAGGCCCCATAGATGGGGGATGAGAGTGGAAAGAAGACTTTTCAGGGTATAATAATATTAGTCAGTTTGGGCTGCTCTAACAAAATACCACAAACTTGGTGGCTTTCAAACAACAGAAATTCATTTCTTATAGTCCTAGAGGCTGGAAAGTCCAAGATCAAGGTGCCGGCAGACTCAGTGTCTGGTGAGGCTCGACCACATAACGTGTTTCGTTTCACAAGTTCGCAGCTGGAGAAGAACTTGCTCCAGGATGAATCGTACCTGGAGTCTCATCCCTATCTGATTTAGGTGCTATTTAGATGAGACTTTGAATTTAGACTTTAAAGTTGATGCTTGAGTGAGTTAAGACTTTTGAGTTTGTTGGGATGGAATAAATGTATTCAAGAAGGACATGAGTTTAGGAAGGGCAGGGGTGGAATGCTATAGACTGAAAGTTTGTGTCCCCCCCCCAAAACTGATATGTTGAAACCTAATCCCCAACAAGATGGTATTAGGAGGTGGGGGTTTTTGGTAGCAGATTAGGTTAGGAGGGTGGAACCCTCATGAATGGGATTAGTGCTTTATAAGAGAGACCCCAGAAAGCTCCCTCTCCCCTTCCACTGTATGAGGTCACAGCGAGAAAATGGCTGTCTATGAACCAGGAAGCAGGCCCTCAGCAGACATTGAATCTGCTGGCATGTTGACCTTGGACTTCCTAGCCTCAGAAATAAATTATGTTGTTTAAAAGCCATCTAGTCTGTGGTATTTTGTTACTGCAGCCTGAATGGACTAAGACAAACATTTACTTACAAACATTTAAAATGATAACAGTTGATGGCCGAGGATGGGCTCACCTGAATGCCAGGGGGGATGCTGTAGATGATCCGGATGGTTTTGCAGTCTGGGTGGCCAGGCAACGAGTGGGGGATGAGGTGGTACTCCATCTTTCCTGGAGGCTGGGTGCCTGTTTTCACCCCATAAATGGTCTTACAGGTTGGACACTGCAAACTGCCATCCTGAGGAGACAAGGCCAGGACAACCAGACTGGAAGACAGTTTTGGTAATGACCTCCCAACCCAACCCCAAAAGGTACCATAGACAAAGGGCCTGGGGGACAAAATACTCCCAAGTGAGTAACAGACCTTGGTTGTCCTTGGCTCTCAAGGCCATTTTTGCTTTCTCCAAAGTAGCAGGAGGCAAATTCTACCAACAGCCCCGTACCCCATACTAAGGGAAATGTAACAGAGACCCTGTCCTTGAGAGGGAGGCCAGGCTTTGCACTGCACCTCAGGGCTCTGTTGGGGGTTCTGTGAATGTGTGTGTGTATGTGTGTGTGAGTGTGTGTGTGTGTGTGTGTAGTCCGGCTGCTGTGATGTAAGGGGTCACTGTTTCACAGCAGGGACTGGTGAGGTGTCGTCTGAGGGGAAGAGAACCTGGACAGTAAATTCTATTCCCAGATTCCCAAGAAGAAATGGAATGAGAAGAAGGAAGGAGTGAGTGCACAGGGAGTATGTGTGTAGAAAATGCTGCTACACAGCTGGGACCAAAGCTCTCCAGGACACCTGCATCTCGTTGGGAAGGCAGGAATCCTCTGTGGAGCTATTTAGGGATATTTCCATTCAAGCTCTACTCATTTAAAGGCATAGCTTGTATTCAGGGCAATTACTCCATGTGATCAAGGAACAGGAACTCAAGGCTTGGGGCTCAGAAGGGTCCCACTCTCTGCTCTGGCCTTAACCTGCTTCATGACCTAGAGTGAATCACTCCATTTCTCTCTGGGTCCTTTTCGCTCCTCTTTTGTGTAAAGAAACAACAACAACAACAACAACACACCCACATGCTTCAAAGTATTAGTGCCAAAGAGAATAAAGAATAGTGTCTAAAGAAATATTTTTAAAGAAGCATGGAAATCAATGGAAAGCAGTACTAGATTAATCTTGAATATAGTCATCAGAAAGGAAGTGTGTTAAGAAATCCCTTTAAACCCCAAACAACCTCTAAAAATGCAGAATCCCAAAGAAAGCTTTTACTTTAGGGTCAGGAAAGTGTGCAAGGGTTCCAGATATGCATCACCCATCAGTGACTGAACATACACTTCCTAAGACATTGAGAAAGGTCCCCAGCACTTTGAAAAATCAATCATAGGGTTACATAAAGATGAAGGGAAAAATTATAGCCATAGTTAACACAAAGGAGCAATCAATTTGAATCATACCAGTAATAACACCCTATAAACTAAGCATTGTTTTATCTCCATCTTCCAGATGGAAAATGAAACCTCAGAGTTGAAAATCTTGCCCAAGGTCATTCAGCTACTAAGCTAGGGTTCAATCTTGGGTCAGCTGTCTCTCTTGCCTCTACTCTTTCCCACAGCAAGAGAAGCACACAGCTGCCCCCCTGAAAGCCAGACATTTTTTGGATGAGTAAGAGGTTGGAGGAGATCTGGGAAATCTCAGATCTGAAGCAATCCAAGCTGGGCCTGGAGAAACAAATACAGTTTGAATTCATGGAAATGGGGGTTAAAGGTTATTCCAGGTATAGGAACGAACATTGGAAAAGGCAAGGATTTAGAAAAAGTTGGGACTTCGTAAGGAGAGAGTTATCATCCAAGGACATTCCCAGATTCCCAGAAACCAGCTTTAACGGAGGGAATACCACACCACCTTCAGTAATGGACAAGACGGGAATCGCAGCCTCTCTGCCTACAGCAGGGGGATTGTCCAGGCCGACCTTGGCAACAGTCCATAATGCCTTTGAAGGACAATCAAGGGTGTTTGAAAATGTTCAAAGAAAGCGAATTATAACTGGAAATCACTAGTCTCAGAGAAGGAAGGATGATCAGGAAACCCATTTATGTCAGTATGAATGAACACTCACCATGGGCCCAGTGCTGTAATGAGAACTTCCTTCTCCTTCATTGATGGGGCTCATTTCACCTAGCAATGGGCCATGACAATGACCACTCCCCTCAAAAACCTCAGGGACAGAAGTCTATACCTCTCAGACCACCACGCCTAGTGTAGAGATTGGGGGGTTGGGTAGCACAGCCCACAGGGAAGGAAAAGACAGGTGTTTTGTTTTTAAAAAAACATATTTTAAATATATTTCTTTATTGATTTCAGAGAGGAAGGGAGAAGGAGAGAGAGATAGAAACATCAATGATGACAGAGAATCATTGATTGGCTGCCTCCTGCACAACCCCTACTGGGGATCAAGCCCACAACCCAGGCATGTGCCCTTGGCCAGAATCGAACCTGGGACCCTTCAGTCCGCAGGCCGACGCTCTATCCACTGAGCCAAGCCGGCTAGGGCTTAAAAAATATTTTTTAATTGATTTAAGAGAGGAAGTGGAGAGAGAGAGAGAGAGAGAGGGAGAGAGAGAGAGAGAAACATCAAAGATGGGAGAATCATTGATTGTCTGCCTCCTTCATGCCTCAGACTGGAGATCGAGCCCTAAACCCAAGCATATGCCCTGACCAGAAATCAAACTGTGACCTCCTGGTTCATAGGTTGACACGTAACCACTGAGCCACGCCAGCCAGGCTAAAGACAGGTTTTGCAACATTATAATTTTGTGGAGGAGAGAGAGAGAGAGAGAGAGAGAGAGAGAGAGAGAGAGAGAGAAACATCAAAGATGGGAGAATCATTGATTGTCTGCCTCCTTCATGCCTCAGACTGGAGATCGAGCCCTAAACCCAAGCATATGCCCTGACCAGAAATCAAACTGTGACCTCCTGGTTCATAGGTTGACACATAACCACTGAGCCACGCCAGCCAGGCTAAAGACAGGTTTTGCAACATTATAATTTTGTGGAGGACGGATCCTACTGAGAACAGCCAAGATGACCACTCCTGATGCCCGGGGATGCCTTTAAGACTTCCTACATCACCTGGAGCACAACTCCAAGAGAGCCTTCATGCTCTTGCTCCTCCAGGGCCCAGTGCGGGAGGTGGCAGCAGCCCCAAAGGCTGGCACTCACCTTGTTGCCATTGTTGTACATGGCAACCAGGCAGTAGATGTGGTAGATGTGGCCGCATCTGGACAGCTTTCCCACCAGGTCAGGCTTGACCGTTGGCTGCGGGCCCTTGTAGCCTGAGGGGGCTGTGAGGCGCTCCATACAGATGGTGCAGTCCTGGGGGTGGCAGGGGACAGAGCAGACAGGCTGTCAAGCCTCTCCCAGCCTGGGAAGTTGGAGTATCCCCACACTGGTTCCCAAATGATCAGGTGAGCTGTCACTGGTCCTCTTCTAGAAAGCCCACAAACTAGGATATAGGTGCCTTTGGGAATCTAAATATAGTTTTGTCTTGCTTTACACAACAGAAGAATTCCTGAAATAATTCCTGGTGTCAGTACCTGTTAACTTGGAGCTGGCCAACAAAATTACAATCTCCTTGTGAGCTGGGACGATACACTGTCCTTCCTTGGTGTTTTTCCATGGCTTGTGAAGGAAATGAATGTCTGCTGACAGGCCCATTGATAAGCTTTTTTAAAGCTGAACTAGGGTAAAGGAATTATAATTCTAGTGTACTAGAGGGTCTGCTATTTAAAGAAAGCTATAACAGGGTTTCTCACCCTTGGCACTATTGACATTGGGGGCTGGATAGTCCTTTGCTGCAGGGGTTGTCCTGGGCATTGGAGGGTGTTTAACAGCATCCC
>NW_005355879.1:162408-176362 GCF_000412655.1 Myotis brandtii | reverse complement strand
TGCCTCCCCTGCACTCACCTCATCTGGCGGGTGCCGGACCTTCTGCAGATACTTCTTCAGGACTTCTTCTGGGGTTTTACCTGTGGGGACAGGATGGTCAGTGCACCACTGAGACTGAGACAAGGGTTCAAATAGCCTCACCAAACTGGACATACCAGAGGAGAACCTTACCAGCCAGGCTTACAGCAGGAGAGGAAACGAATTCATTCTGCAATGGGATTTAAGAATTTGAAAGGGAATCAGGGGGCAGAAGAGGCAGAGAGGTGGTCTGAAGAGGTAGGAAGTGGTCCCACCTGCCTTTACCTCCTGCATCACTTCCCTGACATCCCCCTGCCTGTTTGCAACAAACCAATTTGAAAGGGAATCAGGGGGCAGAAGAGGCAGAGAGTGGTCCCACCTCCTTTACCTCCTGCATCACTTCCCTGACATCCCCCGGCCTGTTTGCAACAAACTCACTTTTTAGTGAGAAAGACTGAGTGGGTTTCTCTTCCATATAATCAAAGAGCTTGGACCTGCCCAGACAGTGTGATAAGAGCAGAAATAAAAGAACTCTGTACACTGTTACAGGTTTAAAAAAATGAGGTAGAATGTGCCAAGCACTGTCTTGATCTGCAATGTGGCATCAAAGTGATATTATTTCCATGGGAAACCAGGAGGTTGTGACCACAGCTTCAGAACGGTCTTCGCTGGCTGTTGACAGTGCAGTCGCAGCCAGTAGATGTAGCCCCGCATCAGGGAAAGGCTGATCCCCTGGGAAGGACCCTGCCAGGTGCAATGATTGTGGAATTTCTTTGGGGACTGGACCCCTTGGAGACAGCCTAACCTGAAGGCAGGGAATGAGATGATCCTGTCTCACAAGCAGGCAGAGAAGGAAAAAAAAGGGTCAGTGCCTCCTCTTAACTTCTCTAAGCTTCCGTTTCTCACTTATAAAATGGGGAGGGGCAATAGCATCTACTCCAAGAGCAGTTTTGACAATTAAATGAGCTAATGGACATACAGCCCTTTTAGCACATTGCCAGCTAAGGATCCGATATGTGCTATTAATAATAACAGGAAGAGTGGGAAAGTGCAAATTCCTGTCATTTCCTATCAGATTATGAGCAAGGCAATCGAGTTCATTTAAGCAGAGAAAGTCTGATAGACTAGAAAAGTAGGACAAGGGTTTGAGGAAGTGGACCGGGCAACAGCCCAAAGCTCAATGCCGGCCCTTCCTTTCCACTGTCCTGCGGCATAACATGTTTGCAAGGTGAGGGCTTAAGGGTGACAGTCAACACATTGAGCCACCAATACCAGTGGCCAGAAAGACCAGCCACAGGGCTGAGGCAGGTTCCTTTGGTACCAGGGCAGGCACAGGTATGGACCCCTTAGTTGTGGGATTGTGGGCACGTAGGAAGGAGCTCCTGAATGGGGGTTCAAGTGGCCAGAGTGTCTGGGGGCTTAAGAGGGACACAAAATAGTGGCCACTTCCCAACTGTCATGGATGCATTCCAAGACATCCTTGTTGGATACTGGTTGTGACTGGTTTCACTCCAAGTAAAGGGGAAAAAAACAGAGGTTCTCTGAGGTCATGACTTGCAAGTGACAAAGTTGGGACTTGAATTTAGTCTATTTTAGTTCCAATTCCAAGGTGGTCTTTCTCTCTAACATATTTCATTTATGTCACACTGGGTGGCAAAGGGGGTGGTGAGTTTCCCCCATGGAACTCATAATCTTTTAAAATAAGTTGTTTCTATAGTTTTAGAAATGTAAAAATATGCATTGCTATATTTCTTAAGAAGTCTCCATCTGATCCATACACACTCCACTGTGGTATAATCACCAGAACAGGTTCAAGTTAGGCCTGTTTAGCCTATGCAGAAATTAAGGCACAGAGTGGGTAAGCCATGGGGATGACCCTCAGTGGTGGAGGCAGAGCTAGGGCCAGAAGCCATAAGCTAAGGAGGCTGATACCTTTCTTGGCTTGTTTTTTGGTGGTCTTGCGGCTTGTATTGGAAACCCCTGGGATGGATTTTATTTCGCTCTTGCTGACGGGGGGTGGGTGGAGGACCAGCTTTGGTGGCCTGGTGAGACACACAGGCAGCCCCGCTGCACTCATGAGGATCCCAGTGATGCCTGGAAGGGCAAAGCAGGTGTCAGGAAGGACTGGGGAGTTAGCTTCCCAACACCCCCTCAACTCCTCCCTCACCATTAACCTCCTCTTCTCCTCTCCACAGAGTTCTCATAACTCAGGGATTCTCTACTTACCCTCCACCTTTCCCAGAAACAGATTCATTCACTCCTCTTCAACAACATGCTTTCCTTTTAGCAATCAATTCTCCCCAAGTTCTTTCTACTCATCCAACCCAACTCCTACAATCCCCATTTGTTTTAATTAACATCCAAATGCTCTCTCTTTTACAAATGCTCACTACCTATTTTGTCACTCATTTTTCTACCTTCAGCAAGACTAGCCCAGGGTTTCTCTTACCTGCCAAGGCAGGATTGACAGGACTGGACCCATTTAGGTTCTTCACTGGGACGGTGGGGACCCTGTGGAAGGAAAGAGCAGACGCATTATGGTTTTAACAAGTGGGACAAAATGAGTCAGTGGTGGGACCTCAGAATTTCCCCCAGTGAAGAGCTTCCCTTTCTTACAGAAACTAATCGTCCCAACTAAAGTGCAAGAAGTTCTTAGTGTGACCAGTGGGGAGAGGTCCTCGTCCCAGCCTATTGCTAGTGGGGGTGGATTTCTTGCAATATCCCGAGAAAGAATTTTCCGAGACTCGCACAGGAGGATGAGATGTTGTAGAAAGTTTTATTTCCCTGGAGTTTCCAAGGTCCCATTCCCTTCAGTCCAGTCATAGAAGTAGTGTAGCTGGGGCTTCAGCAGAGCTAACATCAAAGCCAGTGTCCAGAGTTTCCTTACCATGTTGGAGCCAAGTCCGGTCCAGCATCAGGCTAGCTTGGCTTAGGTTTCCCGCTTAGTCCATTGTGTGTGGCACCCGCATGGCCAGGGGCCATACAGGTAATTGCAAGGAAGCCAAGAACCAAGAGTCAGGAGCAACAAGAGAGAGAACTCCTTTGTTTAGGGCAGTGGTTGGCAAACTGTGGCTCCCGAGCCACATGCGGCTCTTTGGCCCCTTCAGTGTGGCTCTACCACAAAATACTGACTTCTGCGCATGGGCCACGAAGTTTCAATAGCACTGTAGGTGCGTGCCCGCAGGGAATTATGTATTCCAAAATTTTCGTGGGCTTGCATTGGCTTCACCCATTCTGGCCAATCCATGGTTCCCCAGTTTTTACCTACAGGCAAGTATCTTCCCTAGTCACCCCAACCTTACTGTGTATGTGTCTATCTCCTCTTTGTTGGAACCCTTCCCCCAGTAATCTTCAGGGAATGGGCCAGTGGTTCCTTGGGGAGTGCAAAGTTGCAGCTTCCTAGTGAAGCTGCCCATATGACCATGCCTATAATGTCTGGCCTTCCCTTGCTCCTTTTTTATTATTAATTACTAGCTAATTACAAGAGCATCATTAGCACCATAGCCAGAGGTGATATCTTCCAAACTAAGACCATGTCACTCCTCTACTCAGAACCTTAAAACTCAGAATGGCTCTCCTCAGTTAATTCAAAGTCCCAGCAAGGCCTACACAGCCCTGAATGTTCTGTCCATGCTCCTCACCCCAATCCTCCTCTCTCTCTGCTCTCCCTCATATAACTTGCCTCTTTGCCTATTCCTCCTACATGATTGGCACTTCCGGCCTCCGAGCCTTTGCATATGCTGTTCCCTCTGCCTAAAATGCTCTTCCACCAGATACATTCCTGGCTCCCTCCTATAACTCCTTCACTCTTGGCTCACATCTTGCCTTCTCAGTGAGGTTCTTGAGACCATCTTATTTAATACTGCTATCAGCTTATCCATCTCACCCTGGGACCCCCCAAACCCTCATGTTACTGCTGTGTTTAATTTTTCCCCCATGGAATTAATAATTTTTTAAAATAAGTTGTTTCTTATTATCTCCCCTTCTAGAATCTAAGCTCTACAAGGGCAAATTTCTTTGTCCATTTTGTTCAGAAGCCTGACACTAGTAGGCATTCAATGAACAGTTACTGAAGGAATGAAAGAATAAAGAAACAAGTTCAAACCTTGGTGGACATCAGAGTCACCTAAGAAGCTTTGAAAGAGCCAGAGCCCCAAGCCTGCATTGGGGCATAAGAACTTGCATTTTGACACACTTCTGCAGAGAGGATGCAGATGCCACCAATCCCCAGTCCAACATTTGGAAACCATTGCTCTAACAGCTGTTACTTCTCCCACTCTCTGAGAAATATAAATACCAGGCAAAACCTCCTCCTCTCTCTGTTCCTCTCCCAGCAACTCAAGCCAAGCTAGAGAGGAGAGAGCACAGCTGCATGGGAAAGACGAGGTCTCCCGGCGCCAACTAGAAAAATAGGGGACATGTGGGGCTCAGTCTTGCACCATCTCTCCCCACCCCCTTCACCACCCAGGCTTCCACAGCTGGGCTTGGAGGAAGATGTGGGCTTGGAGAGGCTAATGCACCGGGTCACAGATGACTCCAGGAGCCAGGCAGCCTGAGAAGCCGGCAGTTCTGCTTTGGGGGTAGGGTGGTGCTGGGAAAACAGGAGGAGGGAAAGAGAGCATGTTGGTTCGTTTACTTACATTGTTTATTATTTGTCCATTCATATTGAGCCAGGGGCACAGCAGTGAACAAGACAGCCCAGGAGCCTTTATCCTTGTGTTATAATTGCTAACATGCACAGAGCCTGCCTTGTACCCGACACGTCTCACTGCTCACAATACGTAAGTCACCCAATCCTTCCAACAACCTACGCAAGAGGTGTTATTATGATCAACCCTACTTCAATAGGCAGGGAAGCTGAGGCACAGAGCAGTTAAGCCAACTTGATAAAGATCACACAGCTAAGGATCTGAATGCAGGAAATCTGGCTTGAGAGCCCAGCCGCCTATGATGCTGTGCTCTTATGTCTACTACATCATCTGATCACCTGATACTGCAGACAGTGTACATGAAGCTCAGAGAGTGAAGGAATACACACACACCTAAGAGGCAGCAGAGCTCAGATGGGACCTCAAGGCTGGGCAGTGGATCTGCCTGAGCCCCACATGCCGTGGGGTGCTTCTCCGGTGATGTTGAGTCTTGCAGGGCCCCTGTCCCTGCCCAGGGACCATGACATGTGCACAGCGTTGTGAGAAGGATGTGGAAACAACAGATGTGGGAGTATTTGTGTCTCAGCAGGCCACTAAGGGATACTTTTCCCCAGAAACTGTCCCTAGGATAAATCAAACCAGATGAGGGGGAGGGGAATTCAAAACAAGGGAATGTAGGCCAGGAAAAGAGTATGGTCTAGATTCTGGATCCTGTGACCTGCTCTTCGGGGACAGGCATGCTATGGTGGACCGGGAGCCAGGAAAACTGGCCTCAAATCCTGATCCTGCCAGTAAACCTTACACAGTCCAGTAACTTTTCTGAGCCTCAGCATCCTTATCTATAGACCTGTGAAGATCTGGGGTTAGAAGATGCTAAGGAGATTTTCTGACAATTTCCCACCCCAGTACTCAAGAACTGAGTCCTCCACCCACAGCTGAGTCCAGTCCTCCTCACAGCAAGTCCCCACTCACTGGGCTGCAGAGGCTGGGAGTGGAGGCCTGGCCTCCTGTGCCTGTCCTGCTCCCCACTAGGGGGCAGCACCCCACTCAGCCCCGCACCTGCCTGACCCCTTCACCACTCCAAGGCCCCCACTCCCGCTGATAAGTAGTTGTGATCTGGGTGACAAAAGCTACCTTTGTTCCCACAAACTGGACTGGCAGGTTTCCACACCCAATCTGCTTAACCAGGAAATATTCCAACCCGCACAGCAACCCCCCAGGCAGCCCAAGAACTCTGGGGAGAGGCAAGGTCTGGAGAGAGGGAGGGTCTGCATGTCAGGCCTGGGACTCCTGTGAACACTGTGGGAGAGGTGGGTGTCCCTGCTATGCCAGGAAAGGGGAGCATGGCAGAAGGGCTTGTCACTGGATTCTGGTGGCACTGGGGCTTGGGGAAGAAGGGAATATTTGTTTACGTAATACAGAAGGCTATATAGGAAGGAGCCCCTCCCCCAGCCAAGGGGCCTGGAAGTTGCCTTCCAATCCAGCTGAGCAGCGACATGTGACATGTGCCTTTGGGAGGGCCACCACAGCCTCTCTGCTCTTGCTGGCTGGGGCCCCTGTGAGGATGGAGGATCTGGAGCAAATACTTTGTAAATAGCCAAGCCCTATGCAAATTTGGGTGATTATTTACATTTTTGTTTCCCAGCTGTAAGAGGAAGTTGGGCTTGATACAGTCTTCTCCTGCTATAATATTCCAATTTTCTCAGGTTCTTGAGGGCATCAAGTGTAAAGTGTCAAGTTGAGTGTTGGGCAGTCCTTAGGATTGTCCAGTTAGCAACAACTGGCCACCCCTCCCCCACTGTTATTGGTTAAAATGAGAGCCATGGAGACTGGCCCATATAGTCCACACCGGTCATACCCTGTTGGGGCCCCAGCTCCATATGCCTGAACCCTCCTTCTGGAAATCAGCAGCCTGGTGGCAGGCATGCTTCTGAGTCCTCCAGGCAACTCAGCTCAGCCAAAGCTGTCGGCCTAACCACTTGTTGACCAATCAGAAGACAATTCCCCTGCCCCCACTCTGTTGGGTTGATCCCAGGTATGGAGGGTGCAAGTTTTAATTTCTGTCCCTAAAATATAAAACTAGGAAAAGAGAAGAGCTGGTAAGGTGGCAGGGGAGGGGAGTCGAAGACGGGAGAACAGCTCTGCAGATGCCCTGGTGAGAGCCAGTGTTTCTCTTGAAGTCATGAGCCAACCCAGGAATCCTCAGGCAGAACAATAGTCTTGTCTCTCCAGCAACTATGGCCTCATTGGAGATAGAGAAGCCTCAATTCTGGAGCAGAGGGCCAGAGAGGCGACTCTCGCCCTCCCCTGTACAGCCCCCCTCTCTCTTCTCTTTAGAAGCCCCCTGCTTGTGTCCCTGAATAATTTACTGGGTCTTTTGTTCCCCCCAAACCCTTCTCTCCATCCCACCTCTCCCACCCTCCCTGGTCTTCTTTTTTTCCGTGGGAAAGTTTCTTGAAGAGGTCATGGGCAGTGAGGGGTGTGGGGAGGGGCCACTGGACGACAGAAGGTCGATGGCAATGCCAGACAAAGGGAATAAACACGCTAATTAAATGGCCAAGAAAGACTGGAGCAGAAGATGGTAGTGGGGGTGAGGGAGGTGGTAAGAGGTGAAAAGAAAAGGGCTGGAAGCTAGGGAGGGGCCTCCCTTGTCAGGAAAACAGAGCAGAGAAAAAAACAACTTGTTTCTATAGCTCTTTTGAAACTGCACTGGCCGGCCCTTCAGCCTATTCTCTCACTCCAATTCTACTGGCTGGCAGAGGGAATAAAGCAGAGAGATAAAGAGCTGCCGACTCCCTCATTGGGATTTAAAGCGATCTGGGCTTCCTTTCCCTCAATTATGGCATGGGGTCACTTGGCATTTGTCAAGGGCGCCAGAAATGAGGTAAGGCTGCTCAGCTTTGACTTCAATTCAACAACTACATAGGGCATATTCAATAGATACCTGAGAATAATTGTAATAACAACAATAGCAGCTAATTCTGACCCAACTCTTACTATGTATCAAGCATTGTGCTAAATCTATACACCAAATATTTCATTTAATCCTTATAATAACCCTATAAAGAAGGTGCTATTATTATCCCCATTTTACAGATGAACAAAGTGAAGACAAGAGGATGCAAAACTTACCCCAAGTTACACAGCAAGGAACTTGGGTTCAAGTCTAGGCAGTCAGTTCTGGAGGCTGGGTTCTTACAAGTGACAGCAATGACCCTGAATTGTTAGGGGCCCCCAAGATGCTATTGTGTGACAGTGAGTAGAAATTGAGTGGAGGCACTGTTTAGGTACCCAGTGCCCTCTCCCACATACTTCTGCCCACTCAGAGGAAGTCATATGAAAATTCCATGCACCTGACCAGTATTTGACTATTTTGTTGATAGTTTTCCCATAACCGAGGAGCCAGACTTAAGCAAAAAATAAAATAAAAAAGTAACAACACACCAAAACAGCAACAACAGTGGATTAGGAGACTAAAACCTAGGTTCCCAGCCCACTCTGTGTGTAACACTCAGCTATGGGGCTCTCCCTGGGGAGCTAATGCATGCCTGACACTTGCATCACAGGGCAAGGGAATGGGATAAAGCTGGGGAGTGCACGTGGTAAAGGTTTTCACGATGACCCATGGGGCAGGCAAGGCAAGCATGATGGTCCCCATTTCACACGCGAGGAAACTGGACCTTGCTGAGATTCTGTGGCTTGCCCAGTGGCAGAGGAAGGTATACACCCAGTCTATGGTATACCCTCCTTCACTCCTCTCAGGGCTGAATACCCATGTGCAGAGATCACCCTCTGGGCAGCCTGAATTTCACACTCAGGTGTCCAGTCTAACCCTAACCACCCCTACTGCCTGGGGCTCCTGGGCTACAGGCCAGGTGCCTCTGGAGAAAGGAAAATTGGGTGATGATGAGAAGCCAATCTCATAAGAAACCAGGGCAGGCAAAGGCTGTGGGCACTGCATGGCCCTGGGTCTCTCCCATGTTATGGTCGAGCAGACCATGAAGATCATAAAAAGCAATACTCACAAAACATGCGACATCACCAGCTTGTCACAGGATTAACTGAGACAATGCAGGGAATGTGTCCAGCACATGGTAAGGACTCACTACTATGGGCTGTTATTCCAATCCGAAGGCACCCCTCAAGCTGCCACACAGACCAGAGGAAAGGGACAAATCCTTGTTTGGCACCTACTGTATTCCAGGCACCATGGTGCATGCTGGATAGGGAAGGGGCCCTGCAGAGTCTGGCTCTGCCGTCAGACTTTCTAAAGTGTGAATCCTGGTCTCTGGACATGATTAGTTGCGTGCCCTTGAGCAAGTTAACTGGTAGTGTCTTCATGTGTAAAATGGGGTCAAGCTGCCTACTTCACAGAGCTGCTGTGAAGGATTAAATGAGGTGATACCCCCCACACCCCCAAACTGGAACAACCTGGGTGCACAATTAATGTGGCCTGCTATTACAATCACACCTGATCTCTTTAGTCCTCACAGCAACCCCCACGTGGGCATGGCTGCCAGAACTCACAGAGGAGGAAGTGAGGGCTGTGATGTGAGGGACTGCCCCATCTCAGGGCCAGTAAGAGGCAAAGTCTCCATTAGAATCGCCCCAAAGGCCGAAGCCTCCTCATCCACCTGCAGCCAGGGTGGTAGGACAAGATGACAGGGAGCGGAAAGTCAGTCGTTTGCTCTGCCTGGGGAGTAGAGACTCGAGGCAGCCATGCAAGCACCTACCCAGAGGCGATCAGCACCCGGGACTGCGCCATGGCCAGCCGCTGCAGGTTGGTCCGATTCAAGGTCGCCAGGGCCACCCTTCCTGTCTTGCCGTTGGTCCCCGGGGGGCTGGCAGGAGAGCCCACAGCCGCCCCTGCCGGAGTGCTGGCGGCCTGTCGCTGGATTGGCTGGGATGGGGCGGTCTTCACGGGGCCTCGGATGGTGCCCGTGCTGTCCAGGAGCTTGGCCCCAGGTCCTGGTGGTGGTGGGGGCAGCTTGACCGCTCCGGATGGGGGCATGTTCTTGCGGGCTGCTGGAGGCTGCGGGGGCCCGGCTGCCTTGACGCTCATCACCAGGACGCACTGCGGGCAAGAGCAGGGTGGGCCGGGTGGTGAGGCAGCTGATCCCGCGGATCCGGCTGATCCCGGGCTGGCCGGCCAGGACTGGGCCTTGGGCAAGGTGCCGGTGACCATGGGGTAGATGAGGTCCAGACGCCGGCGGACGCGGCGCTGGCGATGGGTCTGCCGGTTGATCTGGCCCATGGTGCTGAAGTCAATGACGTAGCTAAAGCCGATGGAAGTGAGGTCGATCCAGGGATGCTGCCTCTCGTAGGCGTGTTGGATGGTGATGCCCACTTCCATGTCGTAGGGCGTCCAGGAACCGTTGTCGTTCTCCCACTCCCATACCACGCCCTTCCCGGGGGCCGAGGACGGGTCGTAGTAGTTGCGGCGAACTGGGCGGAGGGTCCCTGCCAGAGGGGGATAGAGGAGAGGGTCGGGGTCAGCAAGGAAAGAAACGGAATTCTGTTTCACTCATAGGCAAATATCAAATGCTCCCTACTGTGTGCCAGGCACTGGACTGCCTGTTGAGATATCAGCTTTGAATGAGACTCATTCCTCTTAGTCACAGCAGGGTGAAAACAGATGAGTTATAAGGCAAAGGACATGCCGCTACCAGAAGGAGCAACTCCTGGCTTGGAGTGGGGACACCTTGATCTGCAGCCAAGTTTGTTCCCTTACTAGCTAATATAGACCCCTCAGCCTCCTTTTCTCCCCTGAGAAACAGGATGACTCTTTTGCTGAGTTTTTGTGAAAAGCAAGTGTGACTCCTCATTAACTCAACAAATACGCACCTGTACATGCCAGGTTCTGCATTTCTCTTGGCCCTAAGGCACATAATTCCCTCGACACCCAGTAGGTGCTCATAAATATCATATCCTTTCTCCTCTATCCCTCCAAATGTTCCTGCCTCTAGGGTTATGGACAAAAAGAACGTAGGGCCATGGAAACCTAGAGGGCGGAGGAAGACCCTGCCTCTGTGGGGGAAGACTGCCCAGAGACCTTGATAACTGAGCTGGCCTGTTATTGTAAGAAGAGAAAGGAAAATCGGGTTGAGAGCACACTCCCAAATTTCCCAGCATTAAGTCTTATATCAACAACAATAATGGTCATAAGAATAATTTTCTATGTATCAAATGTCTTTCTTTCAAGAAACCCAAACCCTTCTAAAGAGATCATCTTCATTGTTACAATCTTGCTGCGGGTAGGGGTTAGGGATAGGGACAAGGCCAAGGTCATTGCAGGGGAACAGTACAGCAGAAATGAGCCTGCAGGGCAAGAAGGGTATACTAAGCCTCTAACTGCTGCCTCTTTCTCCCCTACCTACCCTCAACCTGAGTTCAGACTTCATTTCATGGATATCATCAAGGCTACAGAAACTCAGCTCAAGGCAGGATGGGGAAGCTGGTGAAACCTTCAGGGTGACTGGAATCGCCAAATCTGTCATCTTGAGCCCTAGCCATCAAAGTGGTGGGAAAAGGCTCCCCTTCTCCGGCCTCTGACTCACCCCTCCTCCAACCCAGAGGAAGACACCAGGACTTGGGACAGAATCCCATTCAAGGGGGGAAGAAAAGGAACAATGGCTATTCAGGCCTTTGCCAGGGTCATAACCCGCGCCCCCCCCCCCCCATCTCCAACCCCCTTAATGACCCAAAACATCAACATTCAGAGGCAGGAGGGAGAGGCAGAACAATCCCCTATTCAGCAGCAGGACCTCTGCTGGGGGACATGGGGTAGCTAGCAGGACAGGAGGAAGCGGGGAGGCAATAGTCCCCTGGTTTGCTTCTATTTCCTTCCTAAGCAGCCAGCTTGCTGGGGAACAAAGAACACAGGATTTGTGTCCAACAGCAGAGGACCCGCCCCTTCCAGCTGTGTGATTAAGCCTCAGTTTCCTCATCTGTTTGGAACCCGGGGAAGCTACTTCAAAGGGTGAACTTGAGGATGAAGTGTAGAAATGAATATAAAGTACTGAAATAACACCTGTCACGTGGCAAGAGCTCAAGAAAAGTTAGTGATTATTGTAATTTTTTTCTATTTGTCTGAGCAGAATGGAGGAGGAGGAGAAAGAGAAATTTTACATATAACTCATGTTTGTACAATCCATGTGATCTTCATGGCAATCCTATGAAACACCTTTTAGAGATGAGGAAATTAAGTTTAGAGAGCTTAAATGACACTCTTTTGTATTCCTTCCAGTTAGCAGAGACAATGTACTTGACCAATTTTCACAGATGTGCTTAGAGGGCTTTTTTTTTTTTTGAAACCAGTGTTACCAGTCCCAGAGATGCCTGGGAATTGCCCCAGAGCTTCTGGAGATCCTGGCTCCCTAAGCATCCCAGGTTTATCTTCTTTTGTGCTTATCTGCCTCCACTCCTGACAAATAGACACCCCTTTTACCCTCATGGGTTCCCTCAGAGTGCCTGGACCTCCTCCCCTACTGTTCCCTTCTATTGAAATGCCCCCTTTGCTTTTTTAAAAAAACCTATTGAAATTCTCCTGACCATCCAGGTCCTATGCCATTTACCACCCCTCCCTTGAAAGGTTCTCCTAGTCAGGAATCTGGGGTGCACCAGGGTCTCTTTTCATGCCGGCGCCTTACGTGGAAGCATAGTCACCACAGTGCAGGTCTTTGCTTTCTAGTGCCCACTGCAGTGCCTGGCAATAATGAGGGCTCCATAACGTGCTGTGATTGATTGACGACTTCGGGCTACTTTGGCATTTCATTATTTGCCTCATCTGCTGAGTACCCACTAGTGCTGTGAGGAATGCCAAGACCTAGGCACTCCTCAAATAGCTTACAGTCTAAAACAAGACAGGTATGCTAATGACTATTTATTTATGAGGCAGAATAGCCACAGGAAGGGTGCCAACAAAATGCCTGTTGGCAGAAAATCTGAACACATCCTTAATGCTTAAATCCTTTTCATGACTTCCCCTGAGTTCAGCACTGAAATCCCCTCCCCCCACTCTGCTCACATTTCTGTCACCCCAGTCTCCTTCACTCTCTCAGTGCAGGTCTTTGCTTTCTAGTGCCCACTGCAGTGCTTGGCAATAATGAAGGCTCCATAACGTGCTGTGATTGATTGACGACTCTGGCTACGTTAGCATTTCATTATTTGTCCCATCTGCTGAGTACCCACTAGTGCTATGAGGAATGCCAAGACCTAGGCACTCCTCAAATAGCTTACAGTCTAAAACAAGACAGGTATGCTAATGACTATTTATTCATGAGGCAGAATAGCCACAGGAAGGGTGCCAACAAAATGCCTGTTGGCAGAAAATCTGACCACATCCTAATGCTTAAATCCTTTTCATGACTTCCTCTGAGTTCAGCACTGAAATCCCCTCCCCCAACTCTGCTCACATTTCTGCCACCCCAGTCTCCTTCACTCTCCGTCCACTGCCATGCTTCTCTGGACCTTTTCATAATGCTGGTCCCTCCCCCCAAACACTCAGGCAATCCTCCTCACTGCTCATCCTTCACATTTCCTCTGTGCTGCCTTGACCAGGTCAAATTCCGACTCCTATTTTTCTTATAGCATTTATCTTGATGTGCAATTACACATTTATTTGTGTGATTAATTAGATGAAAGTCTGTCTCCCTCCACTGGACTCCCAACCCCATAAGAGTGGGCATCCAGGTGTTTGCTCAGGGCTGTATCCCCTAATGCTTGGAATGTCCTAGGGGCTCAATAAATATCAATTAAATATTAAATAAAGTAATGATGGTTTGGAGAACATTTTAAGAAATGGATGATAAATAGCATAAGACCTGAATATAAGGAGAATTTCAATAGTCAGACATGACAAAGAACTGCTAAGATGTCATGGATTTTATTTGGACACAATAAGGAGCCAGTGAAGTTTGTGACACAGAGAAGTGACAAGAGCAGAGCAAGTCTGTTAACTGTGTCTAAGTGAGTAGGACTTGGCCACGAGTAGCTGAATGCTTTCCAAGAGCAGTTCCAGGATCACCTGCTTCAGAATCTTTAGAGGTACAATGCCTCCAGTGAAGTTTGTGACACAGAGAAGTGACAAGAGCAGAGCAGGTCTGTTAATTGTGTCTAAGTGAGAAGTAATGAGGGTGTTGGCAGTGAAAATGAGAAGGAGGTGACAGGTCGGAGGGACCCTACAGAGAGGAAATGGGTAGGACTTGACCACTAGGAGCTGAATGCTTTCCAAGAGCAGTTCCAGAATCACCTGCTTCAGAATCTTTAGAGGTACAATCAGCCCTGGG
>NW_005355879.1:157993-162373 GCF_000412655.1 Myotis brandtii | reverse complement strand
TGAGTTCCCATGCACACTAAAGTTCTAACTGCTGGGCCACATGGTCTATGTGCCTGCACATGCCTAGCACTCGAGTAAGACTCTGAATGACAGGATGTGTCAAACAGTCCTGGGTTTAGACCATGGGCAATTGGTAAAATGGAAGCACCAATAACAGGCAGAGGGGTGTCAAGATGAAGAGCTGGGTTTGGAAGGAGAAAATGTTGAGTTCAGTTCAGTCCTAGCAGGTTAATTACAGACAGAAGGCAGACCTCAGAACCAAAGTTGTGGGACAAAAGAGATGGTGGGATTTAATTCTCTGATTATTTTCCAAGGCCATTCCATCTGGAATGGGCTAGTCCTGGACCTTCTATAACCAGGACTGTGAACTAGATGATATGAGGAAATCCACTGGATCCTAAAGGTGCAGTAATCCAAGGAAAAGGCCTCTAATGAGACAGAGATAAAGGATGTTCCCAGACTAAGGAGGAATAAAGAGAAAGAAAGTCAGTTTTTCTTGGCAACTCAGACACCTGCACTTCAAAGCACCTAAGATATTTCAGCTTCTGGAAAATGGGAGACAACACTTTCTAAGATGATCTGAGGTCTCTAGAGCATTTCATCCACATCTATGCAACACTGTGTTAGAGCATCTACTCTGTCCAAGAAATCTCAGTACCCCTCACCCTTACTAGAATGATTCACGAGGGCAAAACTTAGGTACTTAGGTGTTTGTTACTGCTACACTCCACATGCCTAGAACAGTACTGCATGAAGCAGGTGCTCCATTGGTGTTCACCACATAAAGGAGTAGAGCATAGAACAATTGATTTGGAACCTCAGCTTCCCAATTGACTGGCTATAAACCTTTGAATAACTTAATCTCTTTCAACTTGCTTCCTTTCCTATAAAATGGGAACAATAGGTCTTTCATAAGGCTCTTGGAGAATTAAAAGATGATAATGTGTGCAATGTGCTTGGGGCATCACTATATTGTAACTGTCACGTGGTCATCATTCCCTTTGCCTCCTCCATTCCGCTCACAGAGGAGGATGCAGGGCATTGTGGGAGCCTAAAAATCAGCTGCATCAGCTTCTGTCAAACCCTTTAATCTCTTTCCATCAGACCCTCTCACCACATGAAAGTCATAAAAGAGGCCACAGCTCCACAGACATTTCTGAGCTGGAAAGATCCCTCCCTCACACCACACAGCTTCTAAGCAGCAGCATCACTGGAGGAGGGGCCAGACCCACTCACATGCTGATCTGCATGATGGGAAGAAAGGAGTCACAAGGAATCTTAAGCCTGTTCTTCATTCTGCAGAGGATAATGAGGCCTGAGCAGTGAAGGGACTTGCTCAAGGTCACACTGTAAGCAATGAGTCTGGGATGAGAGCCTGAGTCATGTCTCCCCCTCCCAGTCTGGGTGTTCCCCCTTCCATCCTGCTGTCTGGGCCTTGGAGATGAGCAGTGAAGGGACTTGCTCAAGGTCACACTGTAAGCCAATGAGTCTGGGATGAGAGCCTGAGTCATGTGTCCCCCTCCCAGTCTGTGTGTTCCCCCTTCCATCCTGCTGCCTGGGCCTTGGAGACGGCAGCGATCAGGTGCATTGGAAGATGCAGAGGAAAGTGATGCTGAAGTATAGAGCTCACTATCCTACAGCAGGAGGTTAGCCCAGGCAAGGTAAATGACTGTAGGTGAAGAGGACCCAACCAAGGCCTTTGGAAGCAGCCAAGACCCAGACGCCCCCATATCTTCTCTTCTTTCAGATTCTCTAGCCTCAAATGCTTAGAGGAGACCAGCATGGAATGCAAATAAGCTCTGACTGGGAGGCTGTCTGGGGGAAGAAGTGTCCAGGGCAAACAGAGGCAGCAGAGGGTGTCTGCAGCCTCCTAGGTATCTCCCTGGAGACAGGCTGGATGAAGTCAGAGCCCAGGAAAGCTGAGAGTCTGAGGACTCCCTTGGCATTAGGGCAGGCTACTTCTGAAAAAACAAAGCTCCCATCTCAGGAAATGTCCCCACATAGAGGCGCCAACAAAAAAAAGAGAGGAATTGCCTCTACACAGGGGACTTCCAGCTCTCCTTTGTTTATGGGGATGTTTCTGGTTCCCAGCTTCAAACTATGGCTTAGGGGACAGTGGGTAATTTAATTAGACATTGCCAGGGCTTGGCCGAGGTTGCCTGGGAGCTGGTGGTTTAAAGTTCCTACCCTGTCATGGCCTCATCAATGAGCTATATTGAGAGGAACTGTGTTTCTGTTGGTGGAGAATGGAGAGGAGGGGGCTCCAAGTCCAGAAACCCAGAAATCCTATTCTACTTTGACAAGCTCCCTGACAGACCCAGCATTCCTGGGAATTCAGCCCAGTGCCTCTAGCACCCAGTGCAGGGCCTGGCACTGAGGAGACAGACAAGAATGCGAAACACACCCTGAGGCAGTCTTTAAAATGATCCAGGACCAGCTCTCTGCTTCTGGTCTAAAGTCTGCAGAGCACCAGCAAACTCTTCCCCGAGGAGAGGCCAACCACCACCTGGTGCCTAGCCTTGGACTAAACAGCTTGTCCTTAGGGAAGAGCAATCAGACCTGGGGGAGGTGGCTTCTGTCCTTCAACCGGTTTTCTCCAGAACTTCACTTCTGTAGAAAGGGCCCTTCAGGCCATGACCCTTTCTAGGCACCATGTCCTTAAACACTGATTAAACTTTCTCCTTTCCCAACTGTGAGACAAGGGCTGGGACCTTTATGTTACTAGGATGGCTCGCCATGTGCTGCAGAGACTTAGTTTCAAATAGAAAAGCCTGGGTCTGTTTATTTTGAGCAGGATTGGAATTCCCTGTCAGGTGTCTTAGCTGCTGGTCTTTCTGGTCCCACCTCCAAGGCTCCGCTGTCCCCCTCTCCAGACACATGTCCACCCCCCAATCTGAGGCCTCTGCTCTCACCTCCACAACCTCTGTCCAAATTACACAATTACATTCCCTCTCTGCACCTCAGCCACACTTAATCCTCTTTCTCAATCTCCCATGTCCTCCTTACTCCCTCTTCCTCTCAGCCATCTGAGCTCCACCTCCCTCCCTTTCCCACCAGGGTTTAAGCCTCCTCTCCCCTCCCCCCATGGTAACACGTCTGGAAGCCTTTCCCCAGAAAACTTTACTCACGAAGCCAGTGTCTGCAAAGTCTTTGGCAAAGAGGTTGTTGGGAGTCATGACTAAAGATGGGACAGGAGGGTGGAAAGCTACCCTTTTCCCATGAAAATCCTAATTAGCACACAGGATGTGGGGCTTTCCAAGGGGGCTGAGATGCCCAGCTCCCCCCCCCCCCCCCCCCCCCCCCCCCACATGAGACTAGGGGAGACAGACTTGACCCAAGTCATCAACTAAGTCTGGACACACTGGGCCAAGCAAAGAGGCAGCTCTGCCCTGCCCCTCCGCCAAGGACCGCCACCCAGACCTCCTCCCTGTCGTCTCTCTTCCTTGCTCTGATGGGAAGGCTGGTCAGCTGGGAAGTGAGATTGTGGTGGCCACAGTGGCAACTTGCATCTCACAAGAAGATTGTTTGTGGTCTGGGAGGCCGGAGTGTCCCTCCCAGTCGACGGTTTAAGGAGGAAGCTTGGGGGCAGTTTCTCCTTAGGAATCTGTCTCCTCCTCCCCTCCGCGGACAAAGGGAGCGGAGTGGCTTCCCTGCCAGGCATTCCGAGCCCGGTGCCCGCCCCCCTCCCTCTCTCCATCTGCTCGGCCTGTTGCTTCAGCCCTGGGACTGCACGAGCAGCCGCACCGGCGGATGCCACAGCATCCAGGGCGCTTCAAGCCCTGGAATCCCCCAACTCCAGTCTCCCCTCCCAGGGAGCCCAGCCCTTCCCATTGGAGACTACCGCTAGAGCCTCCGGGGAATCTCTGCTTCCTTCCCCAGTTCCCACACCCAGCACCCCGCTGTGGGAAGGCACCCCACACAGGGGGGCAGAGGCAGTAAGGTGGGTGAGAAGGGGGATGTACGGCAGGCCCAAGGGTGCCCGGGGCAAAGCAGGGTCAGCCGAGGTGTGGGCGATGGGAGCAGGAAGCCTTTACTAGGGGCTGGGATTGCTTGTGGCCGAGGTGGCGTCACAATTTCCACCGGGGAGGACCTGTGTCCACCAAGCTCTTAAAAGGGGGCGTAAAAGAGGAGTTGGTAGGGGCTAGGGTGCAGCTGGGTTTGCATAACCAGAACACTGACACCAATTGCTTGGGGCTTATTGCAGGGGGGAATCTTAGGATCTTGGGCAAGAAGCGCCCCCTCCACGACCACCTCTGGGAGCCACCACAGCACGGAGGTGCAGACTGGGTGGGCCCCTGTGGGCTCGCGCCGCGGGAAATCTCAGGGCCGGGAGGGGAGGTGTGCGCGGGCGGGCCAGGGGCGGCGGGCTCACCCGTGTCC
>NW_005355879.1:148107-157515 GCF_000412655.1 Myotis brandtii | reverse complement strand
GTTGCGCCTCGGGCTCTGCAGTCGCCCGGGTGGGAGCTCGCCGCGCGCTCGCGCTGGGAATGGCTCGCTGGGTTCCCCTCCCTTCCCCACTCTTCGCCGCACGAATTGCTGTCTCCGCCTGGGCGAGAGCTCCCCCTCCCTGTGGCTCTGCTCAGTTGCTTCCAGAATGAATCGCTCCTCCCAAGAGAGACACTAAGGCAAATCCGTGCCCGTGGGGGTTACCCCAGCCCCTAGACGCTGAAAAGCCACCCTCCATGACGCGGCCCAAGGACCGCAGTAGTGGCCCGGCCTCAACTTTGCCACCCCCCTCCCAGGACTGAATTGTCTTCTTCTTTTTCTTCTTCTTTTTTAAAATGCAGCGTGATCCGTGTCTGCAGTGCCAGCTTTGAGACACGAAGTGTCTCCCGCTCGCGCACGCACCCGCACACTCACAGTTGCGCACACAGGTGCCCATACCCCAACGCCCTTCTAGTTCGGGGTGGTATTACCTCATCTTCGCCAGCATCCTTAGCTGTCTGTCAAGGATGCATTGCCACGCCCGCTGACTACTCGGGCCGTTGCCTAGGAGCTCACACGCCCCCTACTGGCCCAAAGCGACGCCTGCCGGCCAATGGCCACACACTAGTTGCCATTCAACTCCAACCTCTGCTCAGGAGACTCAGTCCAAAGGGATGCAGCAATTTGGTGAATGAAGGATTTACACCTACTTCAGAGTAGAAGTGGTTTTTCTGGCCTGCTTCGACGTTGCTTGAGTTAAGAAGACACATGCTAAATTGATTTATTCTTCAGGGTTTCTGTGACCAAAATAATGAGACACGAAGACAGACATACAAGCTAGACTTGGTTATTATGGGCTTAAATAATCAATGTGGAAAATAATCTAAAAGGGCATATTGACATCAGGATTACATGTTAATCTTGCCCTTAGAATACAAACTTTGTTTTGCTGAGGTTGCAATCACATGAAACACTAAATTTATATGATCAGGACCCAGGATAGGATATCGAAAAATAAAAATTATGTGTTAGGGACTGGGATTATGAATTTTTTGAAGTAATAATTTTTCATAATATCTTATAGTAATTTTTTGTTTGTTTCCCTCTCTCTTTCTTGTGCTCTCTTGAATTACAGAGATATTATTAATATTATTATTTGTATTTCCTTAATATTATTATTTGTATTTCCCACATCTCTTTCATCCTTTACCTGCTCTTCACAGAGTTCCAAATGCAAAGAAAAAATATCATACATGCTTCTCTTTGAGTCTCCAAAAGTGCCAGGCTCCAGGCTACCTCTGAGCTTTTCCTTGCTGGTGGTGCCCTTGCCCAGAAATCTCCCTACCATGGCCTCCAGAAACCCCAGTATCCCAATCAAATTCAATCAACATCATTCATTAGAACATCAATTTTTAGGGTTTGAAGGATGAAAGGAACAGGAGTAAAGGGTATCTCAATTAATCCGACCAAGAGCCATTTATTATTCCTATTTCACAAATGACAAGGCTTATGGAATTTGTGCAATTTGCCCCAGAATATTATTTAGCCAGAGGGAAAATTGGTATTCAAAACTTAGTTGGAATCCCCTCACAAAAAGAAAAAAAAATACCCACACATGTTATATGGCCAGGCATGTGGCAATGTAGACGTGTCTCAATGTAAAAGAAGGGAATGGATAGTGTTACAAATGTCTTCCCCCAAAAATATATGCATATTAAAAGAAAGAAAGAAAAAGAGAAAGGAAGGAAGGAAGGAAGGAAGGAAGGAGAAAGAAAAAAGAAAGGAAGGGAGAAATTTTATTGAGCTATTTTTTACTTTCAACCTTGAGACCAAGAGTATGAAGAAAGTCTGGGAACCTTCTTGTGGTCTGCATCGGTATAGATCCAGAAACCATCAGTTATGATGTAAGGGGATGCTAGAAGGACCAGGGAGAAAATAGCACCTGCCCAGCTAAACCAGAAATCCCCAGGCAAAAAAAGATAAGGGAGAAAGTGTCTCTTACTTAGGTTCAGCCTGATTTTGTATCTGGTCTTCATGCATGTCATGTTAAACATAGAAAATTACAACAAAACAAAAATAAATGTCTAATCACACATGAGAGGTTTGTGTGTAGCCTGATTCATTTGCAAGCAGAAGTGAGTATTTATATGCTTGGTATTAGTAATCAATTATAGTTGTAAGAAGTGTGTATTTTTGATATTCTATGTTAATTTAGAATTTATAATAATCTATGTGGCAATCAATTTATAATTATATGACAATAATAATATATTTCTATTTATGTTTGTTAGATCTTTCAATTCAACAATCCTAATTTCAAATCATCTGTAGCATGCCTGAAAAACTCAGACATTTTATTTTCATATCCAACTCTCTCTTAAATTACCTCCTGTTTCCGCCCATAAGTGGCCTAATAATCTTTAACCAAATGATGTGCCCAATTTTTAATTTGGGATATGACAGCTATAATTAAACCTCACTAATTAAGACCAATTGGAATGAAGCCAGTCTGTGTTGTTCAAAGCTACAATTTAAAGCTACTTAAAAAATTGCCAACATTGCTTAACATCAAGATTCAATGAAAAAGTCATTGTCTTCTTTTTCCATGGAACATTCATGGACAAAAGTGATCCTTTTGGTTTTTTTCCAGTTACTTATTGCTGTGTAACAAATGGCTCTAAAATTTTATGCTGAAAACTTCAACAAGCATTTATCAACAAGCTTTATTTTGCACACAAATTTGCAATTTGGGAAGGGCTTGATGAAGACAAGCTAGTTTCTGCTCCACATGGAGTTCAAGTTAGCTCAAAGAATGCGTGGGGGCTGGAATCATCTGTGGGCGTGCTCATTCACAGGTCTAGTGCTTGATGCTAGCTGGCACCTGGCAGCTCAGCTAGGGCTACAGCCCAAGCATCTACACATGGCCTGTCTATGTTGTTGATTGGCATTTTTATCACATAGAGATGGTTGGGTTCCAAATGAGCATGACCCAAGAGAAAGAGCTGGACTGGAGCTGCATTGGCTTTTTGTAAAATTAAAGTTTTTAAAAAATTTTTTGAAATAATTGTAGATTCACATGCAGTTGTAAGAAATAAGACAGAGAGATACCATATACCTTTTTCTCCATGTTACTCAGTGATAACATCTTACAAAACTGTACCTACAAAACTAGTGCATCACTACTGATATTGACACAGTGAGGATACAGACTAGTTACAATTCTGCTGCTTTTTGAAACAATATAATTGTATTATATAGTACACAATATATGTTATATTATTTATTATTTATATATTAATGTATGTTATATTATAATAAATGTATATTATACAATATCCATTTTGTGTACAAATGTATGCAATATAGTTTGTATCACCACAAGGATCCATGATGTTGTCCTTTGATAACCATATCCAATCCTCCCCACTATCATTTTGTGCTTAACCTCTGGCAATCACTAATATGTTCTTCATATCTGTAATTTTTTCAATTCAAGAATATCATTAAGTAAATGGAATCATAGAAAATGTAACCTCTTGTGTTAGTGTAGTACATTTGCTACAATTGGTGAGCCAATATTAATATGTTATTATTAACATAATAAGTCTGTTTTTTACATTAGGGTTCACCTTGGAGTACATTCTATGGGTTTTGACATGGACCCCATGGAACACAGGTAGTGGTATCTCATTGCTGCTTTCAGTTGCAATTTTCTAATGACATATGACATTGAGCATCTTGTCAACTGCTTATTTGCTATCTGTCTTTGGTGAAATGTCTGCTAAGGTCTTTGGTGCATGTTTTTAATTCAGGTGCTTGTTTTCTTGTTGTTGAGTTTTAAACGTTTTTTTGTATATTTTAGACAACACTTCTTTATCAGAGGCGACTTTCAGAAACATTTTATCTCAGTCTACGGCTTATTTTTTAAATTTATTCTTTCTCTCTCCCTGTCTCTCTAACTCTCTCTCTTTTAAGAATGGGTGCTTGCCCCATCTGGCTTGATGCAGATGTCACAGGGCCCAGGGGTGGTAAGAAGTGTCTCTGAGTCCCAGTGCTCAGGCTCACATGGACTTTCTCCAACATTGCCCGGCACTTACCTCTGCACCACATGGCAATGGGCCTTCATTCCCCTAACAGTGTATTTCACAGAGCAGACATTTTAAATTTTAAATAAAACATCACAGTTTTTTCTTCCGCAGATTATGCTTTTGTGTTGTATCTGAGAAAACAACACCAAATCCAAGTCCACCTAGATTTTGCTTTGTTCGTTTCTAGGAATTTTATAGTTTTGTGTTTTACACTTAGATCTATAATCCATTTTGACTTTATTTTTGTGAAAAGTATAAAGTCTGGGTGTAGAGTCTATTTTTTCTTGTGTGTATGTGCGCATGGAGCTGTCTAGTTTGAGCAACATTGGTGGAAAAGACTATTTTTGCTCCATCTATTGCTTTGTACCTTTGTCAAAGACCAGTTGACTATATTTATGTGGGTCTACTTCTGGGCTCTGTTTTTTGTTCCATTGATCTAGTTGTCTATTCTTTCATCAATACCTCCCTGTCTTGATTATAGCAGCTCTAGAGTAAGTCTTAAAATTCAGTAGTAACAGTTTTCTAACTTTGTCTTCTCATTCAATATTGTGTTGGTCTTTCTGGGTGTTTTGCCTTACCTTATAAACTTTAGTTGCTAGCTGGATAACTTGCTGGAATTTTGATTGGCATTACATTGATTATGGATCTAGCTGGGAAGAGCTCACAACTTGGCAGTATTGAGTCTTCCTACACTTGTATATGGAATATCTCTCCATTTATTTAGATTTTCTTTGATTTCTTTCATCAGAGCTTTCCTCACATAGATCTTGTACTTATTTTGTTAGATTTATACCAAAGTATTTCTCTTTTGGGGGAGGGGTGTAAAAATGGCATTATATTTTAAATTACACACACCGTTTGTTCATTGCTGATACATAAAAAACCAACTGGTGTTTTTTTTTTTTTTTGGTATATTAACTGTGTATCTTGTAACTTTGCTATAATCATTTATTAGTTCCAGGAGTGTTTTTTGTTCATTCTTTGGGATTTTTCTACACAGTACATAGACAATCATGCCATCTGTGAACAAAGACAGGTTTTTATTCTTTCTTCCCAGTTAGTATATCTTTTATTTCCTTTTCTTATCTTATTGCATTCTCCAGGATTTCAGTATGATATGAAATAGGAGTGATGAACGCAGACATCCTTGACTTGTTTCTGATCTTAGCAGGAAAGCACCTAGTTTCTCATCATGAAGTATGATATTAGCTGTAGCTTTTTTGTAGATGTTCTTTGTCTGCTTGAGGAAGTGCCCTTCTTACTTTGCTGGGAGTTTTTATGAACAGGTGTTGGATTTTTTTCAAATGCTTTTCCTACATCTATTGACATGATTATGTGGCTTTTCTTCTTTAGCCTATTGATATGATGGATTGCATCAATACATTTTTAAATGCCGAATCAGTCTTGCATGCCTGGAATAAATCCCACTTTTTTGCTCATTTTAATATGCATCCTTTCACTGTAATAAACCATAACCATGACTACAGTAGTTTTCTGAATTCTATGAATCCATTTATAAAATTACTGAACCTGAAGGAGGTCTTTGGGACCTTCTTGAACTTGTAAGCTGAAACAGTATTGGCCAACAGGGAGCTCTGGAGTTAAAGTGGCCAATCAGAGATGCCCCACATTTTCCCTTTGCCAAATAACCTAACATAGTCCCAGGTTCCAGGAATTAGGATGTGGATGCTTTGCAGGGATGCTCCCCATATTGTTCATGGAAATCACTTGTGATCTTTTTCTTGCTCAGACTCAATCCTGGGTGCATCACTTCCATATTACAAGAGATAGTTTTTGGCCTCGCCTGACGTGTGATTTGGTAAATCTAATGGAACCCACCACTTCATGGCAGTTCTGGATGCACAGTCACTTGGTGTCTCAAGGGCAGATGCTCCATCTTTACTGAGCCAACAGCACACCAGGAATTGTCACTCAACAGGCATATATTTCCACTGCAGATGGAATGGCCTTGCTCCAGAGCCCCAAGAGGAGTCTGTACTGTGCTTCTTCGTATGTTTGCCATAAACTCCATCTCATATCTTTTCCCACATCTGATACTTCTAACACCATAGGATCACCTAGGCTATACTGCACAAGTAGCAGCACTGTTTTCACCATAGCCAGGATCTTTTTCAGACCCTTTCCTAATCTAGGCCTCATTTAAATCTGGCAGCCTATTGTGTCATCTTGTAAATGGACTGAAGCAGTATGTCCAGGTGTGGAATGTGATACTTTCAGAAACTGAAGAGGCAGTGCACTTTCTTCTTCATAGTGGGGTCTGCAACATTCAATAATTTATCTTTTACTTTGGATGAGATGTCCTGGGCATGTACCTGATTTAGTGGGCCTCTGATTCTTCATAGGGTTCATCTCCAGTACTCCCTTAGAGGACCATGACCTCTAAGGCAGCGGTTCTCAACCTGTGGGTCGCGACCCCTTTGGGGGTCGAACAACCCTTTCCCAGGGGTCGCCTAAGACCATCGGAAAACACATATATAATTACATATTGTTTACAGTAGCAAAATTACAGTTATGAAGTAGCAACAAAAATAATTTTATGGTTGGGGGTCACCACAACATGAGGGACTGTATTAAAAGGTCGCGGCATTAGGAAGGTTGAGAACCACTGCTCTAAGGTGTTGGCTACTTCTTGATCATCTGCCCTGATTAGCATGATATCATTGATAGATGGTTCGCAGGAAGTACAAATAGTCCAGATTTTTCCTATCTATATTATAACAAAAGAAGGGAGTGTTAATATAGTCTTGGGCCTAAACTAAAAACATACATACTATTGTCTTCTCCATCCATGTGAGTTGAACTGTTTCTGATTATATTTTTTTCACTGATTTTTAGAGAGAGTGGAAGGGAGGGAGAGAAGGGGAGAGAGAGAGAAACATCGATGTGAGACAGACGCATCATTTGGTTGCCACTGTGGGGGCCTCGGGTTAGGGATCAAAACTGCACCCCTGCTATGTACCCTTGATCAGGAATCGAACCCATGACCTTTTGGTTGGTGAACAAATGCTCTAACCACTTGGAAACACCTGCCATGGCTGATCCCCTTTCTTATCCTGACAGAAAAGAACACATTCATCCAATCAATGTCCACACACCATGCACCTGAGGCAGTTGTAATTTGCTACCACATCTGGTGCAGTGGCTGCAGTTGTACTTATACTTGGTTTGACTTTGTGGTAATCAACTGTTATTCTTGGGCACTTACTTGGTTTCTGCAGGGACTAGTCTGATAAGTGAAATGCACATATGACAGAGATCATTATTTTTATGTCCCTTAGATCCTTAAGGATTACTCTACTTTTCATGCCCTGCTGCCCATCTCCACCCTGGTGAGTCAATGAAAAGAGGGGCAGAGTTCCCTAAAGACATAGTACTGACAAGATAAAAATTGGAGTTCAGGTTGGATAAGAGAAAAGGCTAGTAAATATCCCAAGCTCTTGGAGGGCTAAACTCAAGAAGTGAGAGACCAGAGGTAGACAGAGCCTCGACATTCTGTAATTCCGTCTCAAGTCACTTTCATCCCTGATTGAATTAGGATGATCTTATTTTGCTCTGCCTATCAAAAGACATGGTGACCCCTTCCTGGAGGAAAACAAAAAAATCCAGATGATAAAATAGGGGATAAAGTTTTCCCCAGAAAGTCAACTGCTACTTCTTCATGTGAAATCCAAGATGATGCTAAAGCCAGGCTGGCTGAGCTCCTGAGTATACATAACATTTGTATTTTACTACCAAGGCATTTTTTGGATTCTTCCTTTGTTAGTCAACGAGTTTATCACCAGATTAATAATGGCTGCCTTTGTTTAGAAGGGGTGCACTTGTGGCTGCATCCAGCAGGTGGCGATGTTGTACCAGAAAATTAGCCTCTGAGTACCTGAGGGTTTTTCAGTCTTTAACTGAAGCTGGGATTTCCCTTTCTACTTTTGGGATTTTATGTTATACTAGAGGCCTGGTGCATGAAATTTGTGCACTTGGGGGGGGGGTGGGGTCCCTCAGCCTGGCCTGCGCCCTCTCACAGTCCAGGAGCCGTCAGTCATACATCCTTAGCGCTGCCAAAGAGGTGGGAGAGGCTCCTGCCACCACCACTGCACTTGCCAGCCATGAACCCAGCTTCTGGGTGAGCTGCACTCTCCCTGTGGGAGCGCACTGACCACCACGGGGCAGCTCCTGCATTGAACGTCTGCCCCCTGGTGGTAAGTGTGTGTCACAGTGACCAGCTGTTCCACCGTCAGGCTGAAACCGGCTCTCCGACATCCCCAAAGGGGTCCCATATTGCAAGAGGGCGCAGGCCAGGCTGAGGGACCTCACTGGTGCATAATTGGGGCTGGGAAGGGACACGGGAGGTTGGCCAGCTGGGGAGGGACCGAGAGAGGGTTTCAGGGCATGTCTGGCCTGTCTCGCTCAGTCTCTATTGGCCAGACCCCAGCAGCAAGCTAATCTACCAGTCAGAGCATCTGCCCCCTGGTGGTCAGTGCACATCATAGTGAGTGGTTGAGCAGCCTTAGCATATCATTAGCATATTATGCTTTGATTGGTTGAGCGGCCGATTGGATGACTGGACACTTAGCATATTAGGCTTTTATTATATAAGACTAGAGGCCCAGTGCATGAATTCCTGCACATTGAAAGGAAATTAATTAGAAGAAATATTTTAGAGGCCAGGGAGGGACCGCGGGAGGTTGGCTCCAGGGCATGTCCAGTCCGTTTTGCCCAGTTCCAATCAGCCGTATCCCAGGAGCAAGCTAACCTACCGGTCAGAGCGTTTGCCCCCTGGTGGTCAGTGTGCATCATAACAACTGATCCAGCAGTTGACCAAACAGTTAATCAAACGGTCAGACACTTAGCATATTAGACTTTTATATATATACTAGTAGCCTGGTGCACGAAATTCGTGCACATTAAAAGGAAATTAATTGCCCTAACCGGTTTAGCTCAGTGGATAGAGCATCGGCCTGCGGACTCAAGGGTCCCAGGTTTGATTCCAGTCAAGGGCATGTACCTTTGTTGCGGGCACATCCCCAGAGGGGAGTGTGCAGGAGGCAGCTGATTGATGTTTCTCTCTCATCGATGTTTCTAACTCTCTATCCCTCTCCCTTCCTCTCTGTAAAAAATCAATAAAATATATATTTTTTAAAAAAGGGAATTAATTAGCGGAGATATTTTAATATTGCTATTTGCCCTTTCTCTATAATAGAAGTGTGAGAGATTAAAGGAAATTAGTAAAATGTATATGAAAATCATATATAAATTTATTAATAAATAAACAGTAACAAAAGGATATAACAACAGAGGCATGATATAA
>NW_005355879.1:144226-147453 GCF_000412655.1 Myotis brandtii | reverse complement strand
AATGTTAGGTCGTAATCTTTTGATAATAAATCTGGTACCATTACAAAGACCCCAGTTACTATTGAGATTTCTCAATAGCATGATGATTGCACCCACTTTCAATTTTAATGTATGACATGGTATTCCCGAAGGAGTAATACTATTCAGAAATTCGATGGGGAAATTTTCCTTTGTTTCTTTGTTATGGGGTGGGGACACAACATTAGTAACAAAGAAACAGATTAAAACCTTATTGTGGGGAGCTGTTTTGGACAGGTTCAAGCCTTGGACTGAAAAGAGGTGGGCAGTATGAAAGATCAAAAGGAAACAGGAAAAAACTTGTTTTTTCCTATCTGTGTGGAATTTTAGCCTGATCTTTTACTTGATACTTCTCTGTGTCAAAAAGTACCTGGTGGTAGGATTTGTTTATAGCACAATTAACTTTCAGACATAGTATGAGTGTGCAGATGACTTGCAGTTAGTAATCTGCTAAAGTTGTGACATACATTTTATGAGAAAAACTGTATTATAACCTCACTGAAAATAATTTATGATTGTATACATGTTCATGTATTTTGTGTGTATATGCCTGTGTGTGCTGGTTACCTAGCAACACCACTTCCTTACAAAGCTAGGAACTATTTTTTCTAGAATCTCTGTGTTCTATGGGTTAGCATTTGTCCATGAGAAAAACTCATGAGAAACTTGGAAGGTGAAAATGAAGTGGTAGGCACTGTTTCTTGGACAATCATGGAGGTCAGACAGTACTGTGTAATATCTTCACAAGCTCCCACTTAGAGGTTGCATCTGATGTAACAATTTTGCAACCTCTCTGGAAGTTGTGACTCTACCATCATGGTGACAAGAGGTGGGACCATCTCTTCTCTCCCCGTCCCAATGCTTTGGCTGACACCCTCCTCCTGCAGCCTTACAGATCTCTTCCCCTGCTCCTCCCACATTCATCTAACTCCTCATTCCTAATTAAATACCTTATTCTTCTAATATTCATAGTGGCTTTATTTTCCTGACAGAATATGAACTGATACCATAACTATATACTATACATATGCTAGATCATCCAAGACAGTCCCAATTTCATGATAAATCCCATAATATCCTGAAGAATATCATGCATTTCAACAGGATGAATATGTCCAAAATCCAAAAAAAGTGACAATACCAAGTGCTGGTGAAGATGTGAATCAATATGAACTCTCCTCCATTGCTGGTGGGAAAGCAAATGGTACAGCCACATTGGAAGACAGTTCAGCAGATGCTTACGAAGTTAAACAGATTTTACCATACAGCCCAGTGATCACCCTCTTTGGTATTACCCATTTGAATTGAAACATATGTTCACACAAAAAATTGTACACAAATGCTTATAGCAGCTTTATTTATAATCACCTCAAACTGGAAGCATCTGAGAGAT
Source organism: Myotis brandtii (assembly GCF_000412655.1). NCBI lineage: Eukaryota > Metazoa > Chordata > Mammalia > Chiroptera > Vespertilionidae > Myotis > Myotis brandtii. The sequence goes on along the minus strand of NW_005355879.1, from coordinate 146,042 downwards.
TTTACAAAAGGTGAATGAATAAACAAATTATGGTATTCTATATAATAAAAGCCCAACAACCATAAAGGCAGAACGACCAGAACAACCACTCGACCGGTCACTGAGGTGCACTGACCACCTCTTGGTCCCTTTCCCCAACCGATTGCGAACAGGGACCCTGGGTGGGTGCCGGGGGAATGCGGGCAGTGCCAGGCCAAGGCCCCCGCCCTGCTCTTTACCCCACACACAGAGGGCAACCCACCATGGGGATGGGGCTGGCGAGGTGGTGGCGGGGAGACAGGACTGGCAAGTGGGCAGAAGGGGCTTGGTCCTGCAGGCTCTGATCGCCGATGGCGAACAGGGAACTGGGGTGGGTGGCAGAGGATGTGGGTGGTGCCAGGTCAAGACCCCTGCCCTGCCAGTCACCCCACACACAGAGGGCGACCCGCGGTGGGAGTGGGGCCGGCGAGCAGGCAGGAACGGCCAACCTCAGGCTCCCATCGCCTGATGGAGAACGGGAACCAGGGTGGGTGGCGGGGCCAGCTGCTGGCAGCTGGGGAAGATGGCCCTGATCACAGGCCTAGGGATCGTACCTGCACACCATTTCGTGTGCCGGGCCTCTAGTACACATGTAATAGAATATTATGCAGTGATTTTAAAAAAAGCTATTAGATCATGCAAAGACACAGAGGAACTTCAGTTGCATATTGCTAAATGACAGAAGTCAATCGGAAAAGCCTATATACTATATGATTACACTTAGATGACATTCTGGAAAAAGCAAAAGCATGAAGATAATGAAAAGATCAGTGGTCATCAAGGGTTCAGAGGAGAGGGGAGGGATAAGTAGGTGAAGCCCAGGGAAATTTTAGAGGGACCTTCTCTTTAGAACCTACTAGACAGTCTATTCATTACCAAAGTATAAAATTCCAGTAGAAGAGCATCCTATAAAACACCTGATCAGCAGTCTTCCTGTTAAAGTCATTAAGATCAAGAAACTTCTGAAAACTGTCACAGCCAAGAGGAGCCTAAAGAGACATAACAGTCATATGTAATGCGGTAGATTGGATGGAGTTCTGGAACAGAAAGAGGGCATTTGTTTAAAACTAAGGACATCTGAATAAAATGATATGATATCTAAGATAGCGCTCTGATAGCCTATAAATACACGAGGAGTGGATATTACTCTCTGAATTTCAGGACACGTATATCCTGACAATTTTAGTAGTATGAGGATTTTGGAAATTCTAAGATTTTATTTGAGATAACTTCTAACCAAGCATTTAGCTCCTCAGTTAGATTATTATGCTAAGTGAAATAAGCCAGTCAGAGAAAGATGAATATCACATGATCTCATTTAAATGTGGAATCTAATGAAAAAAATAAAGTGATGAACAAAATAGGTTCAGAAACATGGAAGTATGGACAGACTGACAGATCTCAGAGGGAAGTGGGGAGGGATTAACCAAAGAACTTATATGCAAATATGTATAGCCCATGGACACAGACAATAGTCCTGGGGTAGGGTGGGAGCTGGGTGGAGGGGGCAAATGGAGAGAAAATAGAGGACATCTATAATACTTTCTGCTGGAGGCTAATTCCAGCATGTCATAAATGCAAGAAGTTTCATGAAAAGGTTGATGGAACTTGGGGCTTCAGCAGGGCTGAAGATACATATTCCTGCCTGCTGGAATAGCTGAAAGCATTTCCCCAAACCTAAAGATTTGCATATATTATTGCCTGCTGCCTGACAGCTGAAGGCAGTTCTTTCCAACCTGACAATGCCTACTGTATACCAAACCTTACCTTTGATATGTATATCTGCTTTGCTTTAGGG
>NW_005355879.1:135798-144060 GCF_000412655.1 Myotis brandtii | reverse complement strand
ATTTATTTATTTATTTATTTATTAAAATACATTTTTATTGATTTCAGAAAGGAAGGGATAGGGAGAGAGAGATAGAAACATCGATGATGAGAGAGAATCATTGATCGGCTGCCTCCTGCAAGGCCCCTAATGGGGATAGAGCCCACAACCTGGGCATTTGCCCTTGACCAGAATGCAGGCCAATACTCTATCCACTGAGCCAAGCAGGCCAGGGCTTCTGAACTCTTTTAGATGCAGGGAGAAACACCCTGGCAACTCTCAACAATAAAAATCAATTAGAAAAAAAAAGATTAACTGGAGCCCTAAGTTTTGCTACTGGTTGACTCACACATTTTCTAATCACTTACTTTCTATGTGCCAGACTTTGGGGATAATGAGATGAACAGGTCTTAGAGCCTGCCTTCAAGCAACTGAACTTAGGGATAGGGATATAATAGCCAAACTCATAGAATTGTTACAACTTGTTTCTTCGTGTGCTTAGAAAAATGCATAGAAAGTGGTCAATTATATGAATTATTATTATTATTGATGAAATTAACCATTTTGGAGTTTAGGAAACTACCATCGCCTGTGGAATTACATTCCATAGGTAATTCTCTTAAAGCTCAGAAACAGACTGAATTCTCACTGTTCTCCCTCCTCAGCACACCCCATTTCTACATCCTGCTGAGTTATGCATAATTTTTCATACCATGTTCCATAATTTTGTTTAATATTATGGAGGATGGATTCCATAATGGAGCCAAACTCAATGATACTGGAAAATTCACTCTCGTAGAGATTACGAAAGCCAGCAGTATGCATGGCCACCAATGAACCTTTTGAATCAAACACTGGTGAGCCAGAAGACCCAAAGTAAAAACTGGTGTCATAGGTAACCACATCAGGGCTGGGAACAATTTCCTGGAAACTTCTTTGAGTGTACATATGGATATACTGCATGTTGTCATCATAACCCCCAGCCTGAAGATGTTCCCGATATTTCTGTACTCGCTGACCCTGAGGGATTACAACACAACCATCAGTAGACTTTACCTCCCATCCTGGATAGCCAATAATATATATCAACCCACTAAGTGGAGCAGGACCAATTCCATTATATAGTCCAACAGGTACTTGTTGTCCATCTTCCTTCAGTTTCAGAACAGCATAATCAAGAGGTACATCAGATATCTCAAACCAAGGTTCAACGGAAAAATACTCGTTTTTTTCTTGTCTATCTTCGTAACCAAATGTCACCCTTACACATTGACTAATTATGTCTGCCCAGTTACTTGGCTCTATTCCATCTCCTACAATGTCACTTATTACATGCCGACAAGTAAAAATGTACAACTCTGCAAAAACAAAGCAGGTGGCACAACCCTTGTTCCCATTGTTGTCCCATTCTATGTGCCCAACTGAGTCACTATGACGAGAAAGAAGTTTGAGTATTTTAACTGGGATAGAGTTTTTTGTCTGTTTCCCAAAGTTCGTTTTATGTGCATGATATATTGTTTTCCCCTTTCTTGTTTTCAATTTCCTTTTGAAGCTTGCTCTAATTTTTTCAGTTTCTCTTTTCAAACTAGGGTATTGGGTCACAATTTCTTCTTTCAACCAGTAGGTGTTTCTTTCCTCCAACTCCGAATTCTGAGAGTCTGCCGAATCAAAATTCTGAGTGGTTGCCGAAACACAATTCTGAGTGGCTGCGAAATCAAAATTCTGAGTGGCTGCCGAATCAAAATTCTGAGTGGCTGCTACCTTAGAGACCCCCCTTTTCTCAACCTCAACCTCAAAGAACTTGCCCTCTAAGTCATCAACTCGCTGTGTGCTTTCTACAATGGATTCCAGGTTTTCAATGAGTTTCCAATCAGCAGTCTCCAGAAAGGGAAGAAATCTGCTGTCCTTGCACACAGCATCCTTGACGGTTTCTCCTTTGAAAGCATAGACGCAGAGTTTGCACCCATCTTTGTGAAGTTCCCCGCATTTGACAATCCTTTTTCTCTTCTTCCCAATTGCATGGATAAAAAATTTGACACAGTCAACAGATGCCTTGTCATGCCGGCCAAATATCTGGTTCCCTTCTTTCTGCTTACTTTTACTCTGGGCAAATGTAATTTCCAAGTGGCAGTTTTCAGGAAAACAACTGAGGGGCATTCCAAGGTTTATGTAGCCTTCAATTCCTTCTATGCCCTTAACCAGCATTTCTCTGCCTTGCTTTCTTTCTCTCTCTTCTCTAACAGCCTTAAGAGTGTCAAGTGCCACGGATAAGCTAGCCCTCTCACTATGTGTGAGCCGGTATTTCATGGTTTTGTTTTTCCTCTGGTGTACACCCAAGGTAATGTAAAGTACCTTATTTGGGGATATAGCCTGGTCTTCAGGTCCTTGAGCCTGGGTATTAGTTATAACATTTGGTTTTCTTCTGGAGCCTGTCTTCACTTGAGGAATATGGGGATTATCCTCTTCTTCTTTTTTGACCTAAAAGGAAATATTAAGACTGTAAAACTATGGAAGCAACTCTTGTCTTGTGTTTCTCTTTTTAGTATGCAATTCACAAAATTTCTCTAGAAAACTCAGAACCAATCTCCAAAGACCAGTGAATAGAATTAAATTAAAGTTTGAGTTGAGAGCCAAAATATAAGCTGAGCTTCCTGTCCCATCAATTATATAAGCCTTTAATTGTGCCAGATTGGTGCATTTTTTTTTCCTGAGAAATAGGAAAGAAATAACTGTTTCTAGGTCCATAAAAAACAGAGATGCTTCAAAGTCTGCCAACTCTCTTACAGAGTTCTATCAGGTCTCTGTAAAATTTTTACTTTTACTAATCACAGTGATGGACTGTACCAAAAATTTGTTCTTATAGCACCAAACTCAGCAAGAATAAGGTACCATGGTTTATTATTGGGCATTTAATGTTAAACAAAACCATCACCAGTTGAACTCACTATTTCTTCATAATAATAGTAAAACCCTGATTCACCCAACATCTTTCCTGAAAAGAATTCAACTTATTTCCTTGATTACATCAACTTATTCCAAAATCCTATGAAATAAGAAGCAGCAAATATGGCATCTCTGTTCTTTTGATGGAGAAACCGAAGCACAGAAAGTTTTTCCCCTAAGTGCCTTTCTTAGGGTTATATAATAACCAATTAATGAAGAGTATCAGAACTCCCATATGTAGTCTAATATTTTCCCATTAGACTAATGTAAGTTTCTGTAAGTTTTACATCCACAGTTCCTGTTTTTATAGGGCATTACCTTAAAAACCAGGGATGGGGGAGGGGAGAGGAATTACATGAGGAGGATTAATCCAATAGCAGAAATTTAATAAAAAATTAGGAGCATCTGATCCTATGTCTAAAAAATACATATTGGCCAAGAATCATTTATTATGACATGAGTGGAAACAGATGCCACTTGCTGGTATTGGGAATAATAATGCCAGGATTAAGTGTAACATCCTGTGTGACAATCCCTAGCACAGTGACTGGCACATTAGTGAATTAACGTTTATTTTCCTTCTTTGTAATGGTACTAACAGTCTGTATTAAAAAAAATAGAAACATAAGGTAATATAAATTAACTAGAGGCCCGATGCAGAAAATTCGTGCAAGGGCCTGGGCCCTCACAGCCCTGGCTTCATCAAAACGGTCTTTCTGCTGTTTGGTCTAATTAGCATACTATCTCTTTATTATATAGGATTCTGGGCATATATATGAACTCTGAAAGAGCATCCCTCCAGCCTAATGCTGTCATCTTTCATGAAATTCCCTGGTCTTAACAATAGTCTTAGTTTCCTTCCCAACAGCCACAACTTGAAAAAGAATGCATTTGACCATCGTCAAAATTTTCATATGGGCATAATAGCTGATCATTTTCCCCAGTAGAGGAAGTATCATTTTCTTTCTTGTTCCCCTTTCTTTTATCAAATAATATTTTTATTTTATTTTTTTTTGTTTTTGTTTTTAAAAAATATATTTTATTGATTTTTTACAGAGAGGAAGGGAGAGGGATAGAGAGTTAGAAACATCGATGAGAGAGAAACATCGATCAGCTGCCTCTTGCACACTCCCCACTGGGGATGTGCCCGCAACCAAGGTACATGCCCTTGACTGGAATCAAACCCGGGACCCGTGAGTCCCCAGGCCGACGCTCTATCCACTGAGCCAAACTGGTCAGGGCTATCAAATAATATTTTTAAATGAGACTGTGGAGGGAGGCACTTGAGAGGCATTCCTAAATTTACATGTCCTCCTATTGTTTTCTCTTCATAAGCAATAATGTTCTTATTTAAATGCTTCTTCATCCTTTCACTGAAACTTTCATTAGCTTTCAGAGCTGAGAAAATATTCTCACTGAGTTCACCAGATGCTGTATTTTCACTATGGTCTAATTTTCAGGATATATTATCCCCAGTAAAAGTGAAATTACGTCTTTCACTGATTATACCATTTGGGTTCCGAGTTTTAAGAGATGTTTCATGCCCACTCACTTCGCATTTAAGTGCAATGGTGCTGCTGCATCCTCTGTTGTCAGATGGAGAATGATCATCATGTGTGCCAGCACACGACTGCTCCATGCCAGTATCCTTAAGAAAGGAAAGATGAAACTTTCTATCAGAATCACCCTAAATAATAGTGTTTCATGTCCTTATAATTGGAAAAGTAATCGATAATATGATGGATAGGGAGAATGGAGAAAAATGTCAATCATTAGTTCATTGCCAGAGATAAACATTATGTATTTTGTTTTCTCCCCTAAGATTTAATATGCAGATATAAATCTTATGTTACTTAAATGATATTATTCTGTCTAAGAGTTGATTTTTCACTAAGCCATCCACCAGTGCTTTCACTTCTGCAGAAAACTTTTGAAAACACAATATATTTTCGTGTACAATAATTTTTAATCCATTCCTCTTTGCTATATATATATTTAGAATGTTTCCAATATTTTACTACTCTGATATGATAAACAGGTCTACACTTAAAACATTTCTGTCTGCCCATCTGATTATTTCCCTAGGCCAGATTCCTGGCAGTGGAAATACTGAGACTAAGCTTATAAATGTACTTCACAACAAATCCACTGCCAAACTGTTTTCCAGAAAAGTTGCATCAACTCACCCCCATTGTCCAACAAAATTAGTGTGTGGTTTAATAATAATAATTTCAGTATTATCATTTTAAATGTTTGCCAATTTGTAGATGAAATGTCATCTAATTTGACTGTTTTTAAAATCTGCATTTGTTTAGTGACTAGTAAAGCTGGACATACTTAATACATCTTTTGGACATTTGAGACATCGTCTTTCAAAAATTCCCATTAAATTCTCTGTTGAGTTACTATTGTGTATATGGTATCAACAGCACTAAAGAAATATAATAAAATGCTTGATAAATCACAATATTGGCTAGATATACAGACAGGTATACATATTCAAATACAAATGAATATACATATTCATATACAAATAAATAAGCATTCTAAAATCACTTATGTCTGGCTCAGTTTAATATTAGCATTTTGCCCATTTTTGGATAAAAAAGTGTGTGGGTCAAAAACTGGGCTCTGATTGATTGTCTGGGTTCAATATCCTCACTCTGAAGTCCATTGCTTTTGTGACTTTCTGAAAGTTGGGTTTCATTGTTTTTTTGTTTTGTTTTGTTTTGTTTTTCATTTGTAAAGAAGGGATGGTGAAAACATGTACCACAGAGAGTTGCATTTAATATTAAATGAGATAATCCATAGGAAGTGACAAGCATAATTCCAGGTACATAAAAATTTGTCAGTATATATGAGCTCTATTACTATTTAGGCCTGCCTATATTTCTAATATTAAGTGTCTATACTGTTGATTAGCCAACCCTGTCTTAACAAGGCATTTTTTTTGCATTGTTAATTCATACACTATCATTTCATGTTATAGAAACACATACGTGGGTGATGTCCCAAAACATATTTGGAACAACACAAGCAGGGACCGTAACTGCCTTTCTTTATGAGCAGTCCCCTCCAAGGACCCAATGTAGCACCATGGCTGTAGAATGCTGTTCCAGCCAAGAGGTGTAAAGTGCAGACATACCTGTGAAACTTCAGGTCTGGTACTCTGGTCATATTCAGTAGTACTGAGTGACGTGTTCTCTTCACGTTTCACGGGGTTCATGATGAGTGCCAAGAGAATCTAACACACTTCCCCTACTGGCAAGATGAAGAGACAGGAATGGGCTTATCCTCACACTTGAAAGGACTAAAACAACACAAGATATACAAAATGACAGCTTTCAAATACTGGTCAGCAGGCAGCTCAGAGCCATGACCTCTGATCCCTGAGAGTGGGCGTGAACTGAGGTACCCCACGGATGTCTACCTCCATGTCTGGGACAGTTTCCAGGCCACAACTCAGGGTGGGGAGCCTGGCTGTTTCCCAAATTGAGAAGACAAGCTGAGGGTCATGGGAGGCCTAGGTGGTTCAAGTTTGTGAGTCAGAGTGTTAGAGAGAAGAGAGCAGCAGCTATACAGACTGACAGATGGAGAGTTGGAGACCTGCAGTGTGTTCCCCTAGAAATTTCAGCTAAGTCTCTGTCAGTGCATGGCAGTGATGAAACTGTTGGAAGCCAGAGGAAGAACTCCACAAAGGGAAAAGATAGAACAATTCTGAGGTGCAGACAAGGCTGAGAATAGTTTCTGTGCCCAAAGGTCCAACTAGAAAACTTTATAATTCGTGAGCTACTGAGGCAGAGTACTCAGAAAGCTACTGCCTCCACAGCTGGACAGAACCAACCCTTCTGCAAAAGGCTGCTATGGTGCCACCTGACAAACTTGAAAAGCAAGATTTGCAAGGATACAACTGTTTCCAAGGACAGTAACTGTGTGTGAGAACAAAGCTGAAAAGCATTGACAGGACTACAAGCATCTCTAGCCCCCAGGCCCCCCCCCGCCCCAAATATAAAAGTAACAAAGCTTGCTCACCAATTAAAAATTATCAGGCGTAAAAAGAAGCAGGAAAATATTGCCAATAATGTGGAGAATGATCAATGAACAGAAAGAGACCTAGAAGTGACACCTGTGGCAGACTGGTAGACAAGAACATTAAAGCAGGTATTACCTCGGATTTCTGGCCAAATGGAGTGACAGGGACCGAATTTACTCTCCTATCTGAAAACAAAACAGGACAAAATGGGCAAAATATATGAAACCCTGATTGGCAAGGAACTGGACACCATGCAGTTAGGGGCAGTCACAAGTGAAGTGCACCCTGTGGTTACAGGGGTGACTGCCTGGAGACATTCCAGGCCAGGCTGCAAGGAGGGGCAGCAAGGCAGAGCGGGCTGGAATTCCTGTTTTGAGGAGATAGAGCTGACAGACCAAGGTGGTCTCTGTTCACAGGACACAGAGAGTTAAGTGCAGAGGGCTCCCCTCATGTGTTCAGCTGAGAAGGCACAGGGCAGCAATGGTGGAAACTGCCTGAGGATGGGAAAGAACCCCTCTCCCCTAATAACAACAACAACAAATACAATTAGATGGTATTTTCCACAAAACCTCTCTCTACACACCACCTGGGCATCTCAGTTTCCTCATTTGTAAATTAAGGAGTTTGGCTGATTAAACTTTGTGCCTGTGAACTCCCAGCTGTGGACCTGTGACAAAGGAAGGTAGGGGATCCTAACCCCAAGATCACCAGGCAGTACTTCTGGAGTGCAGTTCTGCAATTTGCACTTTAACATACACCCCACCCCACCCCAGCTGCTCACAGCAGGTCTGTTGAAACAGCTGCCTGCACTGTCTCAAGTGACTTTCCGGGTGTAAAACTCTTGACCTTGAAGGCAGGGAGCTGGCAGGGGGTTGCTACAATGGGAAGCTGCCTATCCATTCCTAGCCAACCACTCACCGGAAAATGCCTCCATGTCAACCACCCCTTAAAAACTGCAGGTCCCACTCGAATGCAAAATAACCACTCACAGAAGCAGAGAATCTGCCCCAAAGGTGCTGGTGACCGCTGCACTGGGACTCACAACAACTGCAGGGATGGCGCTCAGTGGGCTGTCAAAAGAATCTCTGCCGCGCAGCCTGTAAGTGGAAAAGCCCGAGCAATAGACGGGGGGCATCGCTTCTGGCCAATAGATGGTGAGGTAGCGGCCGCCACGGAGGGAAAGGACACGCCCGCGCAGCCGCCCTAGCCATCAGGAAGATCCCGCTGCGTCCCTCCCACCCACTCGCTCCCACTCGCGGTCCAACGCCAGCTTCCGTTTTCTGGACAAACTTTGAGCAATTGTGCCC
>NW_005355879.1:129236-135780 GCF_000412655.1 Myotis brandtii | reverse complement strand
CGGGGAGGGTGTGGGAGGAGCCGGGGCCCTGAGCTTTCCCTGGGCTCTGATTGCCTGGCAATGGCGAGGAGCGGAACAGCGCGTCCAGGACCTGAGCTGCGGGGCAAACAGCCCACCAGCGCGGCCCCAGGGCGCTTCAGGCACTGCACTGCGAGTGGGCGGCTGGGGAGGGACTAGCATCCCGGGCCACACCGGGTGGCCGCTGTGGAAAATCGCCCAGACCCCACAGAGGCAGCGGTCTGGATCCCGAGGGCGCTGTCCACGCCCTGCGCCCCACCAGCTTCCAGGGACCCAAAGGCCCCGAAGCCGGCAGCAAGCAGCCCGCTCCTGCGGTGGAGTCTGTGCGACTTGGCCACCGCCCTAAAGGCAGGGAAGAAACCCCCACCACCCCCACCACCACCACCACCACCACCACCACCAACACCAACAAAATTGGAGGGTGTCTCTCAGCAAACTCTCTCCCTACACCCCGCTGGGCATCTCAGTTTCCTCATTTGTAAATTAAGAAGCTTGGCTCAGGTTACACTTTGTGCCTGTGAATCGCCTCCCCCCCTGTGGACTTGTGACCAAGGAAAGTAGGGGGCCCCACCCTCCAGGATCACCATGCAGGACTTCTGGAACTGCTCACAGCGTGTCAGTTGGAACAGCTGCCTAGACGGTCTCCAAGTGACTTCCCAGGTGTAAAAGTATTCAGCTTGGAAGGTGGGGAGCAGGAAGGGGGTCCCACAATGGGAAGCTGCCTATCCACCCCTCCATACCGCCATGCCAATCACCCCCTGAGACCTCCAGGCCCCACCCAAATGCAGAAGAACCACTCACAGAAGCGGAGGATCTGCCCCAACCGTGCCAGTGACCGCTGCAGTGGGAGTGGAGCTTTGCAGATGGCGCGCAGCTGGCTCTCCCTTGAACTGCCACCCCGCAGGAAGTTAGAAAGCCCGCGCTTCTCACCGGACACAGCTTGTGGCCAATAGAAGGCCAGGTTGCTGCCGCCAAAAGGCTTGCCAGAAAGGGCGGGCAGATTGGCGAGTTTCAGGCCCTAGGATCCTGCTGTGCCCCACTGCGTCTTTCGCAACTTGGTCCACAGGCAGTTTCCACCTTCAGTGACCGACTTTGGCAATTCTGTCCTTCCATTTCCCCCCCCACCCCCACCTCCCACACACACACACACCTTTCCGGGTCCATTGTAGTCGCCTGAGAAGCTGAGCCAGGGCGGAGAGGATGTGGGAGGAGCCAGGGGACCCGTGATTTCCTGGCGGGAACAGATTGCACTGAGCGGGAACAGTGCTCCAGGCGACCAGAATTGCTTTGTGCGCCCAGTCACCGCTCCCCTGCTCCCTGCCCCTGGGTGCTTTGTGCCGGGTGGGCGATGCCTTCAGAAGCCGCGAGGTGGGCGACTGTGGTGGGACGAGCATCCCAGGCCAGACCTGGGGCCGCTGCAGAAAATAGGTCCAGCTCCCGCGGGCGTCAATTCAAGCCCTGTGCTTCACCAACTCCCATGGGACAAAATGGCCCCAAAGCAGACAGCTGAGGTCTAGTGAGATTTGGGGACCCCCACTCTGCCTCCCACTTTCCCACAGACAAATGAGTCAACTTGTCAGAGGGGCTGAGGCACAGCAGACGGTGCCCAGCAGGAGGAAGAGGCCAGCACCGCACCCCTGGTGTCCAGGAAGCGCCTTACTAGAGGGTCCTCATGGAGGACTCCACAGTCAGGCATCTCCCAGCAGATGATCAGAGAGTGCTTTGCAAGGGGCTTGAGGAAACACCTTACCCTTTAAGAACCGGAATAAGAGCAGATGCCTTCAGTATTGGGTGCTATGTTAGAACAGTTGGTCAAAGAGGAGAATATTTTGGGTAGGCAATGATGGTGACAATTCTTTTCAACTTACAGAGAAATAGATGTTTATGTGAAAGCTGATGGTGTTGGTGGAATAATCGGGGAAGCTTCCCCTAATTTGACCTAAAGTAATGTAGACACTGAGAACTACCATCACTGCTTTGATTCTGGGTGCTGGGTGGGGTTTGCAGAGAGCACACGTTAAGAGCAAAATTGTAAAAGTAGTATAAAAAAGTTAGAAAAAAATAAAAAAATGGAGTTTTACAAATTCCAATTCTTCTTTAATTCATCCGAAAGTGGTACAGGTGACTGGTACCGACAGGGATACAGAGGTGGAGAACAAATTATTGTATGAGGGGACTTCTGGTTGTCTCTCTCTCTCTCTCTCTCTCTCTCTCTCTCTCTGAATCTGTAGATGTTAAAATGTTAGGAGGAGCTAGAGGTGGTAGAGAATGGTGCTGTGGAAATTGTCTGACATCTCTGGGGACAGAATTTGCTCAGGAATGGTTTGTTTATGGATGTGGTGTTCCAGAAATGAGAGAAAAAGATGGATCTCAACAAGTTCTGTGCTTTCGACTTGAGCAACTAAAAGATAAAGTCTCTTAGCTAATATGGGCAAATCTGAGGGAGGGGCTGCTGTGTGTGCTAGGAATGGTGTGTGTGTGTGTGTGTGTGTGTGTGTGTGTGTGTGTGCAAGCATGCACACATGAGTGAGTATATCAATAATTCTGCTTTCGAAGTGCTGACTTCCATGGGTTCATGAAGCAGTCTCTACCCAAAAGCAGTGGCTTGTTCCCTGACTTGGCCAGGCCTGACTTTATTTTTTTCCCCATTTTTATTTTTATTTTTTATTTTTTATTTTTTTAAATATATTTTATTGATTTTTTACAGAGAGGAAGGGAGAGAGATAGAGAGTTAGAAACATCGATGAGAGAGAAACATCGACCAGCTGCCTCCTGCACACCCCCTACTGGGGATGTGCCCGCAACCAAGGTACATGCCCTTGACCGGAATCGAACCTGGGACCTTTCAGTCCACAGGCCGACGCTCTATCCATTGAGCCAAACCGGTTTCGGCTTTTTCCCCATTTTTAAAAACATTTTTATTGATTTCAGAGAGGAAGAGAGAGAGATAGAAACATCAATGATGAAAGAGAATCATTGTTCGGCCGCCTCTTGCACGTCCCTTACTGGAGATCGAGCCCGCAAACCAAGCACGTGCCCTTGACCGGAATCAAACCCGGGACCCTTCAGTCCACAGGCTGACGCTCTATCCACTGAGCCAAACCAGCTAGGGCCAGGCCTGGCTTTAGTATTTGATGCATTCCCACATCTTCCAACAATGTGAGTGCTCTTTACCAGTCTATGGGGCTGGTAAAGACCACACTCAACAGTAAATTTACTTTTACACAGCAGTAAATTTGCCTCACCTTCTGCCACTTGGCCAAAAGTATTTTTATCACATTTATAATAAAATGCAAACTACTTGCCATATACAACCAACAAGGTGCCTAATATCAAGGGAATGTACAATCGAGGCCTTTTCAGGGTAAACACTGTGTCCCCAGGGGTGTTGAACAATTTCAACAGCACCACATCAACAGCAGCTGAAGGTGAGGTTTCCTTGGTGGCTCTTCAGACTCCTCAAGCCCTGCCTGTTCTGCCACTATTGCCAAGTTGCTATGGGTTTACGTCAAAGCTCTCAGAGCACAGCCACAACACCTGCTCTACTCTGTACCTACAGGTCCAGACCCAGCCAGCTCCAGGCAGTTGGTTTCTTTTTGAGGGTCAGCTTTACACTTAACCCAGAAATGGAAGATGGCCGCTTCAAATGGCATCTTGATAATTATTGCAAGCAACAGTGACTAGTAATGAGGAGCTATTAGGTAGGCTCAAGGAGCCAGGAAACTCTGGGATTAGCAGAAAGGGTGTGCTGGTTGGGATGTCATTACAGATGGACAAAAGTGTTCTAGTACAGCAGTTCTCAACCTGTGGCCTATGGCCACAGGACACCTTTGGGGGTCGAACGACCCTTTCACAGGGGTCGCCTAAGACCATCGGAAAACACATATATAATTACATATTGTTTTTGTGATTAATCACTATGCTTTAATTATGTTCAATTTGTAACAATGAAAATACATCCTGCATATCAGATATTTACATTATGATTCATAACAGTAGCAAAATTACAGTTATGAAGTAGCAACGAAAATAATTTTATGGTTGGGGGTCACCACAACATGAGGAACTATATTAAAGGGTCGCGGCATTAGGAAGTTTGAGAACCACTGGTCTAGTAAGAGCTAAAAATATACACGTCACCCAAGAAACAGAGGATCTTGGAGGCGAGGCAGTCTTTTTCTTTGTGTTCTGCTGAGATATCTCTCTGTGAACTTTTTTCCTTTTAAAAATTTTCACTTTACCTCAAATATAGTTCTCAGTAAATGGCCAACATCATTATCATCAGGAGCCCAAGCTTCTCTCTCTCGCTCTCTGGGTTTTTCTTCCCTCCCATGTTCAGTCCCTGTCTCTTCTTGACCCTCCTGGGCTTTCACTGTTAAGTGTTGACTAGGCATCCCTCCGCGTCCTTCCTCATCTTCCAGTTGGAGTGGATTAGCATCTCTTGTTCTACATGTCAAAAGTAGAATTATTGGTAATACATATGTTATGCAACAGCCTTAGAAGATGGTCTGTTCTTCTCCCATGAGTTCAGAGAGGTCACCTCACTTGGGCTTAGAAGCTGCCCCCTCTTTGAGAGAAGACTGGAGTGGGGTCTCCAACTTGCAGCAACCAACTTAGGGGCAGCCAAACCAAGAGGCCCAGAGATCAGACCCTCTCCCGGAATCCCCTCTCCTGTTGACTCCTTTTTCCAAAGTGCCTAATTTTATCAAGGACTTCCTAGAGGGAAACAGGATAGTGTGCCTATGGCCACAGGACTATTTGGGGTAGCAGGCAGGGGTGTCTGGGAGGAGTTTGACCTTAGAATCTCTCAGCTTATTAGGTCCCTGCAGGGAGACCTTGGGCAAGTTCTCTCCCTTCTTGGGGTCTCCCTTCCCTATTTGTAAGTTAAGGAAGTCTGTCTCTTTGTTCTTCCCTATTCAACTTTGTTCAAACTTATTACTTGGGTAGTTTTGTGTGTGTGTGTTTTTTTTAAAGATAGGTTCTGGGAATTAACCCTTATAGGTTTAAGTTCAATAGGTCTGGGGTGAGGCCCAGTAATATGCATCTTTTATTTTTATTTATTTAATTAAATTTTTTTGGTTAATCCTCACCCAAGGATATTTTTCCATTGATCTTTTAGAGAGTGGAAGAGAGAGGGAAAGACAGAAACATCGATGTGAAAGAAACACATTGATTGATTGCCTCCTGCAGGGCATGGGCCAGGGAGGAACCTGCAACCAAGGTATGTACCCTTGACCAGAATTGAACCTGGGACCCTTTGGTCCACAGGCTGTCACTCTATCCACTGGGCCAAACTGGCTAGGGCTAATCTGCATCTTTTAATAAGCAGAGGCATCAACAGATCTGCCTGAGAAACAGACCAGTGCTTTGCAGAGCTGGCGAGGCACCAGCATCCTCTAGCCAGATGTTAGAATGCAGTCTTAGGCTCCTTTTGCAGACACTCTGATTCAGAGGGGCTAGAGTCGGCAAACTGCGCTCGCAAGCAACATGCGGCTCTTTGGCCCCTTGAGTGTGGCTCTTCCTAAGCCTTAGGAGTACCCTAATTAAGTTAATAACAATGTACCTACCTATATAGTTTCAGTTTAAAAAATTTGGTTCTCAAAAGAAATTTCAATCGTTGTACTGTTGATATTTGGCTCTGTTGACTAATGAGTTTGCCGACCACTGGGCTAGACTATGTCCCAGTAATTTGCATTTCTCAAGAGGTGATGGCAATGATGCTGGCGACCATCCTTAATGCCAGTTGTTAATTTCATTGGTCAAAAACTACTCTAAGTACATTACAAATGTTAACTCATTTTATCTTCATAACAATCATAGGAGGCAGCTACAGTTATCCCCATTTCAAAGGAAACTATGACCATAGAGACGTCAAGAAATTGGCCTCAAGACACACAGCTATTAGCAGAGCCAGGATTAAACCCAAGCAGCCAGACATGATGACATTGCTTTCTCCTCTATTATTCCAATCAGCCTCCACCACCCCAGCCTACTTCTTGGCTCTGCTCCCTTGTAGCCCCGCTCCCCGCTGCCCCCATCCATTCCTCTGTGACACCCTTCCCGCCCCCCTTCCCCCAGCAGGCCCCCCATCGTCTTGGCTCTCTAATGTGCACCTTCAAGGACCACTCTGGCACTTGCAAATGGAGCCCCTAAGAACCACGCCCAGCCCTAGGCCAGCAGCTTTCCCAGCGGCCAGAAGCTTCTTCAGAAAGGATGGAGTTCTGCTTCTGGCCTGCAGATGGCGACAGAGGATAAGCCTGATGGAACCGGACAATACAAGGAGGCGGGGAAAAGGGATATGAGGATTGACACTCATAATGGCCAATGGCAGCACGGTGTCGGTTTGCCCACTCTGATTCTTTGGTGCCCAAAGGCTTCCCACCACTTTAGGGTAATGCGTTTGTGGCCTGGAATGGAAAGGTGGGAATGGGAGATGCTGCGTCATGTGCTCCCTGAAGGTGCACATGTTATTCCAAAGTTGCTCTAGCTTATGTTAACTCAACCTCCCCACCCCCCACTCCTCATC
>NW_005355879.1:116962-129164 GCF_000412655.1 Myotis brandtii | reverse complement strand
ACCCTCCTCTCAGTTAAGGCCCAACTCAACTGTCTCTGGCACAACTTGTGTGTTTGTCAATCTGTGTTCTTGGAGTTTTTGTAAAGGCCAGCCTGGTATTTGTAATTTCCAGCGGGCGTGAAGAGACTAGAGGAAGATTACTTGTGAGACTGTCCACCAAATGCCAATTCATAGGATTGTCTCATTTCATCCACTTTCTATTTCACTCATTTCCCGTTTCACAGATTAGGAAACAAGGTAAATAAACTGCCCAAGAGCAGTCCTTGGGTGATTTTGACTCATGTCAGCCACCAAAGTCCTAAGACTTATTGTGTCTATCCATTCAGCTATTCATTATGAGGGACCAATCTGTAAGGCATGGGTCTAGCTGCTATAAAAAATACAAAAGAATAGGTTTCTGCTGTAAAGTAGAGGAGATAAAAAAGACATGCACACAGGATAGTCATACCTATTTCCCCCTAGATAATATGATGGGGTCTGAAGATACAGACATGGATAAAAATCTACCCTTCCCTTTCTAAAAATCATGTTTTAGGCAACAGTAATCTCTGGACTTTTCATTTCCCACCCCTATAATTTTTGATAAATTGAGCATTCATCCTGTTTATCCTTATTTAAAAATATTTTTTCGTTCAGAATTAATATATTAAATGTCAGGCACACTTCATTTCTTATTTTTCAGAATAAAATGTAAATGGAGTTTCAAGTATTTTCTTCATTTGCCCCAGTGATCATCTTGGGCACTTCCTGGAGGGCTTCCTCAGTCTGGGACCCTCCACCACAAGAATGAGGCTGACTCTCCCTTCTTTATTCAGATCTCTGTTAAATAACAGGTTTACAGCAAGGCCTTCCCTGACAACTTTTTTCTTTTTTTAATCCTCACCTGAGGATATTTTCCCATTAATTTTTAGAGAGAGTGGAAGAGAGAGGGAAAGACAGAGTGGAATATTGATGTGAGATTAACACATTGATTGGTTGCCTCCTGCACTCCCCCTGACCAGTGCCTGGGCAGGGAGGGGCCTGCAACCGAGGTACGTACCCTTGACCAGAATCGAACCTGGGACCTTTCAGTCTGTAGGCTGACTCTCTATCCACTGAGCCAAACCAGCCAAGGCCCTGATAACTTTCTATAACATATTACCCTCTTCCTCTCTGTTATCTTTTGGCCCCTTATCCTAATTTATTTTTTATACTCTATTTCAATGTATAGTAAATGTGATAATTGGTTTCGTTTTTGCCTTCTAGTATCAGAATGTGAGCTTCAAGAGGGGCAGGAGGAGTCCTCAAGACTGGTGTATGTGAGAGGAAAGCAAGAAAGCCAAAAGATTTGGGGATGGAGGAGAAAGTTTTGCCTAGCACCTCCCAACATCCCCTGAGGCTGGGCTGGGAACAGAAGCAAGACAAGTCATGTTTCTCCTGGTTCCTACATTGTTGCAATCATCAGAGCCTTCCCTCTACCGGCCTTATCTGCATTCTCTTCCTCTTCTCTCTGACTTTTAGTGAGGAATAGCACATTTCCGGTCCCCACCACCACAGGTAGAAAAGAGAAAGTTTTGATTTGCAAAGACCTTCAGTGAGACACAGTTACAGTTCAGAGAAGGAAGCTGTCTCTCTCAGCATCTTCTCACCTTAGGCATTGTTCGTAGAATTGTAGAAAGTGCTCTGGGCCAGAAGCCAGAAGACCTAATCTCCACACCTGCGTTTGCCTTCAAAGAAAGGAATGAATGGAATAGTTAAACACCCTGTCCCCACACCATCCACTTCCCTTCCCATACACAGGAGCCGTGGAAACTACGCATTGACCCTGAACTAAACTTCTTATCCAAACTGTGTCCTGAACTAATGATAAATGATGAATCTTGCCTACTTACAAGTTTGTGTGCACTGTAAGGAGAACATCCTGGTAAACCTAAACAGAGAAGTTATTTTTGATACGATTTATACTGTAATATAGAGATTGTGCATTATATGATTTATAATCCATGGGCCCCAGCTGCACTGAGGATGGGAACCAGTTACACACCCCTAAAGAGCTAGCTTGACCAGCAGGGAGTAAAGTTGAGTGTGCAGACATGCACTCGCTTCTCTGAATGGAGGCGGTGCACACCCATGCCAGTCTCACACCCAGCAGCCAAGTGTACTCCTTGCTGTGGCCTGAAGCTCACCTAGGTCATTGCAGCCCTCCTGATGAGAAAACATATGCTCCACCAGCTCTTTTGCAGTCCTACATCTGACAATCAGTGACATGAAGCATTTTTTCATGTCTATTGGCTAAGGAAGGACCTTTAAAGAGAAGTGACTCACTGCAAGGGAAATTCTATGATATTGAAAGAAAACAGCCAGGGTTTGGGCTCCAAAAGACCATGGCAGAGGAGCAGGGGCATTTGGCTCATCCACCACACTCACTCTTCTGTCTGTGAAGAGGGCGAAGAATGAATCTTTTGAAAAGATGTCATCTTATTGGGATGCAGCGGGAAGCAGAGGGAGAATAGCCGGTACTTTATTTCATGTAATAGTAGAAAGATTTGAGTTCAACTCTGAGCGTTGGAAAATTTTTATTGATTTACTAACAAGTTAATAAGAGAATATGATAGGTAAGTAAATTTATAAGATTTTTAGTGGAGGGAATATCCCTTTTTGAAACATTAAGCTTTGAATGGACAAAGTATACTTTTCAAAAGAAACTAACAGCATACACAAGGAAAACAAATTAATTTCACTGGATTCTCTAGACAACTGAAGTTTCTAGAGATAATCTATGACTCTACAAGCATGTTGTATAGTCATCTTGTATACTCAAGAGTGGGTGGACATCACTCATTCATTTTGTCGGAGTTGGAGCCGACTTGATAACGGCATATACTAACGACATGCAAGCATGAACTCCTTTTTAGTATATTTTCACAGCAACTAAGCAGTTCAGTGTTTGTGCATGAAATTGGCTGATCTCGCCCCAAATGAAAAGTTTTACCTCAGATATATTTCTCATAAATAGTTTCCAGGAGGTCACTGAGCATGCTCAAACAGGGATGAACTAAAGGCCTACAACACCTGAGTTTGGGGGCAGAGGGAGGTAAAGATTTAGATTAAGTTTAGATGACATCAGGGGCCAAAGGGGATAGCAGTGTGTGTGTGTGTGTGTGTGTGTGTGTTGGGTTGGGTGGGGGGGACAGCTAATGAGGGGCCCCAATCTCCAAGTCCTGCAGTAGGCCCTTGGAAGACAAACTGTTCTGAAAGGTTGGTGCCCTTACTGGTATTTAAACACTTTTATTATCACTCCTGGGCATCAATGTTAAATTTTTAAAAAGCTTACCTCTGGGTACATTGGGTATTCTTCCCATGGTGACAAGGCAAGGTGTGGCTGCCAAGAACTTCGGTTGAACTGTCCCTAATTTTCCCTATGGAAACAAGAGTTCCTTCAGGGTAAGGAAGGAAGAAATGGTTCTTTTACCTACTGTCTCTTCCCTGTGTCCTAGAAAGGCACAGCAAGCTCACCTTCAAAGACAGTCTATTGGGATCCATTTTGGTGCTGCCCATATTCCTGAATTGAGGCCTTCAGTGAAGCTAAAAAAAAAAAAAAAAAAGAGTCTGGTGTCAAGGGAAGATTCACATGTAAAGCCTGAGACTCAGGTAATACTTTAGGGGAGGTGGAGCCCATGGTAAAGTAGGAACCTGGCCCAGGTTCCTCTGACTGCAGTGGCAAGTGTATGAGGCAAATATGAGGGAACCAACACATGACCCAAACACATGTCTGCCTTCTTCACACCAACAATGATATGGAGCAATGGAAAAAAAAATAAAAAGAATCAAAAACAAAAGAAACGTGCAATGGCAAAGTGGGAAATAATCAAACAGTATGTCTTTGGACCAGAAATTCTGAGCAGAAGGATAAACCTAGAAGAAACATCTGAGGGTGCAGACTGCTGTGAAGATAGGAACCCTATAAATCCTTCAAGTTTGGGATGAGAGGGGTAAAAAGTGGGTGGTAGGTGGCCTAGGGCAGTGGTTGGCAAACTGCGGCTTGCGAGCCACATGAGGCTCTTTGGCCCCTTGAGTGTGGCTCTTCCTAAGCCTTAGGAGTACCCTAATTAAGTTAATAACAATGTACCTACCTATATACTTTAAGTTTAAAAAAATTGGCTCTCAAAAGAAATTTCAATTGTTGTAGTGTTGATATTTGGCTCTGTTGACTAATGCGTTTGCCGACCACTGGCCTAGGGTGTACTTTTATTGTGGCCCATCTAGTCATCCCTGTCTTTCTTCCATCCTCACATACTCATTTGACCTAAGCTACATGATAGCTATGGCATTTATTCACAGGCTAAAGTCGTGACTGTGGGCACTGGGGCTGGACATACAGAGTCTGCCCAATAGATAGTGAATGATTACAGGGAGGAACCAGGAGCTTCTAGACTTAAAAACTAGTTACGTGCACTCACCTGTGACAGCATATCTCTCCCCTCCCCCATAGTCCCTGTAGGTCAGCCATGATGGACTAATAGATGAATAGTTCTTAAACACAAAATAAGTAGATAAAATAAGTAGATAAACAAAAATCATAAAAAACATCAAGTTATAATGATATTGTGTAAATCCAAATGGTCTTAAAAAAAATCTACTTGATCAGTTACTTTGTTAGGAAAGTGTCCTAAATTCTCCCACTAAGATTGTGGATTTATTAATCTCTCTTTGTACATCTATGCATTTTGTAGCTACATTGTGTTAGGAAGATTCATGATCTACTTTGTGGGAGGCTTTTGTATCTATCAGATTAAAATTTATTTTGTTACATAGTGATGTTATTACCTTGCTTTCAGTGTAACATTATACACCATTTTTCAACGAGTGTGCCACAGCACCATGGTGTGCTGCAAGAATTTTTAAAACATGCAAAACCTGACATTTAGTCAGGAGCACTGACCTCTTTCCCTTAGATTATCAAATGAAAATATGACAACAACCAACAGGCTATAGATGAATCAAAATTATGCCTATTTTTGTCAGATCGGCAATAAAATTTGTTTTTCGGTGTGCTGCAGAATTTTAGTAATTAGTATATGCACTCCATGAGATGAAAAAGGTTGAAAATCGCTGGTCTAGTATATCTTTAATCCTCCTGTGTTGTTTGTTGCAGATGAGCCTTATCATAGATTCAACGTTTGTGTGCCTCCCAAATTCATGTTGAAGCTCTAATCTCCAATGTGAGGTGGGGCCTTTGGAAGGTGATAAGGTTAGATGAGGTCATGAAGATGGGCTTCTACAATAGGATTGGTGTCCCTCTGTGCAGAGAAAGAGAGACCAGAGCTCTCTGTGTCCACATGTGAGGACCTGGCGAGATGGCAGCCACAACAAGCCAAGAGAAGAAGCCGCAGAATGACACCTACCTTGCTGGCACCTTGATCTTGTACTTCGTAGCCTCCAGAGCAGTGAGATATAAATTCCTATTGTTTAAACCACCTGGTCTATGGCATTTTACAAGGCAGCCTGAGCAGACTAATGCATGCTTCCTGGACTTTGTTTTTAAGTCAATATATGAGAGACCAGTATTTTAATGGGAAAATAAGTTAATTTACTTTTATTGTGATTATTGAGATTTGGGTACTTATGTTAGTCATATTTAAAAGATCTTCATATTTCCTGTGCTTTCCTGTTGTTTCTTTAATCCAGGCACATGATGAAGTTTTGGAATCACTGTGTTAATGGAGCTATGCAGGAACAGGTATGGGAAGCTGCCAGGTAGACTGTGCTAAGGTGGCCTGAGCCTCATGCCCTGGATGCATATCCTCTTCTAGATATGGGATCTGAGGCACCATTTTCAAGTAGGCAAATTTTATTTGCTTTCTCAGACCACATTTTCATTGAGTCAATATAACATCAGCTATATCTTAAGAGTTTAATCATCTGATTGGACTGATTTATATTAAGGTGTGAATGACAAAGCTACCACAGTCTTCTAAGATGAATTGGAATTCATCTTAGAAGACTGTGGTAGCTTTGGAATTAGAATTTTTTTTAAAAAGCTCACTAACATATAATTCTTTAATTGCTAGAATTGAATTCTCTACAATCATATAAACATTAAATTCTGTGGAGATTTAATTTTAAAAAAATTTATTGTTGACAGTATTATAGATGTTCCCCATTTTCCCCATTCCACATAGCTCCTGCCCCACCCAGGCCTTCCCCACACTATTGTCTGTGTCCATGGGCTATGTATATATGTTCTTTGGTCAATCTCTTCCCATCCCCTCCAACCCCACCCCTCTGGGGTCTGTCATTCTGTTCCATGGACCTATTTTGTTCCTCAGATTATTATGTTCATTAGATTCCATATGTAAGTGAGATCATATGATATTTGTCTTTCTCTAACTGCTCATTTTGCTTAGCATAATAATCTCCAGGTCCAGCCATGCTGTTACAATTCTTCTTCTTCTTCTTCTCCTCCTCCTCCCCCCCCTCCCCCCCCTCCTCCTCCTTCTTCTTTTCAGCCACATAGTATTCCATTGTGCAAATGTACCACACATTTTTTATTCACTCATCTACTGATGGGCACTTGGGCTGCTTCCAGACCTTAGCTATTGTAAATAATGCTGTTATGAACATAGGGATGCATACATTCTTTCTCATTGGTGTTTCAGGATTCTTAGGATATATTCCAAGAAGTAGGATTGCTGGTGAAACAGCTGTTCCATTTTTAACATTTTGAGGAAATGCCATATTGTTTTCCATGGTGGTTGTACAGTCTGCATTCCCAAGGAGATGCAGGCTCCTCTGTGTCAAAAAGATTGGTAACACCAGATTGAATATTTAAAATCTTAAGGTTAGTTTTCTTTATATAGAGTGAAGTAAGGGTTCAGCTTCATTCTTTTGAGTATGACTATCCAGTTGTCCCAGCAACTTTTTTTGAAAACACGATTCTTTCCCCCATTATATGTTTTGGCACCCTTGTTGTAAATTAAGTAAAAATTAACCTATTGTAAATAATAATAGGAAAATGTTTGTATAACCTTGGAGTAGGTAAAACTCTCCTAACTAGTAAAAGTAAACATAGAAGAAAAAAATAATGGATTACATGAAAACAAAAATTTTTGGATGTCAAAATCTCTATCTGGGGACCCTAGACTTATCAGGGTGACCACTTCATGTGTTATATAAATGTTCAAATACTATGTTGTATACCTGAAACCAATATAATATTGTATTTCAACTGTAATTAAAAATAAAATAAATTTTTTAAAAGCTACATCTAGAAAATAAAAATCATTATAAATTGGGAAATAAAATTTTAGAACCCACCTTAAGTGTTCATATTATTCCCAATAGTCAAAATGCTCTTAAAGAATTTTAATAATAACACAAAAGCCCAGTATAAAGTGGTCAAAGGATATGAACAGATGATTAGGAGTAAACCCCAAATGACTGATAAACATATGAAAATATGTTCAATTTCATTAGGGAAATGAGAATGGAGTCTATAATAAGATGACATTTTTTTCATTCATGATTTTGGCATCAATTAAAAAGAGAGATAATATCCAGGGTTAGTGAGAATATGAGGAAACAGTTTGTCTGTCTATTGCTAACAGAAATAAAATAGGGGTAATTTTGGGGGAAAGTAATCTGGCAGTGACTACTTCACTTGCCTTTTGACTTGCTAATACACTTTTACAAATCAGTCCTATTGAGTTATGTTCCAGGATATAAACATATGTGCACAAGGATATTTACTGAAGCACTGTTTTTAGTGGCAAAGAACCGTGAGTAATTTGAATCTAATAAAAGAATGGCTGACTAAATTACAGTGCATTCAGTCCATGGAGTATTATACTGTTATTAAAAAGAATGAATTAGTGCTATATTGATCGACTTAAAGGGATGTCTATGCTGTGCTAAAGGCAAATTAAAAAGTTATAAAGAAAGGGAATTTTCTTCTACTTACTAGATAAGATGCTGCCCAATTCATGAATTGCTTAATAAAGCCACTTAGGTCTTTAAAACAAGTTATGAAAGGACAGATAACAAATAGCTTTATATTTGTTAGTATGAGCAAGGTGTGGGAAAGGGGAAGTGAGAGATTATTAACGTCTTAAAATAACATTGGGTTTTTTCACTTGTGTAGCAGCATATATTACCTAGGCGATCAAAAGTTAACAAAGAAAAAATTTAAACTTTGTTGACATCCCTGCCCCCAAAGAATCCTATTCATTATATCTGGGTAAGACTTCACACCTGTAGCTTAAATGATCATCCCACTGACTTCATTGCAGAGTGAACCTCCTATTTTTTTTGTACAAGAGAACTGAAGTGCAAGAAAGATTGTGCCTTTCCAAGGTCAACTAGTAAGTGGCCAAATTAGATACAGGACTAGCCCAATGTTAGTTCTATTCTTACTGGATACTGTTCCAAAGTTGCAAGGAAGTTAACAAAACTTTTAGTTGTTTTTAAAAATTTTGTTTTGAACCTTTTATACTGCTCTGTGTTAGTACCTTCCATAACAGTATCTTATTTAATATGTTCAGTAGCTCAAGTTATTATCATTGTTTAGATGAGGAAACCAAGACTCAAAAGATGATTTGTGTAAGGCCATTCAGCTAAGACAGTGGAAGACACAAGACATGCACCACCTTGTCAAATTCCAGTTCTAGTGTTAGTTCAATCTGCCTCAAGGCCACCTAGATTTCTTGCATACACCATCTCAGGATCGTGGCCAGGAGAGAAGTTTCCTTGTGGGCTCCCCTCCAATTTTTAGGGCTGCTGAGCTTGCCAGTTCTTTTGACCACTTGGCCAAACCAGTCTCCTTTGCAAATCCTTTATGGTCACCTCTGGAGTCTCTCTGGAGCTCAGTTCCTATACCTCCTTCCTCATGATATAACACATGGCATTTTTGTTGTTATAGGCATAACTTTATAAAATATACACATTTTAAAACCACATAATAAGGCTACTATGATTTTTAACCACGTTTGGTCTGTATTTATTTTTTAATATATCTAGTACCACAAAGAATGCCTATGAACCAGCCACCTCTGAACCTCCGTGGGCTCTTACAGCTTTGGGATCACAGGATTGGGAGTCCAGGAAGCTAGTGCAGCCTCACCCTCTGCATTCCTTCACAATGTGTCAGTGGTCTCTGGGATGCTCTTTTCATATCAATGTTCTTCATTAATCCTTAGCTGGAAAACTGGGACACAACAGCTGCCTTAGGGAGAGGCGTGCCCAACTGATGGCAGTTAGCACTCACCTATTAAATCCTTAGGGATTCTGAGGCAACCTGATCTTGCAAGATTTTTTGGAGGACTTTGGATGGACCTGAAGGTCAGGGGTCATTCTATCTTTGACCTAGGTTAAAATTGATTTCTTAAATTTTACCTTGAGACATTGACAGGACACTTTCACATCTCTACTAATTGGTTTTAGTTCAACTGGAGTTCACCAAATGATCCTTTTACTGTCAAACCTGGGGGGTGTTTTTCACGGAGTCTTTCTGGGTCCAGGATCTTCTTTGCTGGCTGCTGATATATCTTCTCTGTCTCAGAATTCCTAATGAGGTTCCCTTTGACAGTGCAATGGACAACCTGACTTTCAATTCAAGAACCTGGATGTGTGAGTAGATTATGCACCTCTGAACACTCAGGGAGGGATTGTTCAGCCAGACAGAGGACCGTGGACTTCTGGTGCTTTAAATGTGGTCGTAAATCTTAGTGCCCAAAGAACGCTGTTCTAGCTGACCAGTGTGGCTGGTGGCAAGGCATGCAGGTTCCTCTGGCTCAAAAAGATTGGCGACAGCAGTTTGAATATTTAAAATCTCTGAGTTAGTTTTCCTTATATAGTGTGAGGTAAGGGTTCAGCTTCATTCTTTTGAAAATGACTATCCAGTTTCCCAGCAACCTTTGTTGAAAACACAATTCTTTCCCCCATTAAATGATTTTGGCAGCCTTGTTGAAAAGAATGCCTATGAACCAACCACCTCTGAACCTCCATTGGCTCATAGATATATGGATTCATTTCTTAATTCTCAATTCTATTCCTTTTACCTAAATGTCTATCATTATAACAAAAGCAGTGATGGCGAATCTATGACACGCGTGTCAGAGGTGACAGGCGAACTCATTTTTTTGGTTGATTTTTCTTTGTTAAATGGCATTTAAATTATAAAATAAAATATCAAAAATATAAGTCTTTGTTTTACTACGGTTGCAAATATCAAAAAATTTCTATATGTGACAAGGCACCAGAGTTAAGTTAGGGTTTTTCAAAATGCTGACACGCCGAGCTCAAAAGGTTCGCCATCACTGCAATAGCATATCATATTGATTATAGTAAACTGCTTTATAGTAAACTTTGAAATAAAGTGTAAGTCCTCCTACTTGATTCTTCTTTTTCAATATTGTTTTGGCTATTTGGAGACTCTTGCAATTCCACATGGATTTTAAGATCAGCTTTTCCATTTCTAAAAAAAACTGTCATTGAGCTTTTGATACGGATTACATTGAATCTATAAATCATTTTGAGTAGTATCACCATTTACCAATATTAGTCTTACAATCCATGAAAAAAAGGTTGTCTTTTCATTTATATATGTTTGTTAAATTTTCTTTCAGTAATGTTTTGTAGTTTTCATTGTACAAGACTTGCATCTACTTGGTTAAATTTATTTCTAAATATTTTATTTCTTTTGATGCTATTGTAAATGAAAGGTTTTCTTAATTTCCTTTCTGGATAATTCATTGCTAGTGTATAGAACTGTAATTGTGTGTGTGCATTGCTCTTATATCCTGCAACTTTGCTGGACTTACTTTATAGCCTTAGTATCTTTTTTTGTGGATTCTTTGAGATTTTCTGTATGTAGAATTATGTTACCTGCAAATAGAGATAGTTTTACTTCTTTCTTCCCAATTTAAATGCCTTTTATTTTATTTTTTAAATATATTCCATTGGTTTTTTACAGAGAGGAAGGGAGAGGGATAGAGAGTTAGAAACATCGATGAGAGAGAAACATCGATCAGCTGCCTCCTGCACACCCCCCACTGGGAATGCGCCCACAACCAAGGTACATGCCCCTGACCAGAATCGAACCTGGGACCCTTCAGTCCGCAGGCCGACACTCCATTCACCGAGCCAAACCAGCCAGGGCAAATGCCTTTTATTTTTATCTTCCCTAATGCCCTGACTGGGATTCTAGCACAGTGTGAAAAGAGGCATTTTTATCTTGTTACTGATCTTAGGGGGAAACTCATTTTTTTTCACCATTGAGTATGTTGTACACTATAGGTTTTTAAAAAAAGCCTCATTGTTTTGAAGAAGTTCCCTTCTATTTCTAATTTGTTGAACGCTTTTTTTAAAAATCATGAAACAGTGTTAGATTTGTTAAATACATTTTCTGCATCAATTTAGATGATCATTTTTTTCTTCATTCTGTTAAGGTGGAGTATTACATTGATTGATTTTTGTACATTAAAACACCTCTGTGTTCCTGGGATAACTTACATTTGGTTATGATATATAACTTGTTTAATATGTTGCGGGACCAACTTGCTAGTGTCTTATTGAGGATTTCTGCATCTATATTCATAGGATATTGGCTTATAGTTTTACCAATATTTTTAAATTTTGTGATGCCCTGACATGTAATAAAACTATGTTGAAATGTCATCAAAGTATTAGGCAATATGGTGTGAAAACAAGGCGATGGCACATGCAGAAAAGGTAGACAGAGTGGCTTTTTTTTTTTTTTAATCTGCTGATCTCTCAACCAGCCAATTCTGCTGACTCATTTCCTTTGCCCCACCACCCCTGCCTGGTTACAACCCTGTGCTCACACCTTCAGACATTCACTCTTGGCTGTGCCTCTGAACTCAACCACTGGCATGTGACATGGCCATGGGCAATGAGCCCAGTGACTCACACTGGCAGGAGCCTTTGTGTAAGGTGCCTTCTCACCATTTCTCCTCAGCTTGCTCAGCTGTAAAACAGTAAGATTGGATTAGAACATTGAAGGGTTCCAACAGGCAAGGATATGAGGAAATAGAGCAGGGAAGTGATTGCATGTTTGCCATTATGTCATTGGTGGCATCACATGTAAACCCTCTTACTCAAACATTCACACTCCCCATCGATTGATTTTCTTTTCTTTTCTTTTTTTAAAATTTCTTTATTAGTTAAGGTATTAAAAATGTGTCCTCCCCCCCCCCCCATTAAACCC
>NW_005355879.1:89810-116434 GCF_000412655.1 Myotis brandtii | reverse complement strand
ATCAGATGGAATTAATTGACCTCTTTGATTGCTTTTCTTGAGGCAAAGCCCAAACTGATTTCCACAGAGCCCCCTGAACTTTGTCCTAGGCATATTCCTCTAAAGTTATCTTCCTTGTAGGAAGGACTGGTCACTCATTATCTTCTTTTCCCTCACATCCAGTTCTATTCTTCCCACAGAATTCAAAGTGTCTTTATGTTGGCTAACTCCTTTGGAAGATAGCACTTTTACTTTTTAAACTTCATTTAAAAAAACTTTGTCGTTTAAAGTATTACATAAATCCCCCCTTCCCCCACCCCATTGACCCCTTCTAGCAGGCCCCTGCCTCCCACCCCCGACCCCAGGCCTTCACCACACTATTGTCTTTGTCCATGAGAGGTCTTTGGTTGATCTCTTCCATTCACCCACCCATCCTCACCTTCCCTCTGAGATTCAACAGTCTGTTCCATGCTTCTATGTCTCTGGGTGTCTCTGGATCTATTTTGTTCGTCAGTTTATTTTGTTCATTAGATTCCACATATGAGTGACATCATGTGATACTTATCTGTCTCTGATAAACTTTATTTAACTTAATATAGAAGACTGTAGTCTTTTATCTAAAAATTTTAATTTTCTTTATAGTTAGGCTATGTTCTATACCTTACTATATCTGGGCAGTCTTGAATTTAGTTTAATAAATGCTTTATGCTTCATGCTTGATGCAGTCTATGGTGAGAGACAAAGTAATATTTTAAGCTATTAATTTAATCGACATACTTACCCATTAGAGATAATCCATAAAAATGACAGCTAATGTTTATCATGCACTGACAGTATGGCAGACACTGTTGTAAATTGCTTTTCATATTTTAAATCTTAGTCCCTAAATCAACCCTATGCGGTAGGTACTTTTATCACCTACAAATAAGGAAATGACTACTAATGCTGCCGGCTCTTTACTTAGAGTGAATCAGATCATCATGACACAAAGGGATTATGTTCCTTGCCCAAAATTACAGTCCAATCAGTAAACAAGCCAGGAGTCAAACCTGAAAATCCGGCTCTAATTCCATGCGCTTAGTCACCAAACTATACAGAAGAGCATAGAAACAGAAAGCAGGAGAAAGCATGCATTGTAGAATAGGGTATAACTTTTGGGGGACTTGGGGTATTTATGGGCTTTCCACACTCTCCTCCTGCAGTGACCGCTTTCAGCCACAACTGTGCTCAGCCTGGTAGCGACGGTGCTTTGTACCACGTTTCCCTGCCACTCTGGCTGCTATTACCTGGACAGAGGATGAACATTTAGTCTGAGCTAGGCCAAATAGATGCTAGATGTGAGGGATTTAAAGTAGGATTCTGGGTGTACCTGTGTGAGGATGGGAGATGGAAGTTTCTGGACTAGTAGAGAAAGAGAGTCTAGAAAGGGGAAATAAAGTCATGGAGGATGAGGTTGAGAGATCCAGGGAAAGCATATCTTGGGTTTATCGTGGCAGATTTTACAGGCTGGAATTGCACAATTGATTGGGCTGGCTGTCCTTATGTTCTGAATTTCCTTTCAAACTGAGAGATTCCTTCTAAAATATTTCCCTTTTCTTTACATGGAAAAAAAAAGTTTCGGCTGCCTTAACCCAAGAAATCTTAATGCATGTGCAAAATTTCTAAGCCCTAAGTTACTGCTGAAAAATTTTGTGTTTCCTCCAGACTTTTTTGAGTTATTATATTTTTTTGTTATGATTGAGAACATAGTTTATATGCAGGTTGAAATATCTCTTTGAATATATCATGGTAATAAAAGGCTTTCTTCAGGTGGTATAGCCTTTTCAAGTATTTTTTTTTCTGATTCCTACATAATATTTTGTGGCTTCTTTATTTTCTATATGATTTTTCTTTTCTTCTTCTTGACTACCTGTGAGATGCCATGTCCCATGTGGCTTAGGGTTTGGGATCTGGAGAAGGGCCGTGGGAAAATGACGAGACAAGACAAGAAATAATAATTTGGAAATTGGTGGCCAGGCAGAGAGTCCAATGTTAGGGGGACTTCACTGGTGCCCAGGCCCTGCCAACCTTTTATTCAATTTTGGATACACATATTGCCCTTAGTCAGGCAGGCAATTCTGGTAACAGACAGACTATCTTAAAGGTCAGTAAATATCAGTAAAGATTTACTTTGAGACTATTTGGTCAAGAAATTGCTTGAGCCACCATTGTCTCGACTAAACAATTGGTGCATAGCTTTGGCCCTTGACAGAGCTCAAGGTTCATCAGCATTCTGGGCTCCTTGTTTACGCTTTTCTGATAGTGAAGACAATAGGTAGCTTCCAACAACTACCCACTATGTGAGTTAAAAATGCTCTATTTATCTTTATTCTATTTAAATAGATCCTGTAGGTGATATTCACTTTCCAAGATTTTTTTTTACCTCTTCCTCAAATTTTACAGGACATCCTCTGAGTGTGTAAGAGGAAGAGAGTAGCTTATTCAACTTTATGGCAGGAGATGAGACTCAGAGTTTATTTTGGCTGGAAGTCCTATGGCTTTTTGAGACCCTATGTACCTGATAGCTTCTTGCCCTCCTGGCATTAATAGATGGAGTACTGGAGCATTATCATTTGAATCACCCAATACTCCTTGGGAATATTGGCTACCTTCCTTTTAAGGATATGATGTACTCTAAGCCAGCCCCCTAGTGGCAGATCCTGTAGTTTCTGTCATTTCCTTCCTTGGCCCCTCTCACCTAGGAGACTATACTACTCCTGTCCCAGTCAACTCAGTATCCTCACCACATGAAAATGAAAACTGCTGGGGAGGGTAAGAGCTTCAAGCAGGTCTGTCTCCGCATTGGCAGGACCCAGTGCAAGGGTACAGATGCAGACTTAAATATTTATAGGCTAAAATTAGTTATGAAACTATAAGTAATTTTTATGCTCTTATCTTGACAAATATGTTTGTATAACCACACAACTAAGGAAACCCTAGGGTTTCGATGTGATTAAAAGCTGGCCATGTATCAAAGCTGCCTGGATTTAGTTATATTGAATATATTTGGGTGTTCTGTGTGATGGACTAGTGATATTTTAAAAAATGATAAAATAAGGATCTATGTAATTTATAAATTGTTAATGTATTTATTTAATTAAGTTCATTTTCCTTGCTTTCACTTGATAATAATTACAAAATATGCTTTTATAAACAATTTTCACATAATTTGCATCCTTTTGACATTATTGATAAATAAAATAGACTTTCTTGAATCATTTTAGTTCTTAGATTGAGTTTGATTAATTTAAATTTGGAGAAACTTCACTCTGCTGAGACAGTAACAACTGATATTAAATTTCTTAAAGTAACATATAAATTTAGAAATAAACCATATATATATATATATCAGACATTGTAATAAGGTGGGTTATGTAAGATAAAATTAGTATTGTAGAGATATTCCAAAGTACTTAAATCACAATCACATATCTTGCTATTTTACGATCTTTTAAAGTAACAACTACTATAGATCCTTAAAAGGATATAAATAATTGATGTCACATTTCAAGCATGTTCTTTCTACACCTACATGGATACAATTACAGAGCAATATTAATTACTGAACATCACCAAATGTTCCTTATTTCTTGTATGTGTGTGACTGTTGCAATATTAATTATGTAATATCATAAAATGTTTTTATTTACTTTATTATTGGAATCTCCAGATCTATGACTTGGAACACAAAGAAAATAGACACATGAAGCTTATGCAATAATGCATTGCATTCAGGCTACCTGAGCGGATTTGGCAAGTTAGGTCACTTCTCTTTTTTCTTACAATGTGTCAGTGATGGCACCACCTACAAACCTTCATGGTATTTTGATGGTAGGCTTTCATTTTAAAATGTGGAGCAGCATTTCCCTGAAGCCTGAACAATGTGAGTCGCAAGGACAGTTGTTTAAGGTGATAGGTTATACCATGTTAGCACAGAGAACTGGATCCCCAGTGGTAGAGGAGCTTGTGTGTTATTGAATAAATTTGTTTTTGTGAATGTTTGTCATATACTGGTTCCTCTGAAATATGGTGCCCAGGTCAGAGGTCAGAGGCCTCTTTTGCCTGGATATAATTAACTTCAAGTTCTCCCTCAGATTACGATGCACCAAGTACATTTTGATGGTCTGCACCCCAAGGCTGTACAAGGAATTCCACAATGAGACCTTCTCCAAGTTACCAAGTGGGATAAAGGAGTCAGGAATCTCTCACCGTAGTATTACCCTTCCCCTTCCCGCACCTCCTGTTCCTTCTCTAAAGCAGAAACATTTAGGGGAACAAACAGATCTTACAACTAGACTCTTTCCTCTCCCTCTTCTCTCTTACTGTACTAGACCCCTGGAAGGGTGTCCTCCTTGTAATATCCCCTTTTATTCATTAGAACAACAACTCACATAGCCTCAATGACATAAGCAAAAGGGAAGACAGTCTTTCCAGGTTTGATTTTTGATAAGATAGAGAGGAGGAAAATACTTTACTTTATTGTCTTATTTTGGAGAACCAGAAACTAATCATTCATTTTTTAAAAATGGCATTACTTTTCTAATGAAAGCCATATCTCTCCCACATGTGTATGCTCCAGGTTAATACTATTTGTCAGAGCAGTATAACTACATACATCTATGTGACCTGAAATCCTGCCAACAACTTCGCATGGTTGGTATAATTGTCCACATTTTACAGCTAAAGAGGCTGAGACCTAGGTTACTTTTCCTAAAGTCATATAGCTAGTTAAAAGGCAGAAAACTGGGTTTCAATAAATGACTAAGTGAATGGAATCCTTGGGTACGTGAATAAATAAAAGGAATAACAAATGAATGACTATCAAACCTACTGCCATCATATAAAGACACCGTATCAGTTAGGATTATTGGTTGCAAGCAACTCCCTGGCTGATTACAGTTAAAAGGAATGCATTGTGGTGGAAGAGACAAAACTAGCTTTGGAAACAGGGAGTGACTATGGGAAGTTCTGGAGGCCCAAGCAGCAAAAAGTGGAGCAGCAGTGTCCTAGAAGCAACCCTTTGATCATCTGCACCCTATTGGCCTTGCATAACCCACTCAGGATTCAACATCCCCAGTGAAAGTGTCTGGTTGGCTGATCTTCCCTTGATACCAGGGACTCAGAGGAATAAATCATGTTCTTGAATAAGAATGTGACATTATTAGGAAAAGGGGATGGATGCTGGGACTCCATATAAAACAATAAGTACCAGAACACTGACATCATGGCAGAGAAATAATACTTTCTTTTTTCTTTTTATTTTTTTTTTTGGTATGAACTATAAGCTTATTTTATTTTTTCCATCACCATTTATCCCCTCTATGCCCTCTTCCATCTCTTACACCCCCTGCAATCACCATACTATTGTCCATGTCCCATGAGTTCTCTTTCTCTCTCCTTTTTTTTTTTCTGTCCAATCCCTCTACCATCCTACCCCCCCCCCCCACTAGAGCTGTCTTACTGCTCTCTATCAAAGGGAAATAAACCAGTCAGAGAAAGACAAGTACCATATGATTTCACTTATATGTTGAATTTAATAAACAAACTGAACTACCAAGCAAAATAGAGACAGAATCATAAAAAATAAGACTTTCAAAACATGCAATAGGTTCCAGAGAGTGTACTTGGTGCATCTCATGTGTTATCTTGTTTCATGCTGGCAACAACTCTATGAGTTAGACAGTATTATTGTTTAAATGTGGTAATTTTGTCAACTGAGGCTATGGGAGGTTAAATTGGTCATTCAATAATACATAGATTCTAAGTTGCAGAACCTAGACTGGAACCCAGGTCCAATCCCCTAATGCTCCCGGTTTTAACAATTATTTTATTGTCTTTCTACCAATGGCAAGCAGAGGAAACTTGCAGGAGAAGGGTGGATGCAGCAGCCTGTTGTCCAAGTTCCTTTCAGTTTATTTGCTGATCTCCCAGAGATACTGAACCTAGAGCATTGTGGACATTTATTCTAAACTAGCTTGATTTAAAACAATTTAAAAAAATTTTCTCACCTTTTGAATCAAATAGTGTTTTATACCTTTCAGAATTTGTTTTCAATAGGAACAAGTTGAACAAACTATCTCTAAGTATTTATTTACCTGACTCTACCTTTTGTGGTCTTTCTGAAAATTCAGGCCACCACATAAATGAGGAAACTGGCAGATAATATGGTCTCAAATAGCTGATGGCCATCTGAAGCCAAATGGTGTTTGTCTTCTTATCTAGCTTGGAGGCTTTAGGCAAAGATTTTGGAGCCTTAAAACCTATGTAATCAGATTACATAGGTTTTGAGTCCTGGCTCAGCTATTTTCATTCTAAGTGATCTTGAGCAAGCTACTTAATCTCGCTGAATCTCAATTTCCTCATATATAACATGTAAATATAGTCATGTTTATCTCACAGTGTGGTTGTGAGGATCAAATAAAACAGCATGTCAATAGATTGTGCCAGGTTTATTGCTACTTAATAAATACTAGTGATTATTATTGAAAACCTATAGTCAGGCAACTTGGGGACATCTTTGAATTTCTGTTAGTTACATTCTCACTGTCCTCTAATTGAATGTTCATAAGCAGATTTAAAAGGCTTCCCTGGAAAATAGCAAATCCTTCTTCAGGAAGTATGAGGGGAGAGTGGAGATAGGGCTGGTTTTAAAAAATATATCAGCCCTAGCTGGTTTGGCTCAGTGGATAAAGCATCAGCCTGCAGACTGAAGGGTCTTGGGATAGATTCCGGTCAAGGGTACGTACTTGGTTACAGGCTCCTCTCTCACTGGGCCCTGGTCTGGGTGCATGCAGGAGATAACCAATCGATGTGTCTCTCTCACATCAGTGTTTCTCTCTGTCTCTCCCTCTCTCTTCTACTCTCTCTAAAAATCAATGGAAAAAATATCCTCAGAAGAGGATTAAACAAAACAAAACAACAGAACATATCATCTCATGCAAAGAATAGGGTAGAGGGAAAAAACATTAAAAGGTAATATCTTTTACTTCTCTCAGTCACTAAATTCTGCCAATCGTACCTTTGAAATCTTAGATTCATCCACCTCTTTCCATCACACAGTGGCTACTGCACTTGCTCAGGTGACCATCATCTCTTGTGTGTATCCTTCCAGCAGACATCTGCCTCCTGGGCATGTTTCTCCAGTCCTAACATTCCAATGGCTTTCCATCACCCTTAAGATAAATTAGAAACTCCTTAAAAGGGCTGGTAAGTCTCTTCCCACCTGGCGCCCTCCCATCTATACTTCAGTCATACTTGAGTTCTTCAATTAGATCCTCTAAAGTACTATATTCTCTCTTGCTCTGAGAAGTCACATACATTGCTCCTCTGTTGGGAGCATGGTCCTCAAAACCAACTCTAACATCTCAATTCTTCTTCATTTGACTGGCTCTAATTCATCTTCCAGGAGATTTAGCTTAATTATCACATTTTCCAGTCTAGGACAGTGTTGGACAGAGTGGACACTCAACCAGTATTTGTTAGATAAAAAAAGGAATGGAAAATAAGTGGTTTATTTTATCTAGTCATGTTCAATAAAGAACTTTAGGCAATTATTTCTATTTGTCTTTCTCTGAACAAAAATCAATACAGTTGATTCTTGAACATGGAGGTTAGCAGTGCCAAACCAATTCACAGTTGAAAATTCACATATTCCTTTTCTCTCCCCCAAAACTGAACTGCTTATAGCTTACTGTTGACTAGAAGCCTCACCAGTAACATAAACAGTTGATTAATACATATTTTGTTTGCTATATGTATTATGTGCTATATTCTCACAATAAAGTAAACTAGAGAAAAAATGTTGTTAAGAAAATCATAAAGAAGAGAAAATACATCTATAGTACTGTACTGTATTTATCAACACCATAAGTTTAAGTCATCTATTTACAAGATGAATCATCTGTCTGTCAGTACCTCATTAATACTGTCCTTTGTGATACAAAACACTGTAGACATTATATACAGTACTAATACTAGACATCAAAAGTGAAAAGGTAATCTAAAAAAGAAAACCATATTTATTTATAGGTATGAATTCATGCATTGATATTGAAGAAGCAGCAGTATGATAGGATTGCTTCACAGTAGCCTGGCCTCTACACTAATGAATAAATCAATATATAATCTTTATGGCATATAGTCATATTCATAATACAGTATTGGAAATTGTTACATGTTTTAAAGAAACCACTTTTCTGTGATGATAGGCTGATACGCAGTTTCTCCAATTATGAAAGAGAGAGGCATATTGTACAGTAAGATAATTCTTTTAAGCAGAGTTGTAAAACTGTAAGAAAACTAGCACACTATTAATTCTATATTAGCACTCACCTATGCCTATGCCTATCCTCACCTATGTAAGGATAGGCTATCCACTTCAATACCAGTTTTGCACATGATGTTCTACACAATGAACACTTAGACGATGATGATGATGATAATGATGACACAAAAACATCTCATCCAATTCTTGGTGTACAGCCATAACATTTTTACATGAAAACACTCCCATACAAACCCAGCAGGCAAGTTTATTAATTGTATGACATGATGATTGTTTACTATTCATTAAGTAAAAGTGGACCGTCATAAAAGTCTTCATTCTCATCCTTTTCCATGTTGAGTAGGCAGAGGAGGGGAAGAGGGAAAAAGAGGAGGAGAAGCTGGTCTTGCCACCGCAGAAGTGGAGGAGGTGAAGTGGAAGGCAGGAGAGGCAGACACACTCAGTTAAAGAAATCCCAATTTCTGTCTGACCCTTCGCCTTTTCATTCCTCTGAAAATATTTCCCTACGGTAGCAATTCTCCCACCATTTGCTTTAGTTTCAGTGTCCATATCATAGAAGGGTACATGTCAGAAAAGAAGTCAAAAGCAGCCTTGAATAACTGGAATCCTTCTGCCAGACTGTCTAATGTCAATTTATTTTTTGTCACTGTTTCTTCTACATCTTCCTCTGGCACAAGTTTGGAAGCATTCATCTCTATCAAGTCGTCTTATGTTAATTTCTCTGGTGTGGTGTCTATTGGCTCTTGAATTTCTCTATGATCCATATCTTGACATTCTTCACCCCACTTTTCGGTATATCTAAAATCTCTTTCATGATGTCCTTCATTGTTTCTGTCACAATCCTGGAAATCATGCATCTAGAAGCATTTTCTCCAGCAGGAATCTATGGCTCTCTTCATGGCTTTTACTGTAACAACAGTGGCATCTTTAATGGTGTAACAGACTTTCATGATGCTCTCTTCATCGGGGATCTCTTCCATAGCATTGACAATCATCTCCGAAGAGTTCCATATTACCTTGTTTAGTGATGATTCTTAAAGGTCCTTATGACCTCCTTATCTAGAGGTTGAGTCAGAGTCATCATGTCTAGGGGCGAGTAGACCACTTCAATGCCTTTGGTGTTGAACTCCTGGGGTTCTGAGTGGCCAGGGGATTGTCCAATATAAAAAGAACTTTAAAAGGCAGTCACTTGCTGGCTAGGTACTTCCTGACTGAAGGGAAAAACATCAATAGAACTAAGCCAGGAAAAGAGTTCTCATTGTCCAGGCCCTCTTGTCGTACAACCCAAAGACTGGCAGCTGGTGTTTATCTTTGCCCATCAAGGCTTGGGGTGAATAGCTTTATAGATAAGGGCGGTCCTGATCATAAACCAGACTGTATTTGCACAGAACAGTAGAGTTAGCCTATCTCTTTCTGCCTTAAATCCCAGTGCTTGCTTCTCTTCCTTACTAATAATGTTCTCTATGGCTCCCTCTCCCCCCACAAAAGGGGACTTTTGTCAGCATTAAATATCTTTTCAGGTAGGTATTTTTCCTCCTTCAGGATTTTCTCAATGGCTTCTGGGAATTCACCTTCCTCTAGGTCTGCAGAAGCAGCTGCTCCCGTTTGTTGACTTTTTGTTTGTTTGTTTGTTTTTAGAGCAAAACCTCTTTCTAAAATTATCAAACCCTCTTTCTTTGTCATTAAATTCTCCAGTTTTAGATCCTTTGCCTTCTTTTTGCTTTAAGTTGTTATATGATGGCTTCGCTTTTTCTTGAATCACATTAGAGTTTACAGGTATGCATTTCTTAGAGCAATCTTGTACCCACACAAAAGCTGCATTTTCAATAAGAGATAAAAAGGTATTTCACAAAAAGTGCAAGGTTTTCATGCCTGCTGGCATAGCTGCAGCGGCAGTTTCATGATTTTCCTTTTCTTTTTTTATAATGGTCCCTACACTGGATTTGTTTATCTTGAAATGGGCAACCACAGCTGCAGACTCCAATTGCTTGGTTGATATCAAGCAATTCAACTTTGTTTGGAATGTCATGGTTTTTGTTTGCTTCTTGGGGGCAGTTCCAGCATCGCCAGCGACACTTGCATGGGTCTTGGTTTCACACCAAACACAATGAAAAACAGTATTTACTACAATTAATTTTATGCTTTTATACTGCATCTTAATGTTTGTTTACATTTCTTGTGACTGCAAATGACACCATTCTGTGTCTGTGTGTTCATGTGTTTTTATAAATTTTAACTCTTTTATAATAGATTTGTGTATATTTTATGGTAGTAAATGATAAAATAGACTAGTGTCTACATACATTTTATGCACTCATGATATACCTTTTTCTTAATTTTTTTCAATATTTGTAGGCTACACAGTTTATCTGCGCATTTTTTCAAATTGTTATAAATCTCCCCCCAATTTTCCCAATATGTTTATTTTTTATTAAATTTATGGGGGTGACATTAGGTAACAGGATCATATAGTTTTCAAGTGTACATTTCCATGATATATGATCTGTATATTGTATCATGTGCCTACCACTTAAAGTCAAACCATCTTCTGTCACCATATATTGAAAAAAATTTTCATATAAGTGGACCGGTGCAATTCGAATCTGTGTTGTTCAAGGGTCAATTGTAGTTTTTTCTTTACAGTTTCCTAAGATAGGTTAATTGAAGTGTGTTGTAGAGAACACATTGTGTGTGTGTGTGTGTGTGTGTGTGAGAGAGAGAGAGAGAGAGAGAGAGAGAGTTTGGTTTTCCATCCATATACCAATTCATTTCTGATATTAGGATTTGGAAGATGTTGGTCGCCACCTCCATTAGGCTTCCTTCTTCACTTTCAGATTTCCTCCTTTTCCCTCATTATAGCAGGTTCTGTTTGTGGTCCCCAATATATGCATTCTCTCTCTTTTTTTCTTTAGACCACAGTTAGATCCCATTGCCCAGTCTCATTTGCAGTTAAGTATGGCCCACTGAATTGTGGCTAGTGGATTTTTAGTGAAATGATAACCCCATCTCAGTGATTGGCCCTTGCTCTCTTTTACCATGAGCTGAATTGGAGAGAACTCTGAGGTCTCAGAGGAGGATAGAACTACAATATGGGAAAAGCTTGCATCCTGATAGGACTGTGGAGAGTGATATAGGCAAGAGTAAAGTTTTATTGTACTAAGTCACTGAAATGTCGGGGTATCTACTCTGACTAATATAATTGTCCTTGCAATGTCTCAAAGACAAGATCTTTTAGGATACTACTTTACCATCCAGCTTCCCTCCCTTTTCTATTTTCAACCTTTTTTTCTACAAAAGACTGACAATTTGCATGTGAAAATACCAAAATGTCCAAGTTACATAAAGGCATGAGTCATAAAAGTGATTTCACTTGGGGTAGGAATATTTGGTGCAATAAGTGATTAGAAAAAAAATGTGATCATTCATACAGTTCTATAGAAGTAAGAGGGTGTGTTAAGGAAACTTACCTTAGTAATCATGTCTCCTAGGTATCTGGAGTTTCTAGGAAAGTCCAAATTTCATGGAATGAAATTCTTTCTGAGATGTGCAACTCAATTGTACAACCATTATGAACTGTCTTTATAAAATTTTTTGATGGCTTGAGAAATTACTTATGTAATACTTATTGTGGGACACAAAATTGCATCATCTTAACTATGCACAGTATGATCTCAACTGTGTAAAAGCTATGTACTTACTGGAAGGAATAGACCAACATTTTTTAAAAAAGGAGGATGAAATAACAGATAATATAACTACATACAATTTTGTGAACAAATTAATCACATAAAATTACCAATCTGTAAAATTTCTTTGATAGATTGTGTGATGCCGGGACTGACAGGCAGACCCTGAGTGATGGATGAATGGATTACTCTGACACATGTTTCTGTGAAAGAGAGGCTAAGGGACTGCTTGGCTCTAGGAGCAAACAGCCCTATTTGCCTGCCTCCTTAGGCTTTTATTGTAGCAACAGCTTGAACTAAAATGAACTATTAGATACTATCAGCAGGGTAAGCATACTTCAGAAGACACATGTGTCTGTAGTGTCCTTTAAGCAAGGACATGTCTAAGTAAACACCCGGGGGGCTCAGACTTGTTTGGAAAAGTCAAAGCAGGGGCTGTCATCACTTGTAGCTGAGGCCTCCCTAGAGGCCCCTGACCTTTTGGAGAACCCTCCTTACAGACTTTCCAACGAAGTCCCATGTTTCCCCACAGTGTGAACCATTTTTGGTTAAAAAAGATGGAATTACTAAGATTGTAGACCCAATGCCTTACCTAACAAGCACATACGTAGTACTACATCATCATAGGTGGTTTTGAATATGTCATTTGAAGTGAATGAAGCAGGTTTGTAAGAAGATATAATGGCCATGGGTAGGGGACCACTCACTGAAGAATCATGGTGTCATTAAAAGAACCTGGTCTTTGGCGTTTGATTGAAGGACTGCTGCTGGCCAGTTTTGTGAAACTGGGAAGACTAATTCTCTTTCAACATTGTTTTTCTTATTTGTGTGAAAATAACTCTTGCTTTATAATTTCATGAATGATTAAAATTTGTGATGTTGCGCTACACTATTTTGGAAAGTGGGTAAAATTTTTATAGCTTCTTTTCTCTTTTCTCTGTCATAACATCTCCAAAATGTTAATGTAGATCTGATACTTTTAGGTAGCTTTTTGTAAAATACAGATTCCCAAGCATTCTGGAACATGCTGATTCAGATGATTTGGAGAAGTTCCTGTATTTCTAACAAGTCAGCCCAGAAGATCTTGATAGGGATGGTGTGAGGAACACACTTTTATTTTTATTTTTTGTTGTTGTTTTTTTTTAAATAAATCTTTATTGTTCAGATTATTACAGATGTTCCTCTTTTTCCCCCCCATAGCTCCCCTCCACCTGGTTCCCACCCCACCCCATGCCCTTACCCCTCGCCACTGTCTTCATCCATAGGTGTAAGATTTTTGTCCAATCTCTTCCCGCACTCCTCACACTCCCTTCCCCCGAGAATTGTCAGCCCACTCCCTTTCTATACCCCTGCTTCTATTATATTCACCAGTTTATTCTGACTTAATTTTTAGATTCACTTGTTGATAGATATTTATTTGTTGTCACTTTGTTGTTCATAATTTTTATCTTTACCATTTTCTTCTTCTTCCTCTTCTTAAAGAATATCCTTTAGCATTTCATATAATCCTGGTTTGATGAACTCCTTTAGCTTTTTCTTGTCTGTGAAGCTCTTTATCTGATCTTCAATTCTACATGATAGCTTTGCTGGGTAGAGTAATCTTGGTTGTAGGTTCTTGGCATTCATCACTTTGAATATTTCTTGCCACTCCCTTCTGGCCTGCATGGTTTCTGTTGAGAAATCAGGTGACATTCGTATGGGTACTCCCTGGTAGGTAACTAACTGTTTTTCTCTTGCTGCTTTTAAGATTCTCTCTTTGTCTTTAGCCCTTGGCATTTTAATTATGATGTGTCTTGGTGTGGTCCTCTTTGGATTCCTCTTATTTGGGGTTCTCTTCGCTTCCTGGACTTGTAAGTCTATTTCTTTCATCAGGTAGGGGAAGTTTTCTGTCATGATTTCTTCTAATAGGCTTTCAGTATCTTGCTTTCTCTCTTCTTCTGGCACCCCCAATATTCGGATGTTGGTACGTTTGAAATTGCCCCAGAGGCTCCTTATACTATCTTCATATTTTTGGATTCTTTTTCCTTTTTGTTTTTCAGGGTGGGTGTTTTTTGCTTTCTCATATTTCAAATCTTTGACTTGATTCTTGGGATCCTCTAGTCTGCTGTTGGATCTCTGTATATTATTCTTAATTTCAGTCAGTGTATGCTTAATTTCTGACTGGTCCTTTTCCATTTTTTTTGGCATTCTCATTAAGATCTTTGAAGGTCTCACTAAGTTCCTTGGAGGTTTGTAGAAGATTCTTATAAGTAATCTTATAACTGTGGTTTTGAACTCTATGCCCAGTAGTTTGCTTTCCTCCATTTCTTTCATTTGTGACATGTTTCTTTGTCTCCGCATTTTGGCTGACTGCAAGGACCCACTGTGTCTATAGTAGAAGAACTCCTGTGCTAGAGACACCCTTATGGGTAGGACTTGCTTCAGTGGGGCTTTGGTGCTCACTGAGTCTGCCTCTTGAGTGTGTCCCTTATGGATGTGAGGAGTTGAAATCTGGTATCTGACTACTGGGTACCCTGGCTCCTGGATCTCCAAGTCAACCACTGTGTGAGTCCACCCAGCAGGAGCTACAGTGATATCAGCAGATTTTTCCTCTTTGTTTGGGGTTTGGAAGTTTTGGAGTTCTCTGACCCAGCTGCAGTTTGTTAGGTTAGGCTGCAAAAGGGCAGGTGGTTCCTTTGCCCTGCTGCACACAGCTTGGGTGGGGATGTAACTTGAGTGGGGCGGGGTCTCAGTGAATCACCAGGGCGGAACAAACAGAAATGGCTGTTGTCAGCTGACTCTGCAATTCCTCACGTCTCTGCGTCTCTGCGTCTCTGCATCCCTGAGTCCTGCGCCCCCACAGTAACAATGATCCCTGCGAGCAGCTCTGTGAGAAAGCCACCCTTGCTTTCCGACCCACTGCAAGACAGTCCAGTTTCTCCCCGTAGGAGCCTGGGTCCCCAGAGTAAATGAGTTCAATGCATTCTCGCCGTAAATGATTTTAGTGCATTCGGAAGCTTGTATCCCCTTCTGATTGAAAAAACTGTGCACCCAGTTGCAGCTTGCCTGGCGCTCGCGCTCCTCCATACCTCTGCTCTTGGCGCCTCTGCACCTCCTACCCAGTCTCAATGCACTTTTTTCTTTCCTTCTAGTTGTAGAACTTCTACTCGGCCAGCTTTCCCGTGGTTCTGGATGATAGCTGTTTTGTCTTATAGTTGTGGTTTTAATGTGGTTGTGGGGGGTAGCAAGGACAGGTTTATACCTTATGCCGCCATCTTGGTTCTCCAGGAACACACTTTTAAAAGACAGAATTTACCTCTGTTCCTCTCCAAAACTAATTCCAATCCCCACCAAACTTTTGTCCAGTAACTCTTCTTTTTTTTTATGTTTACAATGCCCTTCCCTTATTTGTCTCCATTCATTTTAAAGAAAAAAAAAAGGATAACTTGTACAAAGCCCAGTTCTCAGGCTTACATCCACTTGCCTGAGGAATTCTTGGCTTCCCCCCAGGTCACATGATTGAAAGCATTGGGCCAGGCATTTTGAAATGAAATCAAATTTTTCAGATCTTCTGTTTGCCCTAATGATA
This sequence comes from Myotis brandtii, assembly GCF_000412655.1. Classification (NCBI taxonomy): domain Eukaryota; kingdom Metazoa; phylum Chordata; class Mammalia; order Chiroptera; family Vespertilionidae; genus Myotis; species Myotis brandtii. The sequence continues at coordinate 100,878 of NW_005355879.1, read as the reverse complement.
CTATTTAAATAACTCTGCAGCTGGATAATTTCTGCCAACTCCACAGCATGCCTTATTATTTATTGCTTTAGAGTATCCAATCAGCTACAAGTGATGATATATAAATAAAAATTTTCAGTGGGAAACATTTTATAATGGTAGAAGTTTTCCAATATAGAACACATTCCCTATCTTCCTCTGATCCACAAAGTCTCTGACTTCAAGTCAATGAACAGTTCCTTCAGTTGACCCATTAGGAACCTAGTTCTTCTTGGAGTTCTATGCTGCATAGTGACGTCTGAGTCAGTTCAAGTTTGGTGTGGTGGAGTCTATAAGGTGGTAGCCACAGAAGTTTCTCCATTGCCACACTGAGTGACTGCAGAAGGTGGTGTGCACACAGGTCTACAACAAAACTTCAGGTAAGCAGATTGTTTTGGACAGCAGTGTCTTGTCTTTTTAAGTCTTCCAATTAATTAGGATCCTGCTTCTAAAGAATTTGTATTTATGATGGTTACTAGACTTATTGCGGTGATCATTTCGTAATGTATAAAAGGTTGAAACACGATGTTGTACACTTGAAACTAATATACTGTATATCAACTATACTTAAAAAGAATTTAAAAAAGAATTTGTATTTATATTCCCATGACAATTCTGTAACTACCAATTTGTACTTCTTAATCCCTTCACCTTTTCCACCTAACCTGCCCAACCCTCCTCCCATGAGACAATGGTCAAAATTTTCTCTCTATGAGTCTGTTTCTGTTCTGATTGTTTGTTTTATATTTAGTTGTTGATAGATATGTATTTATTGTCATTTTATTACTAATATTTTTTTATTTTTTTTTCTTCTTCTTCTTAAAGAAGACCCTTTACATTTCAAATGTAATTCTGGTTTGGTGGTGACAAACTCCGTAGCTTTTCTTGCCTGGAAAGCTCTTCATATGTCCTTCAATTCTAAATAGTCAATTTATACTTGGGTAGTATCACTGCTAATCAACAATTTTCTCTCCTCTGATTTTGTTTATTAGAAGAAAGGGACTACACAATATGGTCTTCAGAATCTTTTCCAGAAAATCTCATTCTCTCATGATGGCTGAAAAATACCACTGATGCTATGGCAACATTAGAGCATGTGTCTCAATGCCTGGAGGGGCCTTGAGGATCCCTAGAGACAGTGCCTGAAAAGATACATTATTCTCTATTTGCATCTGAACAGCTGAAGACATTCACCTCTCAGGTCCTTGGTCTGATTTGAATCAAGTGGGCTTTCGGAGATTTGTTTCACCAGATATGTTAATGTTACTTACCTTGGAATTATAGAGAAATCATCAAGGAGACCCGAGATCCAGTTGCAGCTATGGGCTTTAGTTTCTTATTTGTAAAATGAAAGGGTTGGATTAGATAATTTCTAAAGCCCTTTACATCTGACCAGTGTACGGTGTCCTAGGTGGCTTCACTTTTCTCCTCTCCCTGGACACCTGTCTAATCTCTCCAGGTGTTTTTGTTTGTGTGTTTATTTCTTTAGATCATCTTCCTGAGAAAAGGGGGCTGAGGTGTTACACAAGATGTTTGTGATTAATGAACCCCAGAACCTGCAGATTCTGTATGAATCCTTGGAAAAGAGCATCCCTGAGTCCTATAAGGTGAGAGAGTAGTGGGTGATGTTGAAAGACAGGGCTGAGGTGTAAGGAGGATAGATTCAGGGCTCAGAACCTTTCCCAGGTGGATGGAAGTCCAAGTTTAAAGTCAAATTCCTTCTTCAGGGATGATTTTAATAGCTATATCCATTTACCTACCTTACTCTTTTTCAGCTTAAACATCTTTTGAGATAACTATATTGCTATCTCTAGTGGATACTTCTTTACTCCAGGCTATTGCAATAGCTCCCTGTTTTCAATATTACTATCTCACCTGCAACTTGGTGAGCAAGAGTCATCTCTCTGAATAAATATAATCATATCATTCCTTGTTTTAAAATTTCAGTAGAGGTTCAGTATTCTGTATATAGAATAAAGTCCACAATCCTTAATTGGGTATACAAAGGTTTATTAAAAAATGCTCCAACCTCTTCTATTCGATCTCCCAACATTCCCTTGTCATACACCACATTACAATTATTGAGCCCCTCACTGCAGGTAGTTCTGCAGGTAGAATACAATCTGCTACACCTTCAAGAATTCATTAATGCTTTTTCTCCTACCAGGAATTACTTGCCATCCTTCTCTCTTTATCTTGCCAGGGAAAAATTTTACTTATCCCTAGGCCCAATTCAAGTATTACTTCTTCTATTAGTCCTCCACCACTTCCTCCCTGGGACACCACACCACCACACACATACATGTATCAGAACATGTGTCCCATTATGATCAGACCAGGTATTTCTCTCCCCTTCCAGATTTAACTTAAAGGCAGTAGCCATGTTATTTCCTCTTTGAATTTTCTATACTTGACAAACATCTGATATATAATAGATACCCCATAAGTAATATGGTATGGTATGAAATTAAAAAATGGGAAAAAATGCTATGAATGTTTAAAGAATGAATGAATGAATGAATTTCAAGGGACCCAGGTTTTTTTAAAAAAAATATGTTTTTATTGATTTTTAGAGAGAGGGAGAGAGAGAAACACTGATGTGAGAAACATTGATCGGTTGACTCCCACACATACTCCCCACTAAGGATTGAGCCTACAACCCAGGCATATACCCTGACCAGAAATTGAACCATCAACCTTTTGATATCTGGGATTATGCTCAACCTACTGAGCAACACCAGCCAGGGGAAGGGTCCTACTTCTTAATGATTCAGCTATTAACTTGGATTTTTGTGGATCCTCACTGGGCCATTTTGAAGCATATCTTCCAATAAATAGTCCAAAGAACTATTCTGGAAGCCCTGGTTCTATCCTGTTCAGCCTCCCTAACTCCTGGTCTTATTTCCTATACCAGATCCAAGGCTCTATTTCAAAGAAGAACTTCCTCTCCTGTTTTGTTCTGTTGCTCTTGTAGGTATATGGTGCCCTTTTTCACATTAAAAATAAAAACCCATTCAACCTGGAGGTGCTGGTGGATGCCTGGCCAGATTATCAGATAGTCATTACTCGACCTAAGAAAGAGGTGAGAGCTCAAGCTACTGAATACCAGGCTGGTCATGCTCTGGATGATTTCTCTGTGGTAATGAGAGAACTGAAGCTGGTGGCTGGGAAGAACAACCTTGGCATCCCTGATTCATGTAGGTTTTGAAAGGCTGTTTGAGGGAGAAGGTAGGACAGTGAGATTAGGCATGGGAATAGACCAAATAGCTAATAGTACAGTCTTGTAAATAACATTAGGATCCCATCTAGTGCATTCTTTTCTATTAAGAGTCTGATCATAGCCATGCACCTCAACATAGAAGCCTATGGCTGGAAGTGGTTAGAAATGTTTGTCTTTCTCTATGACTTAATAAGCACAATACAATAATACTTAAGTCAGTATTGGGATTGAGATCTAAACCTGCCAAGTGGCTAGATGTGTGACCTTGGGAAGACAGCTGCTCTCTTAACTATAAAAAATAAAGTTGTTAAAATTACTATGTGAGAGAATTGTTAAACAACAGATAAATCATATATATTTAATCAGAATGTCTTCCCCATCTTCCAGGTTTGGGGAGTATAAGCAGTGAATTCCTTCCATCTCAGAATAGGGATATTTTACCCTCCCCCTATTTACATAGTCATTAGGTGAGTTAGAACACATCACCTGCAGTGACCCCCAGGACCTCCCCCCCCCCGCCCCCACTGGGTGTCCGAAGCAGAAAGTAAGCAGGTAAGCAGGGGCAGACCTGGCCCTCTACTCCAGGTGCTGCTCTGAGCTCTGGATGATGGATCTTTCTCAAAGTCCTCTTTATTCACATGTGCACCAAGAGTCAACTGCCATACCAGCCCCAGAGTGCTGAGTCAGAATTAGCTTAGGCATTGTCTCCTCACAGACTCAGGGTTGACCGCCGCCCCCCCAACCCTGTTTCTTATACTTCTCTTTATACCAGAGGCACTCTCTCTTTTAGATCTTTATCTAACCCTGATGCCTCTTCCATCCCAGATAATGGAGCTACTTACCTACCCTCCCAAGGGCAGCTGACTTCAGTACACCATCAGAAAGGAAACATCTTTCATAGAGACATAGTGGGGAGTGAGGGGGTGAGAGATCAACCAAAGGACTTGTATGCATGCATATGAGCATAACCAATGGACACAGACAGGAGGGGTGGTGAGGGCATGTGCTGGGGTGTGGGGCGGCTGGGGAGAGGTCAAAGAGGGGGGAAAGGAGACTTACATAATACTTTAAACAATAAAGAATTTAAATTAAAAAAGAAAAGAAAGGGAACACCGTCAGGGTGTCAATAGTGACTTATTATTCAAGGGATTCCAAGGCCATTTTATACACCTCTCTCAGAAAAACAGAGGGCATCATGTCTCTAGCACTCCAGACATAGGCAAGAACATTTGGTAAATTATAGTGCTATGTAAATTTGATTGATATTTGTTATATCAGGAGATGAAAGATGATCTGGATCACTATACCAATACTTACCACATCTTCACCAAAACTTTTGACAACTTGGAGGAAGTCCTGGCATCCCCCCAGGTTATCAACTGGGAGCAAGCCTTCCAGATCCAAGGTAATTGGTCTGAGTGAATAGGCAAAGGCCCCCTGGTTTGTTCACAGTCGATATGGATGGGGTGATGCTGAGCCTGTCTTTCTCCTCTCTCCAGGTTGCCAAGAGAACTTGGGTGAGGCAATAAGAAAGGTTTCAGCTTCAAAATCAGTGCAGATGGATTACACGAAGACCAATCTCTTTACGTTTGATATATCAGAGAAATTCAAGACATCAAGTGATGGCAATGTGAATTTGATGGAGCTAACTAAAATGCTCAACATGGATGAAGCTAGCAAGTGAGACTTTTTTTTTTGCTTCCCAAATTCCTGATAGAATCATTCAGTTGCCATGTTAGATTAAATTTGGAAATGTAAGATTTGAGGCTAAATTATGATGAGGTACATAGTTGCATGGGTAAAGGAAGGAAACTTGGTTTGCTGAGCATGGGCAGTGCCTTTACTAGACAAGTCCTTTACCTGCCAGAGTACTGGACCTCATGGTGGCACTGAAAAATCTTTACTTTTTGCAAAAATGCTACATGGTGTACAAAATATACAAGCAGTCAAAATAAAAAACAAAAGTTTGCCTACGTGGATTCTCCACAATCTTTCCTTGAGGTGTAAATATGCTTAGCATTGGTGTTTATGCTTTTAGTACTATGTGTGATTTTGTTGTTATTTTTTCCTATTTTTTAAAATAACATACACACATACTGTATTGCAGCTTACTTTTTTCACTCAGCCAATATATTATATACATCTTTCACATAAGCTCACACAGATATCTTGCATTTATTTGGACAGCTGCATAGATTTCTATAATAGGGAGGTACATAATTATATATTACCATATTAACACACATTTAATTTATCTCCAGTTCTTCCTAATAACAAAAATTCTGTAATAAATATCTTCATAAATAGATCACTGCACAAGTTTTATAAATAATTCTGAAAGATGGACTCCTAGAATTGAAATGGTTGGATCACAAATATGTACATTAAGTGAAGATATTACCAAATTCGATGGTAAAACTTTGATGATTTAATATGTGATAGCATAACATCTGAAACTACCTAAGTGTTTATCAGTAGGGGCATGGATAAATTCATTAAAGTATAACCCAAACACTGGAATAATATGCAGCTATTAACAAGAATGAAGCAACTCAACCTGAATTGATAAGAAAAGAATTCCAAAATACATTGCTAAGTGAAAAAAAGAAATGGCAATTCAGATGGACAAAACATTGTATACCGTATGCTATCACAGTATGTACACATGGAAAATTGCATAGAATTACCTCTAGAAAATTACCTAAATACATTTTATGACTAGTTGCCTCTAGAGAAGATAACTGGGTAATAGGGGATCAGAGAGAGAAGTAATTATTTTCAGTTAATATCCATTTATGCTTTATAACTGTATTACTAATTCAAAAGAATAACTAAAATATAAATTCCCACTCACACATACCATTGATTTAGCTGGGAGAGCCAACGATATTTAAATTTTTCTTTTGTCTATCTGTGTTTCCAAATGCTAGTTATTCCACAGGAGGAGGCAGGCGACAAGGCTCCAGGCCTTTGAGGAAGCAGGACTAGGATCAGGTCAGGCACAGAAAAGAGCAAAAAGAAAGCCTCACTCCTGTGCAGATGATTTAGTGCCCAGTGACCTCACCCTTGAGCAAACATAGATCCACTTTGAAATTGACAAGTTCCTGAAAACTCTTCCTCTCTGGGAAGGGCTAAAAGTTCTTTGAAATCTTCCACCTGCCCCAACCTCCCCTGCCACAGAGGATGTTTTTCTGATTTTGCAGATAAGAACACTAACTCTCAGATAACTTATCCATTGAGAGAATCAGGATTTGTTACCACCCCAAAATCCAACATCTCCCCTATATTGATGCTTCTCAAATGGCATTTTTGATACTTCCCATTTGTTGATGGGCTTTGGGACACATGCAGCTGTAAGATTAACATTACTCTCATCTTCCTGCGACATACATTTTATTGAATTATCTGTTAAAATAAATATTATCTTGTCTATTTAGATATTTTGTGTAGTAGAATTCAGAATCCACTTGTTTCCCACGTGAACCTTCAAAGAAAATTCAGCCACATGAAAGGTCGCTCTGGGGTACATCTTTGTTATTTTAGGAACATCAGCTCATTTTATTCTTCCTTGAATATTTGCTTCGGCTTTTTCTGAGATGTGCTTTCTGTATCATAAAGTAATTAGTATTTTCTCCCTCTCAATCATTTGGGAAGATTTTGAAGCAGACATAAAAACAGTACTTTTATTGTTCATCTGTTTCCTCCTCTAAGCTGTGGGATCCTAAAGAAAAGGAATGGTATCATATTCATACTCTGTAATCCTGGTGTTTGGTAAAAATTGGCTGAATAAATTCTTTTTTTTCTTGGCAGGAAAGGAGACTTTCCGAGCATCTTCTTGGATGCCTCACATGCAGGGCTTGTGAATGAGCATTGGGACTTTGGAAAAAATGAGAGGAGCTTGAAATATGTTGAACACTGCCTCCAGCATTTTCCAGGATTTGGCGTGCTGGGTCCAGAGGGGGTTCCTATCTCTTGGGTTGTGATGGAACAGTCCTGTGAGATAAGAATGGGTAATACTGTCCCTAAATACCGACGCCAAGGCAACATGGTGCAAATTGGTTATCAGGGGTTAGAGTATTTTATTCAGAAAAAAATGCCGTTCTATTTTCATGTGGCAGATAGTAGAGAAAGTTTCATACAGGCACTGAGAAGCTTTGGATTTAAGTTTTTTCCTTGTGGCTGGCATCAGTGGAATTGCACCCCCAAGAAATATTGCTGATTGGTGCCATTGCCCATTTCGAGCCTTTATTATCAGTGAAAACACATCAGCACAAACACAAACATGGTAATCTATATTAGTGCAAGAAAAATCATCCAATTATCTGGGGTCCATGAATTACCTAAGCTCATCCTTATGTAATATTTTAATTTTCCTCCTCATTCAATTTATAGAAAATTAAAAGCTTGGCCCATGGATGCCATACTTTTCCTTGATAGTGACAGACATTTCTGAATTAAAATCACCCAATGTCAATCATTAGTGCCAAGAGAATCCTTTAAAAGCAATATTTTCTTCTTTGAAGATGTCTTTTGTGAAAGAATCCTGTTTTTTCATGCTTCTATCTTTGAAAATAAAAAGTCTGCTTGAAAAATGTCTCCTCTGGTACCCTCCCCTACCTCTTACAAAGTTTTCCAAAGTACTTTTCAGAAGCACTCAGTATCATTGCTTTGGGTCCTGGGTGCTTTGGGTCCTTTGAGATAGTCTCCTGAATTAAAGTATGGGACAGTTTGATTTCCTTCTTTTTCCCTTTTTAATTTTTTTAATTTCTTTATTGATGAAGGTATTACATATGTGTTCTTAGCCCCCCATTATCCTCCAGACCAGTTCGGTTTTCTGACTAGCTTTTATTATAGGGGTTTGGTAGGTTGAGTTGTGTGTCTTCATATTCAAGATGATTTTTATATCTATGCTGTATTAGCTTTGTAACAAATGACCACAAACTTAGTGGCTTAAATCAACAAAATATAAGATAATATTATCTTACATTTCTGCAGTCAGAAATCCAAAATAGGTCTTATGGGATAAAAAATCAAAGTGCCAGCCAGGCCTGTTCCTCTGGAGGTTCTTAAGGAAGAATCCATTTCCTCCTCTTCTCCAGTTTGTCCTCATTCCCTGGCGAGTGGCCCTCTACTTTTATCCTCTTTACTTAGCCTTTGTTTCTGTATACAAGTCTCCCTTCCTCCTTACTAGGACACCCGTGATTACACTTAGGGCCCATTTGGGTTGTAACGCAGGATAATTTTCTCATCTCAAAGTGCTTAAATTAATCACCTCTTCAATATCATATAATTTAACATTCAAAGCTTCAAAGGATTAACACCTGGACATCATTGAGAGTCATTGTTCAGCCTATCATGTATGAAAATTGAGTTTATGTTTCTCCATGAGCAAAGCCACAAATGCTTCCAATCTGAGACTGATTAGCATTTCTCTTTTTTTAAAATTACATTTATTGGGGTGACATTGGTTAATAGGGTCATATTGGTTTCAAGCGTACATTCCTATAATACATGATCTGTATATTGCATTGTGTGTCCACCAACCTCAGTCAAATCATCTTCCATCATCATATACTTGGCTTCCTTTACACTTAACCATTCCCCCACCACCTTCCCTCTGGTCACCACCATAATTTTGTTTGTGTCTATGAGTTTCAGTTTTATATCCTACATTTAAGTCAAATCATTCAGTTCTTAGCCTTCTCTGACTGACTTATTTCACTTAGCATAATATTCTCAAGGTCCATCCATTTTGTTGCAAAGGGTAAAATTTTCTTCCTTGTTACATCAGAGTAGTATTCCATTGTGCATATGTACTACATCTTCTTTATCCAATCCTCTATTGAAGGACACTTGGGCTGCTTCCAAATCTTGGCTATTGTGAATAATGCTGCAATAAACATATGGGGTACATATATTCTTTCATGTTTTAGGTTTCATGTTTTAGGTTTCTTCAGATAAATTCCCAAAAGTGGAATCACTAGGTCATAAGGCCATTCCATTTTTCATTTTTTGAGGTAACTCCATATTGTTTTCAACAATGGTTGCACCAATCTGCATTCCCACCAACAGTGCACAAAACTTCCCTTTTCTACATCTTCACCAACACTTGTTTGTTGATTTTTTTGTTGATAGCCATTCTGACAGGTGGGAGGTGATATCTTACTCTGCTTTTAATTTGCATTTCTCTGATGATTAGTGACATTGAAAATCTTTTCATATGTCTATTGGCCATCTGTATGTCCTTTTGGATAAGTATTTATTCAGGTCTTTTGCCCATTTTTAAATTGGATACTTTGCGTTTTAGTGTGTGTGTGTGTGTGTGTGTGTGTGTGTGTGTGTGTGTGTGTGTGTGGAGAGAGAGAGAGAGAGAGAGAGAGAGAGAGAGAGAGAGAGAGAGAGTTTTTAAGTTCTTTGTGTATTGTGGATATTAACCCCATGTCAAAACTGTTATTTGAAAATATTAACTCCCATTCGGTTGGTTGTCTTTTTTGTTTTGTTGGCAGTTACTTTTTTGTGGTGGAGAAGCTTCTTAGTTTGACATAGTTTCATACATTTACTTTTACCTTTACTTCTCATGCCTTTGGGGTCAAATTCATAATGTGTTATCTATGAACAAGGTCCATAAATTCAATACCTATGTTTTCTTCTATGTAATTCATTGTTTCAAATCTTATATTTAGCTCCTTGATCCATTTTGAATTAATTTTTGTATGCGGGGCAATGAAACTGTAGTTTTATTCTTTTGCATGTGGCTTTTCAATTTTCCCAGCATCATTTATTGGAGAGACTTTATTTTCTCCATTATGTATTTTTGGAACCTATGTAAAAAAATTATTTGCCCGTATGCATGTGGTTTTATTTCTGGGCTCTCAATTCGGTTTCATTGCTCTGTGTTTGTTTTTTCAACATCATGCTGTTTTGATTATTGTAGTTACATAGAGTGATACCTCCAGCTTAATTCTTTTTCCCCCTCAGAATTGCTTTGGCTATTCTGAGTCTTTTGGGGTTCCATATAAATCTGGTGATTTTTTTGTTCAGTTTCTCTAAAAAATGACATTGGGGTTTTGATAGGGATTGCATTGAATCTGTATATTGCTTTGGGTAATACAGCCATTTAAACTATGTTGATTCTTCCAACCCATGATCACAAAATACCTTTTATTTCATTGTGTCTTTTTTATTTTTAAAAAGTGTTTTTATTGATTTCAGGGAGAAAGAGAGAGAGAGATAAAAACATCAATGATGAGAGAGAGAATCATTGATCAGCTACCTATGGCAACCCCTTACTAAGGATCAAGCCCGAAACCTGTCATGTACCCCAACCAGGAATAGAACCATAATCTGGTTCCTGGATTGATGCTCAATGACTGAGCCACACTAGCTGGGCTCATTGTGTTTTTTAAAATCTGTTTTAATAATGCTTTGTATTTATCAGGATATAGTTCCTTCACATCCTTTGTTAAGTCTATTCCTAGGTATTTTATTCTTTAGGTTGTAATTGCAAAATAAATGTGTGTTTTTTTCCCTTTCATTCTCCACCTCCCGACCCACCAAAGTTCATTGTTAGTATTTAGGAAAGCAGTGGATTTTTTAAAATTGATTTTGTATCTTGCAACTTTACTGTATTTGTTTATTATTTCTTTTTATTTATTTATTTTTTCCCTTTATTGATTAAGATATTACAAATGTGTCCTTATCCCACCAATGTCCCATCCCCCCCCCCCCCAATCCTGCCCTCACCCTCACCCCCTGTTGTCCACATCCATCACTTATGCTTATATGCATGCATACAAGTCCTTTGGTTGATCTTTCCCCCTCCCCTCCAGT
>NW_005355879.1:89334-89736 GCF_000412655.1 Myotis brandtii | reverse complement strand
TGCCTTCCCTCTGAGTTTTGAGCATCTGATTGATGCTTCTCTGTCTCTACATCTGTTTTTGTTCATCGGTTTATGTTGTTCGTTATAATCCACAAATGAGTGAGATCATGTGGTATTTATCTTTCTCTGACTGGCTAATTTCACTTAGCATAATGATCTCCAGCTCCACTCATGCTGTTGCAAATGGTAGGAGTTCCTTCCTTTACAGCTGCATAGTATTCCATTGTGTAGATGTGCCAAAGTTTTTTTAATCCATTCATCTGCTGATGGGCACTAGGCTGTTTCCAGATCTTAGCTATGGTGAATTGTGCTGCTATGAACATAGGGGTGCATATATCCTTTCTGATTGGTGCTTCTGATTTCTTGGGATATATTCCTAGAAGTGGGATCACTGGGTCAAAT
>NW_005355879.1:85498-86106 GCF_000412655.1 Myotis brandtii | reverse complement strand
ATTGCTTTTTTGTCTTCCCATGTTTTGCTATAATGTTTTAATTGTAGCTCAGATTGCTTTGCTACCCAGTTTCTTTAGGGTATGGTGCTACTGGTATGACCTCTCAGGTCTCCTGGGTTTGGTAGTCTAGTGTAGCTCCCTACTTGAGCTATTTGGGTTCTCTTCATGAAGGCCTGCGAGCTGGAAAGGCGCAACTGAGGTGTCTAGAAGTCAGCAGCCGTGGAGGGGGTGTTCCAATTTTTGCTGTCTTATGCCCTTGGTTGAAATCACGCGTGCCCCGCAGGGACTCACAGTGGCACCCAGGAACCGTCTATTTGGGTGGTGGGGCTCAGGAAGCCTGCGTTCTGGCAAGGCGTGACTGTGGTATCCAGAATTCTGTCGTTGTGGGGTGGGCAGACTCAGCTTTTGCTGCTGTCTCCGTGGTTGGAAACACGTGATCCCAGCAACAGTTCACAGAGGCACCTGTGGTGTGTTTGCCAGCTGGGAGTACTGACACACTCTGAAGGGCCCTGGCACTAAAGCCACTGGATTGCAGTGTCTGTGGGCAGGTATCCTAGAAGAGGGAATTCAGCGTTTCTACAGCCCAGCAGTGCACCCCTATTTGTTTA
>NW_005355879.1:67223-85221 GCF_000412655.1 Myotis brandtii | reverse complement strand
GGAAAAGCATGCAACTGTAGTGTCCAGAGTTCTGCAGCTGTGGGGTGGGGAAACTCAGCTTTTGCTGATGCACCTGTGGTGGATAGGCTCGCATTCCCAGTGGTGGCACACAGGAGCACCTGCCCTGAGTTTGCTAGCGCAGGTGCACTGAAGCACTCTGAAGGGCCCTGGCACGCTTAATCGAGGCGTCTTTGGACAGGTATTCAGGATGGGTGAATTCCGAATTTCTACTGCCCAGGGGAGTCTGTCCCTATTTGTCCAAGATCAGACCCAGCAGAGTCTCACTGCGGCTTCCCTAAGTGCCCTGTGGATAGATGGGGGAATGAGCAACTGTGGCGGCGCTGGCGCTGAGCTCTGACGCACTCTGAGGGGCCCTGGTGCTGAGGGGCCCTGGCGCTAAAGTTGCACAGCTGGGTGTGTTTGGGCAGTTATTCAGGCAGAGGGAATTCAGAATTTCTACTGGGGGTGCAGTGCGCCCGTGTCTGTACAAAACCACACCCAGCTGGGGCTCCTAGTGACTCCTAAGAGGAGTCTATGGAGTGGTGTGCCTCGGAGACCTGCGTGCTGGAGACGCACGAATTTGATGTCGGAGGTCTGCCGCTGCTCCTGCTGGATTTAACTGTCCCTCCCTCACTCACACACACACCACACACATCCACACACTCTCCTTTCATCCCCTCACTCACTCTCTTCCTATCCCTCACCTCCATCCTGCCAGCTGCCATCTTTTTTCTGTTTATTGTTTCTAACAGTTTGTTTGTTTGTTTTGGGTTTTTTTGGTGGAGTCTTTTGGGCTTTCTATATACAGAATCATGTTATCTGTAAAAAGTGACAGTTTTGTTTCTTTCTTTCCAGTTTGGATGCATTTTATTTTTTTCTTTTGCCTGATTGCTCTGGCCAGGACTTACAGAATTATGTTGAATAAGAGTGGTGAGAGTGGGCATCCTTGTCTTATTCCTGATTTTGGAGAAAAAGCTTTTAGTTTTTCACCATTGGCTATGATATTGGCTGAGGGTTTGTCATATATTGCCTTTATTATGTTGAGGTACTTTCCTTCTGTACCCATTTTAGTGAGTGTTAAAATTATAAATGGATGTTGTATCTTATCAAATGCTTTTTCTGCATCTATTGGTAAGATTATATGATGTGTATTCCTGGTTTTGTTATTGTGGTGTATTACAGTGATTGACTGGATATGTTGAAACATTCTCATGCCTCTGGAATGAACTCCTCTTGGTCATGATGTATTATTATATATATACTAGGAGCCCAGCACGCAATTCGAAATCGCGTGGTGCCGCCCACCCTCGAGTCGCCTAAGGATATTTTCTCATTTATTTTTAGAGAGCATGGAAGAGAGAGGGAAAGGCAAAGAGAAACATCAATGTGAGAGGGACACATCAATTGGATGCCTCCTGCATGAACCCTGACCTAGGCCCACAGAGCAGCAGCCCCTGCAGCCGCTGCCTGTCTGGCCCTACCTCACTCCCCAGGCCCTGCAGCCTGCTGGTCCCACCCTGCCCCACTCCCTGGACCCCTGGACCCTGCAGCCTGCTGGTCCAGCCCTGCCTCGCTCCCTGGGCCCTGCAGCAGCCGCTGCCAGTCCAGCCTTGCCTCCCTCTCCCACCCTTGAAGCAGTGGTGGCCGCTGCTGATCAGGCCCTCCCCCAGCGCAGGCGAGAGGAGGCCCCTGCCACCCGCCCCCATGCTGCATGGGCAACCTCCCCCTGTCAGGTAGACCCGTTATGGCGTCCTGGTTAATTAGCATATTTTGTCCTTTCCCAGATCCTTGGGCTCAGCTGTAGCTGGTACTGCTCACTCTTGCAGGAATACCCTTGCACATCCCTGCTGAAGAGATCTTCAGCCACAACCAAACTCCTCCCCTCTCCGGGCTGAGCCCTAATGTGAGCTACTGGTTGCAGTTTTGTCCTTTCCCAGATCCTTGGGCTCAGCTGTAGCTTGTACTGCTCACTCTTGCAGGAATACCCACCAAGTCTCCTTGCACATCCCAGGTGAAGAGATCTTCAGCAACAACCAAACTCCTCCCCTCTCCAGGCTGAGCCCTAATGTGAGCTATTGGTTGCAAGGCTGCATCCATGGCTCATCTCAGCTCTTTTCCCTTCTCATCTCCCCATTTTGGTACCACTTAGATATTTCAATGCTCAGATCTCTCAGGAATGTTTGGGTGTTGAGCAGGGAATTTTTTTTGGAACTCAGGAATGTTTGGGTGTTGAGCAGGGAATTTTTTTTTTTTGGAGTTTTAACTGTTCAAATTGTTGAAACTTCAAGGAGAGAGGCCAAGGGGCTCTCTCACACTGCCATTCCTCTGATGTTGCTCCTGACTAGAATTTCTATATTCTAGGTCCAGATTCATGAAAGAGAGAGAACTCACTCTAGTTTGGGCCCTGTGTCTATCTAAAATATGATGTACTATGATTTAGGGGTCAATATCATATGTAACACTGGTGTTCAGGTCACATTTACGTAAGGGATTTTTAGATGAAGTTACCATAGGTAATGTTTACTTAAATTTAGTGAAACAGAATCAATGTTATAATCTTTAAAATGCCCTTGGTGCTTGAAAATAGGTGCCCCCTGGGCTGGTAAAGGATGACATAGCCAACATATAACAACAGCCCTGTGATGCCATGATCATTCTCTGAGCAGCCATGGGCTTCTGGCCACCCTGCCTATACAATGAGGAAGCAACTTAGGAACTCAGTTAAACTCTGGACCTACATTCCCAGCCCTAATTTACATTCCAGGATGTGGTCCTTCTGGCAACAATGACACATCTTGGCTCTATAATAATAGTAAAAACCCCTGATTTAAGACAGTGCCAAAGAAAACACAGAGACACAAGGAAACAAGGGATACATGGCCACATGATAATAATAGCTTATATCTAGAAAGCACTGAATAGGTTACAGGCAGTATTATAAGTACTTCATACATTTTAATTCATTTAATGCTCACAACTCCCCTGAGAGATAGGAATGGTTGTTACAGAAGAGAAAACCACACCAGAGAGTGTTACATCTCTTGTCTAAGGCCACCCAGCTAGTAAGTGCCAATCTAGGAACTAATTCATTTGTATGGTTTCCAACCTAGTACTTTTAAACCTCTTGGATATAACCTGTGAGAAATCGGAAAGGTTCAATAAATACTGACAAATGAGCTGAAGTATGTGTTCCTGATCATTGTCTTAGTTTCCTTATATGGAATTAGAAAGAATGATAGTTTTACTTTATTTTGTGGAATTCAGTTTTAAAGGAAATAGCCTAAATGAAGTGCATACCACTGTATAGCTTAGAAGATTAAAACTGTTTATTAAACCTTCTTCTTGTTTGTGTCTGGAATAATTACCTTAGAGCAATATTAGATTCTGGAAAACAGCATTCTCTTGTTGACTATGAACCATCATGTAATTCTTTCCCTGTATCCTCCCCATTTTAGAAAAGTCTCCCAGGTAGTCAGCAGGCTTAGTTTATAATCCTTTAGCCAATCAACGTTGACTTGCCCTACAAATGGAATTGAACAAGGCTCAGGTACTTACTCCAATGCCTGCAAGATTTGGGTTGGCTTAATAGCTTCTCTTAGGGGAGTTCCAATACCAGATATTGAACTCAGATATATGAAGTGTTTATAGACCTTTTTGGAATTCCTTCTAGTGTCCCTAATCCCAGATAATACAAAACCTAAAAAATAACTCAAGTCTTATTCTTTCAGGAAACACATGGTAAATGATTCATGGAAATTGCTTTCCTTGCCTTTAACCTCTTGACCCTAGCTAATAATTATTAAAAGAAGATGACCAGACTCCAAAATACTAACTGTGGCTAAAAATGTACCAAATTGTTAGATTAATACTATTTAGGTTCAAGGAACAATGATCAACTTGAGTATTCTGAGCAAAACCAAAATGTTTTATTTATATGCATGAAAAACAACAGGTCCCAAAAGGAGTCACTCAACCCTTAATGCCTAGACTGCACTTCCCGCCTCTCCCAGAAGTGGAACTTTGAACCAATCAGTCTGGAATTTCTTAATCAGCACTAGTGACTGCTCCATAATACCCTCTGCCTTCCATTAAGGGAAGGCAGGGGAGGGTAAAAGTAGGTTTACAGTTGTTACACAAATAAATACAATAATTAATAAATACTAATTAAGAATAAACTCTGCTTTGCATACGCACAACTGTAAACCTACTTTTCCCAGCACCTGTATAAAGAGATATATGCCACAACTTCTGTAGCCATTCACCAATTGATAAACACTTAGGTTGCTTCTCGTCTTGGCTATTGTAAATAATGCTGCTATGCATGTGGGGTACAAATATCTCTTTGATGAAGTATTTTCACTCCCCTGACTGGGCTGGGATTGGGGTGGGGCATGACAGACCAGCCTCTATGGCTGTATTGCTCTTTGATAACTCAAATCAGACCAACCTGTGCCCCTCTGAGTTCCCCTGTCAGGTAGCTCCTTGTCTTGGTTCTGCACATGAGCAAAATGCTACTACTTGAGCCCTATAGACAGGAACTCAGACTGCCCAGATCCCAGTGCTACCTATTGCAATCCCTGCCCACTACTCTATCACAATCAGATTCTCAGTGCTTAAGACCACAGATTCCCTGGCAATCCCCGTGGGGCAAGGTTGGAGAGGGGCTCCACAACGGTAGGGGCACAGAAGGTTATACCTGGGTCCAAGCTAGTCACAAAGTCTATTTACTTATAATGAAGCTGCACCAAAGTATTGCTAAATAGAAAACAACTCCACCCTTAGGCAAGGAGAGAATTTATTTTAAAGGATTATTGCAAGAGGAGAAAGGAAAGGGGACTGTTATGATAGGGAGGGGGAACTATTTCAACATGGAGAACCCCAGACCATCTGAAAGGTCAAGCAGAAATGACTCTTCTTTTGTAAAGAAGATTAAGCCAGGTACATGGGTCTTCCCACTGCCAATTTCAGCCCAGGCCAAATGTGGGTCAAAGTTCAGTTCTAAGCAGAGGATAGAACTTTAAGTTTGGTTAAGTCCACGAACACTTTGCTAACACATCAGAACTTTGTTCTGGTGGATTGCTGGCGTTGAACAGTCAAGCTAACCATTTATGAGGTGTCAGAAGCAGCTAGAGCTCTGCCAGAGCACTGCTGCTCTGAGTCCATATACTCTTCTGAATTATGCTCAACTACGCCAACTATCAGGGCAGGTTCCTTCTCAAATCCTGCCATTGCACTAACTGTTGGGTCCAAGCCCCTCTGCCAGGAGCTAGGCCTTCTGGGACACCAGGTCTTAGATGGAGAAGCCATGAGAAGTTGTGGGTGTATAAGAATGAGTCTTTATTGCAGGAGCTAGTGGCCATATAGCCATCAGACAAAACAGTTCTTTACAGCAAAGTTCCATATAGGTCACCACACATCAGCTGATAAACCAAATACATCTTTCCTACAAAAGCACTATCCTCTTCTGTGCCCACAGCTATTATCTGAGCAGCCACACGCTGCCCCTAGATTCACCACTTCACATAGTAGTAGCACCTGAGCTCTCTGCCTCAGCAGCTTCTCCAACCTCTCCAGCCGTACATAGTAGCTACACCAGTCTGTGCCTACCTCAGCTTCTCCAGCACACTCCAGCTGGTCATTACCATGTATTGTGCCATTTAAACAAAAGAGGCCTTTAGCCAACAATGACATCAATCATTTGGGCTATAGAAAGGCATGCGTTCACAGTATACCATGAGATCACTGTGGCCTTGCACCTGCTTATGGTATCTTAGGTTTGAACATTTTGATTAAGATTCCCATGTTCAGAGTGGCCTTGGCCATTCTGGCATACTAACAGCAAGGCCTTGACTATCTGGGTTCTCTGGTGTGGTTCCCACATTTAGAGATAAGTCTAAACAGGGCTAGAGAGAAGCCTGAAAGGAAGGGAGGAATGCAAGAGAGGCAGGATGGATACAGCTCAGAGAATGTTTTGCCTCGAGTTCAGCCTCTTCTCGGTAGGGACTAAGAATGGGGTTATATGCTGACTCAGTCCAGGGGAAGGAGAGAAAATGAACTCAAGTTTGGTTAACAAGCAGTTTGTTCTGAAAGGTCAGTGGGGATTCACAGTTAGCTAATCATTCATGAGACAAACACTGGGAATTTGGAGCATCAGCATCTGGCTTTATTAGAGGTTAACAAGGAGGACAACCATGTGTCTTAAGTCAGATGGGGGAAGGCTGGTTCCTTGCAGTGAGCCATTTCAGGAATGCATCAGCCAGAGAATTGCATCTACTGAAATACGCTTTGACCTCAGCCTTTTGGCCAGCTTTGAGAATTAGCTCTACAAGTCTTTTTGCTTTAATTATTTGAAGGGTACTGTCGAAGATTTTAACTGCTATGTAATGATTCTGAATATGGCTGCATGAGAGAAGTGTTGGAGGGAATGTGGAGCACATGGAAAGCTCCTCCACTGCTATGGGAACATAAACTAGTGCAGCCACTTTAGGAAAACACTTTGGCAGTTTCTTATGAAGCTCAACATACATGTGACTGTGCACATGCACTTCTATGCATTTACCTAGGAGGGACAAAAACGTATGTTCAAATATTTGTACATGAATGTTCATAGCAGCTTTAGTTATAATCATTAAATATGAGAAACAACACAAATATATTTCAACAGGTGACCAGATAAGCAAATTTTGGTAGATCCTTTTAATGAAATATTATTCAGCAATATAAATAAATGAACTGTTTATATAGATAACAATTTGAACTATTCTCAAAGGCATTTTACTAGTGAAAGAATAGACTCAAAAAGATTCATACTAAATAATTTCTTGTCTTTGATACTCTGTAAAGAAAATCAAATTAATGATTGTTAGGAGCTGGGAATAAGAGAAATATGGATTGCAAGGGACATAAGTAAACTCTGGGGTATTCAAATTGACTATTATTATTACGGTACTAGTTACATAAATATATACATTTTTTAAAACTCATCAAGTGTCCACTTAAAGTTGGTAAATGTTATTGTATGTAAATTATATCTCAATTAAGTTGAACAACAACAACAAAAATAGTCTGAAAAAATTAAATATATAGTTTAGACCTCATATTTCCGTAAGGTGTTCTAAATACCAAAATACTAGGAGCAGGATTAAATAATTTTAAATATTTTTCAGATGGCTTTAACACATAGTTGAGTTTGGAAAATGTTTTACTACAGCATTTGTTTGTCTTCTATATAAGGGTTCTTTTATTTATTTTTATTTTTCAGCTCTAGAAGCAAGAAAAGATATGCTTTATTTAAGTTAAAGTGATAGCAATAATAAAAATGGTAAACAACCTGCTTCCCTATTTATAATGGTCTGGCCCTCTAGCAACTTCAGCCCAAAATTATAGCTAATTTTCCTACAGACATCAGTGGTCATAATAATCTGGCCACTCAGTGTATATATAGACTAGTGGCCTGGTGCATGAAATTCGTGCATAGAGGGGAGGGGTTCCCACAACTCAGCTTGCACCCTCTCCAATCGGGGACCCCTTGTGGGATGTCCGACTATGGGATCGGGCCTAAACCGGCAGTCAGACATCCCTCTTGAAATCTGGGACCACTAGCTCTTAACTGCTCACCTGCCTGCCTGCCTGATTGCCCCTAACTGCCCTCCCCTGCCGGCCTGATCTCACCCCCAACTGCCCTCCCCTGCCAGCCTGGTTGCCCCCAACTGCCCTCCCCTGCTGGCCTGATCTCACCCCCAACTGCCCTCCCCTGCTGGCCTGATCTCATCCCCAATGGTCCTCCCTTGCCAGCCTGATCTCACCCCTAATTGTTCTCCCCTGCTGGCCTGATCACCCCTAACTGCCTCTGCCTGCCTGATTGCCCCTAACTTCCTCCCCTGCCAGCCTGATCTCACTCCGAACTGCCCTCCCCTGCTGGCCTCATCGCCCCTAACTGCCTCTTCCTGCCTGATCACCCTTAACTGCCCTCCCCTGCTGGCCTGATATCACCCCCAACTGGCCTCCCCTCTGGCCAATTTTGTTCTGATTGGTCAGTTTCTGTGTTATATCTCAATTAAGTTGAACAACAACAACAAAAATAGTCTGAAAAAATTAAATATATAGTTTAGACCTCATATTTCCGTAAGGTGTTCTAAATACCAAAATACTAGGAGCAGGATTAAATAATTTTAAATATTTTTCAGATGGCTTTAACACATAGTTGAGTTTGGAAAATGTTTTACTACAGCATTTGTTTGTCTTCTATATAAGGGTTCTTTTATTTATTTTTATTTTTCAGCTCTAGAAGCAAGAAAAGATATGCTTTATTTAAGTTAAAGTGATAGCAATAATAAAAATGGTAAACAACCTGCTTCCCTATTTATAATGGTCTGGCCCTCTAGCAACTTCAGCCCAAAATTATAGCTAATTTTCCTACAGACATCTGCCCTCCCCTGCTGGCCTGATCTCACCCCCAACTGCCCTCCCCTGCTGGCCTGATCTCATCCCCAATGGTCCTCCCTTGCCAGCCTGATCTCACCCCTAATTGTTCTCCCCTGCTGGCCTGATCACCCCTAACTGCCTCTGCCTGCCTGATTGCCCCTAACTTCCTCCCCTGCCAGCCTGATCTCACTCCGAACTGCCCTCCCCTGCTGGCCTCATCGCCCCTAACTGCCTCTTCCTGCCTGATCACCCTTAACTGCCCTCCCCTGCTGGCCTGATATCACCCCCAACTGGCCTCCCCTCTGGCCAATTTTGTTCTGATTGGTCAGTTTCTGTGCCAGTCAGCATCAAAAGCTCTGCCTCCTAGGCAGCCATTGGATCCTCACAGTTCACCCAGATTTGGTTCTCATTGGTTGGTTTCTATGACAATCAGTGTCTCTGGGCCTATCTCTGGGCCTGATCAGAGAGGTAGGGCTGATCAGCTGCCCATGCGGAGGCCCGGAAAGAAAGAGAAAGAGAGGCCAGGCTGCTGGCGAAGCTCGGAGAGAAAGAGAGAGACAATAGCTGATCGACGGATGCTGCAGATCACACCCTGCCTCTCTCTCCCGGCCTCTCTCCGGGCCTAATCCTCAGCCCCCTTGGCAGTCAGTGCTGGGTCACTGTGCCCGCACTGGCAGCAGTCAGTGCTGGGTCACCACGGCAACCCAGCACTGACTGCAGGACTGACTTCTGGTGTTCCGGACCCTGTGTTTTCATATATTGGGATTATAAAGTCATTAAAAATGATTATATAAGATTTGTGTTTCTGGACATTAAAATATGACCATTGTATAGTATGTGTATGTGTGTGTGGAAGGGCATAAATGTTAGACAAATGTATATTAGGTAATTTCATTATGAAAGCACTCTTGACAACTGTAAAAACAACCTGGAGAGGTTAAGAAACTAGTTTAAGATACAAGGAAAGGGGGTAGATGCCCTGGAATCTTCTGAGTGACTGAGTGCAGGTGATGGCTGAAGGAGAGAGAGAACTAGGGGTCTGACTTCCAGGACTGGGTACAGAAGGATCCCAGTCTTTTGCTGTAATCAACTTTTGTGAGATACAGTCCCTACTAGAACCTAGGAGTTCACTCTGTTGATAGTGACAGAATACTTTCATTGTCCTTTGTCCTTGGAGAAAGAGTAATAAATGATTGTAATGACTTTAATCCAGGAGATAAGATTGAGAATTAATACTCTAAGAGGAACTAGACTCCTAAAAAGGGCAGAAAAAAATGCAAACATATTCTGTACTGGTCCATGGACTGAAGGAGCATTCAAGCTTTTTGTACTTTCTCTCTTTTTACTTTCGCTACCCTGTCCCAGTTCCTTGAATTAGTTATTCTTGTTGACTCCATAATGAAACTCTCTACTAATGTGGTAAACAAGGATAAGCGTGATGAGGACAAGATAGAGACAGTGACAAACTTCCCTCCTTCGTTGTCTCACACAGTGGCATTAATATTCAAATTATCACTTCTATGAATCCCACCTTTATTTTCTGAGGATGGTAGATCAAGGGTTGACATGGGACAGTGAGCACATTGGAGTGAAGAGGCTCTGGGTTTAAATTCTACCTAACTCAGCCACACTGAGCCTCAGTATCCTTCTCTATGAAAGTGAGACTAAGAAGTACCCACATTGAGTAATATTTAGGATGCTTATCTGCAGCCTCGGAATGGGCAGTGGTGAGAGCACAGCTTATACTAAAAAAGGAGGATTCTAAAAGTTTTAGTAACACCATTCAAGTGATATTCTGGTCTGCATATGTGTAAGAAAATAGATCTGGTTTTGCAAATCTGATCTTATCCATATCTTTCCTACTACCTTGCTCTTATTACAGGTACTTGAAATGGGAAGGGAAAGAAGAAGGTATAGTCTACACAATCTGACCCTCCTTCTAGTATCAGCCTGGCAGTCTCACACACATTGCAGAGGCATGGCAAGGCCTGTGGGGGCAAAGAGCAACCTGGCATTTGGTGGGGGTAGTTCAGATGGCACACTGTCAGCCTCTGAACCTTGCAGAGCCAGCTCCTTCACCCTGAACCCAGAGAAGAAGAGCTGGATTTCATGAGAGCTGACACCAGAAGATTTTGCTTTGTGCACTGTCCACCTTACAAGCCTCAGCTCAGCAATTTCTGGAATGCACTCTGTTAGATCCTGTTGAACTGCCTGCATTAAGAGGTAATTGCATCATGGGGAAGTCTTCCATTCTCATTTATCTCTGGGGACACCTGTGAAGATTGGTGTGGAGACAACTCTCCCAGGTAAGGACTCATGCTCCTCTCCTCCCCCCCAAAACATAATCATGGTTTTGTGATCCTCTCCACTTACATGACACAAACCTAAATGTCATATTGTGTTATGTTCAGTAATACCATGTGCCTTAGGATAAGAAATAACTTCAACTTCAGTAATATACATCTAGCACCTGCTCTGTAACAGGCAACTCATTAGGCACTGAAAAATTTCTTACAGATTTGAATAGATAAATGAATGAAGAGAATTTTGGGCACTTTCTGGAAGTAGGTGAGTGAATGGAACACTTAATATGGGAGACACTGAAAACATGACCATATTTAATCCTCCTGGTTATATTATAAATTCTTTTGTTTTTTTTCAATGGATTTTAGTTGCATCATACATTAATCAAAAAGAAAAATGTACAAATTGACCCTTTTAATTTATTTCATTTTTTCCATCACCATTTATACTCTCTAAGCCAAGCAGGTCAAACTTGCGGTCCATGGCCCACAACGAATATTTTTGCGGCCCAGCCAATATAATGGTATATAAGTAATGTTTTAATAAAAATTTCATAACTTAATTTTTACAATATCCTGTTATACATAATTATTAATAATGAACTACAATGTTCGCTAATGACTGATTACTATAATCGTGTTGCATTCATTTCCCTTATGCGCCTTATGCGCAGGCGCACCATTTCTCTCCACTAATACTAGCAGCAAATATTCTAGCAGCCGATTGCCACATCATTAGTCTTGTACTGACTTGTTTGGTGTGCGCAACAGGAAATATTTCGCTTTCGGAGAACAAGAAAAATAGATTTATTTGCATTACGCTTATTAATTTGTGCAGTTAGTATCTGGTAAGTTAATGTTCAAGAAAAAAGATTAATTTTTATTAAAATGTTCTATTATTTTATGTTAATGATTACTCATTTATTTCAGCCCTTTGTATTCAGCAGGTCTCTATCAAAATAAACCTACGTTTATATGAAAATTGAATCTTTTGTTTTTTTTGTGGCCCACATAAACTTCAACCTTGTTTATTTGGCCCGTGTTAGCCTTTGAGTTTGACAGGCTTGCTCTAAGCCCTCTTTCACCTCCACCCACCCCATCCACTGCTGCAGTCACGACACTGTTGTCCATGTCCATGAATTTTCTCTCTCTCATTTTTTTTGGGGGAGGGGGGTTCAATCCCTCCAACACTCCCAACACTCTCCCCCATACCAGAGCTGTCAGCCTGCTCTCTATCTATGAGCGAGCCTCCTTGGAATTCCTGTCTCCTCTTGATTAGTTCAACCTGCTTGTGCACAGGATATGTTGAGGAGAATACAGAAAAGTTAATGTGCCAGTGTGTGTTTCTTGGCATCTAGAAGGGTTCAGGAATCTGGAGAAGGGGCTGCTGTAAATTATTAAAGAGTCTAGAGATGAAACATAATTTTGGAAGGCATTTTGGGGAGCCAGAGAAGACTTAGCTAAAGAAACCAAGTCCTCTGTCTCTTTGGATCCCTTGCTTTTTATTAATACAAATTGTCCTAAGGCAAAGTAGATATACAGATCAAAGGCAAGGTTTAGTGCACAGAATCCATTGTCAGATCGGGGGAACTGCCTACCTATGGCTGTTCAGGTGTTTGGCCACTAGGAGGCAATAAAATGTAGATTAAAATGCCCTCAGCTGTCAGGCAGCAAGCAATCATCTATGCAGATCTTTAGGTGTGGGGAAATGCCCTTAGCCATTTCCAGCAGGCAATCCTTAAGGTTGCATCAACCTTTTTTTTAAAAAAAAAATATATTTTTATTGATTTCAGAGAGGAAGGGAGAGGGAGAGAGATATAGAAACATCAATGATGAGAGAGAATCATTGATCGGCTGTCTCCTGCCCACCCCCCACTGGGGATCGAGCGTGCAACCCAGGCATGTGCCCCTGACCAGAATTGAACCTGGGACCCTTCAGTCCTCAGGCCAATGCTCTATCCACTGAGCCAAACTGGCTAGGGCTCCATCAACCTTTTGATGGAACTTCTTGCATTTATGACATGCTGGAATTAGCTTCCGGCATTAATGGAAGTTTAAAAGTCAATAAAGTGGTGGGACAACCTGATGACAGAGCCACGTCCTTGAACATGGGACCCAGGGGGAGGTTCTCCATCTCACACTCTGCTGCCTGAAGATTCCACCGCGTGCTTCACGGGTTCTATTAAGAAATCAGCTCAACTGTTGGGGGAGGAAACAGATCAAAGTACACTCTTCCAGATCACTATACTCAGAGGACATATTTCATCTTCTGGAATAATCTGCTGCTTCTTGTCTTTCCCCGAGGATCTCTGCAGAGACTGAATGAGAGAACAGCTTTGCAGGTGAGAACAAGGGAGAATCATTGCTCTGGGACCCCTCATTTCCTTTTGCTTCCCCTCTGTAAGGGAATGATTCAGAATGCTACTGTCGGGAATGCATGAACATTTCAGAATTCATTAGTAATCAGAATTTTGCAGGGAAAAATAAAGCACCTCCGTTTGAGGAACCTGCATCAGGAACCTACGGTGTATAGGGCAGTACCCTAGTTCTGCGAAAAATTCTTGACTCACTAAAGTCAGGCTTTTGCTCTGAATTGGTAAATAAATGTGGGGAAAAAAATGAGAGTTTTCCATTGGTAGATAAGTAACAGAAAATGTAACAGCCCCTGGGAAGGAATATGCTGGTTCAGGTGACATTTATATAGCACAGTTTGTACATGTATCATGCAAATGTTATTTTTTTAAATCCTGGGTAACATTCTAAAGGTAGTCAGGTTTTTTCCCCCTTGGATAAATAATGACTAGGAAAATTACGTTCCCTGCTTAGAGCTTCAAAAGGACAATGTCGATTCTGGTACAAGGACTATAATTCAGACGAGATCAATTATTAACTGAAAGGCATAAAAATAAATGTAATTTTAATAATCTCAGATGAACTGTCATTTTCCCACCCTTTTATGTTAATTTAAAGTTCTCCCATATGGCACCATATATATCATAAACTTCATGTGAATGGGTCTTAGAGTAGGAAAATAATGATAAGTCATACCTTATTTACCATGTGCCAGATTCCATGGATTCTCCCCCATTTAAACCTCATCACAAATTCTTGTGTAGAAAAAGTCACTCAATAGACTTTTTGGATGACAGTGTGGTTAAATGTTGCTTCTACTAATGATAATAATCAACAGGATACTGATTATAATCATTAATTGAGTGCTTACCATGTCCCAGACACTGTTCTAATAAGCTTACATGTACTGATTTATTTAACTGTTCAGTTACTCTGTGGTGCAGGTACTATAGTCATTGTCATTTATAGAGAAGAAAACCAAGGCACAGAGGAATTAAGTAACTTGCATTATGGCATGTAGCCTCTAATTGGCAAAGTCAGGCTGGCTTGTCATGAATGGAAACTTGATCTCGAAGGATGGTCATTCATGCTTAGAGAATATATTTCTTAATCTCTGTGGATCATTAATTACTGGAATGCTGGATGATGTAAAAATCAAAATAATATTTTCAGAAATATTTTTTTATTATTGTCTAAAGCAGGGGTCCTCAAACTTTTTAAACAGGGGGCCAGTTCACTGTCCCTCAGACCGTTGGAGGACTGGACTATAGTTTAAAAAAAAACTATGAACAAATTCCTATGCACACTGCACATATCTTATTTTGAAGTAAAAAAACAAAACGGGAACAAATACAATATTTGTATTTGCATGTGGCCCGCGGGCCATAGTTTGAGGACCCCTGGTCTAAAGTTTTACATGTCTTCTCTTTCCCCAATTGACCCCTCCCCCCTCCCCAGCCATTCCCATCCCTGGAAAAATAACTTCAGAAAGAGGTACCTATGCTTTTTGCCAGACTTACCCTTCCTTAGAGTTGGTAAGGAGTTGAGTGAATGGGGCACCAATGCAATTACTGGGATAAAGGCCAGATCATTAGCTAGAACTGCCTACTGTGTCTTCTTTGTGCCTTTGTACTAGTATGTATTCCAGCACTTCTCATTCCTTGATGTTTCTTGATCCCCTCTTTAGGATAAGGTACCTGCCAAGATGTTCCAATTACAAGGCCCACAATTGCTACAGATGCTAGAGAAATCCTTGAGGAAATTCCTCCCTGAGTCCCTAAAGGTGAGAGTGGAATCTTCTTAGGGAAAAAAGGACAAGCGTCTGTCTGTGGAAAAGGTGGGAAAGAGAATAAGCATTCACTGAGCCCCTGTTCTGTGCCAGGCACTCATCTTGCATCTCACATAGTTCACATCAACTTGCTGCAAGACAGGTATATTATATCCATGTAACCAAAGAGAATCTGGAGGCTCAGTTCTATGACTTGACCAAGATCACACAAGTAGTGAGTGGCAACACTATGATTTGAAAGCACTATGATCTTTGCTATGTGATGACCCAAAACCATTCCCTTCGGCCCTTCGAAGAACTATGTCAGATAGCAATGCAAGTGTTTCCAGAATTGCAAAGTTGTCTGTAACTAACTCATTAGGGTTCTAATCATTCTTTCTAAAAATCAAATGAGTAGTGAAACATTAACCATTATGATTCTTCTTTGCAATTAATAACAGATCAAGTTCTATTTTGTCAAACACAGATGAATTAGGTTTCGTTTGGGATGACACAGACATTTTAGTTTTAGAAATGGATCGATGACCTTGTACCGTAGAGAGCTTTGTGTTTTTTGGCAATAGCATATGTTACAAAAGGACTAGAATATTACCAAGGATAAAAAATGCCATTGCATTATAATGAAGGTATGTATTTACTAAAAAAAACAAAACACAAAAAAATGCTAAAATGTATACACCTAACAACAGAGGCTCAAAGTACCTGAAGTAAAAACTGATGGAACTGAAAGAAAAAATAGGTAAACCCGCAGATATAATTTTGTTTCTTTTTTTTAATTGAAGTTCTTTATTGTGTAAAGTATTACATGAGTCTTTTCCCCCACTGACCTCTCCCTGGCCACTCCCACCACCACCCCCAGCACATGCCCTCACCCCTCTACTGTCTGTGTCCATTAGTTATGCTCATAACCCACAGATATAATTTAGGACTCCAACGCTTCTCCCTCAATAATGTTTAGAATAAATATAAAACCTGTAAGGATAGAGAAGAGCTGAACAATACTATGAGCCAACTTAAACTGACTTTTATGGAATACTTTCCTCAACAACAGTAGAATACATATTACTTTTTAAAGCACATTGAACATTTACAAAAATAGACCATATTTTTAAGAATTTTAAAAGATTAGAAATTATATCAAGTCTGTCCTAAACAATATGGAATTAAACTTAAAATTTAACAAAACCTGAGAAGTATCTGGAAAATATCGACATATTTAGAAATTATACAATACACTTCTAAATAAATCATGCTTTAATGTCCCAGATAAGTTTTAAAATACTTTATTTGAATGAAAAGGGAAGTACAACATCTCTAAAGTTCTGGGATGCAACTAAAGCAGTGATAAGTGGAAATATATAGCATTTAATGTTTGTACTATAAGAGAATATGGTCTCAAATCAATCTTTCAAGTTTTCACCTTAAAAACTAGCAAAAGGAGAGTAAATTAACACCAAAGCAAATAGAATTAAAGAAATTATAAAAAATAAGAGTGAAATCAATGAATGTGGGGAGAGAAGAGCAATTAAGAAAATTAATGACTTCAAAATTTTGTTCTTTGAGAAGATTAATAAACAAACTGACCAAGAAATTAAGAAAGAAGACAATTTACCCACATAAAGAATGAAATAGGGGACACTACTACAAACCCAATAGACATTATAAGGATATATAAGGACATACTATTATCAGAACTAGGCCCATAGTTTTTACAATTTATGGCCTGTGAAAAGCACAAATTACCTATCACTGACTTTTCCTGATTCTCTGACACTTAATATGGGAACCTTTTGTAGACTAAGCCACAGACACTTAGTATAAATCTAAATCACTGATTTTTCTGACTAACATAGGATAGGGTAACTGTGGAGAAGGCAGGATCTAGAGTCAGACTATTGTGATTCCATAATTTACCGTTTCAGGGAAACATTGCAGAAGTTAAACATCTATGATTCTCAGTGTTCTTAGATGTAAAATGAGTAAAACCAGAAAGTCTATACTTTTTGATAGCTGTTTCTCAATCTTTACCAGGGTTACCAAATAAAACATGATAAAATTAATATCCAACTCTTCTTGAAGAGTTACTATCAGGAGTTACAGCAAGTATTTTACATAAACTCAAAGGTCTTACTTGAATCATACTGCCTCTCAATTAATTCCCAGGCTTGAACCAGATTACAAACCTAGAACCCCTTGAATGAAGGGAAAAGTGGGTGCCCTTGAAAAAGAAATCACTACACTGTCAAAAATATGACCATTGTGTGCCACATCCAGCATGGCAAGGGTTCAAGATCTGGAAAAGGGGCCACGCACAAATGAAAACACTAGACAAGAAATATGAATTTAGAAGGCATGGGGGCCAGGCGGAAACTTCCCTCTAGAGGAGAAGCTCCCCAAAGCCCTGACTTGTTAGCTTTTATTCAATTTTAGACACACATCTTGCCCTCAGTTAGGCATGGCAATCTGGTAGCAAACAGACTATCTCAAAGGTCAGTAAATATTAGTAAAGATTTACTTTGAGACCATTGGTCAGGAAATTGCTTCGAGCCACCACTCTCTAGGCAGAACAATCAGTGCATAGGTTTAGGCCTTGCTAAAGCTCAAGGTTCATCAGTCTTCCAAGTTCCTTGTTGCACTTTCATGATAGTGTTTGACAATGGATGGTTTCCTGCAATTGTGCCCTGGCTGGGTGGCTCAGTTGCCTGGAGCATTGTCTCATACACCAAAAGGTTGCAGGATCAATTCCCTATCAGGGCACACACACAGGTTGCAAGTTAAATCCCCATTCCGGGTGTGTACAGGAGGCAACCGATCACTGTTACTTCTCACATCCATGTTTCTCTCTCCCTTCCTCTCTCTATAAAATCAACAAACACATATCCTCTGGTATGGACTTAAAAAAAGGAAAGAAAATATGAAAATTGTATAGTGTGTACTAGAGGCCCAGTGCACAAAATTCATGCATGGGGGGTGGTCCTCTCAGCCCAGCCTGCACCCTCTCTAATCTGGGACCCCTTGGGGGATGTCCGACTGCCGGTTTACGCCTGATCCTGGCGATTGGGCCTAAACCGGCAGTTGGACATCCCTCTCACAATCCAGGACTGCTGGCTCCTAATTGCTCACCTGCCTG
>NW_005355879.1:57057-63665 GCF_000412655.1 Myotis brandtii | reverse complement strand
ACACACACACACACACACACACACACACACACACACACACATACACACACACAACTACTAGAACTCTCTCCCTTCTTCTCTCTCTTGCAAATTAATAAAAACATATCCTCGGATAAGGATTAAAAATAAGTATACATAAAATAAAAATAAATTCAACATGGTCCTGGCATATAAACAAATACATCAATCAAAGGAACAGAATAGAGAGCCCAGAAATAAAACTCAACACATACACAAAAAGACCAATCTGATTTTAAAAAAAGGGGGAGGGGGAAGCAGACCTGAATAGACACTTCTCCAAAGATGACATACAGATGGCCAATAGACATATAAAAAATGTGCAATGTCACTAACCATTAGAGAAATGCAAATTAAAACCATAATGACATATCACCTCACACCTGTCAGAATGTCTCTTATCAATAAATCAGCAAACAACAAGTGTTGGCAAGTATGTGGAGCAAAGGGAATCATTTGGTGGGAATGCAAATTGGTGCAGCCATTATGGGAAATTATATGAAGTTTCCTAAAAAAATTACAAAAATGGAACTACCTTATTACCCAGAGATTCCATTTCTGGGCATATATCTGAAAAAATCCAAATTGCTAATTTCAAACAATACATATGCACTCCTGTTTATTGCAGTGTTATTTGCAATAGCCAAGATATGGAATCAACCCAAGTGCCTATCAATAGATGAGTGGATATAAAAGTGGTGGCACATATATACAATGGAATATTATTCAGTCATAAAAAATAATGAAATCTTACCATTTGTGACAGCATGGATGGACCTAGAGAGTATTATACTAAGTGAAATAAGTCATAAGTCATTCAGAAGAAGACAAATACCATATGATTTCACTTATACGTGGAAATGAAAGAGCCAAATAGGTGAGCAAACAGTGTATAAACAGACTAATAGATACAGAGAACAGACTGATGGTTGCCAGAGGGGAGGGATGTGTGAGAACTTGGTGAAAAAGGTGAATGTATCGAGAAGTAGAGATTAGTAGTCACAAAATAGTCATGTGGATATAAGTACAGAATAGGGAATAGAGTCAATAATATTGTAATAACTACGTTGCTGCTTGGTGGGTACTGAAAATATCAGGGGACCACTTTGTAAAGTATATGATTACCTAAGCACTATGCTGTACATCTGAAACTAATACAAAATAATATTGAATGTAAACTGCCATCCTATATAATAAAGAGCTAATATGCTAATTAGACCAGACGGTGGAATGACCCTCCGGAACTACCAGTGGGCAGGGGGCAGGGCTGCAGGGCCAGGAGGCAGCAGCCAGGGCTTGCGAGGGCTGAGGCAGCTGGGGTTGTGAAGGCCTACCCTTGCACGTATTTCATGCATTGGGCCTCTAGTTAATAAATAAATTTAAGAAGAGAAAAAATAAAATTACCCAATCTAAGTACTTCATACATTTCATATACAAATATGTTATAAAGCATATCAGAAAATATAAAGCAAAAACTTATGCATGCAAGAATATATAACTATATAATATTTTAATATAAAATATTTACAAATAAAATGTAAATGTATAGTGCTTTTCAGAAAATACCAAACTAGACAGCATACAAAATGAAGATATTTAGCTTAGTTGAAATTTAAATATGAAAAAATGTTTGTTTTTTAAATTGTTCTTAAAAGCATAGATTGTCCTTGTATTAATGCAGTGCATTTCTGTATAACACTTTTTGGCCATTCTACCTTTGTTGAGCTGTTGTTCTCTAACTCCTTCCTTCATTTTCCAATAATTCCATTTCTTATATATTAATTTTGAGAATATACTTTTGAATAAATTTTGCATATCAATTTTGTTGGAAATGCAAATTATGTTTTAAATAATAGTGCATTGTGGTTTGCATTTCAAAGACATTGAGCCTCTATAATTTGTATAGCATTATCATACGTATGTGAGAATGCTAATTTGTTTAGCATTGTTTCCCTCATCTGTGTCAATTTTAATGTTGTCATGTTCATAATCCATTTGTTCTGAGACTCTTTAAAATGGAGTAAGATTCATTCTTGCAATGGAAACTTGCCTTTGATAAGAGTACTTTATTTTTCCCGAGGATTCCAGAATTACAGAAGAATTCTTTCTAAAGCAGTACATGTTTGGTTGATTCAAACTTGTAATGCAAGATATAAATATCCAGTTCAGCAAGTTTTTCTTAATCAGAAATTGAATAATTGAGTAAATACGTAACGTGGTTTTATTATGTAAGCGATACACAGATATTGATAGCATGTTAAGAAAAATATCAATATTGAAGTTTGTAAAGTAGTAAAGTAGTATAATGAAAATCCTAAACTCAGGTATTCCAGTCCCTTGTTATAAACAATTTGATTTATCTCACATTACTCAATGAAACAGGAGATGACAGATGACTTTGATCATTATACCAATACCTACCAAATCTATTCCAAGGATCCCAAGAACTGTCAAGAATTCCTTGGCACATCAGACGTCATCAATTGGAAACAACATTTACAGATCCAAAGTAAGTTAGAAATCTGGGATGTGTATTAGATGCTGGGACAGCTAATGTCTATACCTGGTGGGTCACTTTTCATCCCAAGAATATTCATCTATTACATGTATTCCTTCTACCAAACCCTAGACACTCAACTTGATGTTCATTTCTTATATCAGCTGCCACCACCTTTTTCTTCAGGGTGGTAGAATTCAAACATTGCAAATTATGGGGTTCATATAGGGAACTGTGAGTAAGTAAATTTCTTGTTAGCTGAGGATATATTTTTGCAGTCATATTCTGGATCCCACAGAGTAATTAGGTATAAAAGCAGAGCTACCCCTGTGGCCTCCATCCCCAGAATAAGAATGATAGCATCTTGTGCCATAAAGCACATCCCAGGTGACAAGGACAACTGTCATGCTTATGATCATACCCTCCAGAGTCAGGCTCCCTAGGGTGGCATCCTTGCTCTGCAGGTTAGTTTCTTTGTGATCTTGAGCAAGTGATGTAACTAGTCCATTATTCAGATTTTTTGGATATAAAAAGAAATGAGGATACTAAAAGTATGTATAACATAGGGTCAATGTAAGGATCAAATGTGGTAACTAGACCAATACCTGGGCATGTTGTATGTGCCCATGCACGCCTGGCTACTATTCTTAACTATCACTTCTCCTTTGATTTCACAGTCATAGAGTCAGGGTTTCTAGTTTTACCTCTGTTTTGCATTAGAGAAAACATGCTCAGGTAGTAACATGGCCAAGATCACATGGTCATTGGCAACACCAGAAGCAACGTTGCCTGAATTTAAGTCCTGCAAACATCCATTGGGAAACTTCTTGTAGTATTTCACTTGTCTCCTTACTTTACCCACCTCTAGGTTCACAGTCCAGCCTGGATGAGAAAATACACAATCTTGCAGCCATAAAACAGGTCAAAGTCAAGCAATCACAGTGCATCCTCTATATGATGCCCAAGACAGCCAGAAGACTGCTCCCTTCCCTGCCAGAGGCAAACAACCTTACTCTTAAAACTGGCAAACCCAAATTCATGTGAGTTTGAAAAAAGATGCTCTCACTACTCACATCTTTCACTACTTTCCTTCCTACATTCACTCTTGCCTTCCTACAATTCATTTCCAGAATGATTCTTTTAGCATGTAACATGGATCATGTCCATTCACCCATTTTAAGCCATTGATGTTTCTCAGCTCATCTTGAATAAAGGCTAAAGCCCTTTATGGACCTTCAAAGGCCTGTGAGATCTGGAATTCATCACCTCTTGGACATCATCTTGTCTGTCTTGCTTCCTATCACCAACGGCTCTGATCTTCTTTCTGCAACTTGATCTCATACACTCACACATACCTTTGAACCATGGCATTTGCTCTTTGTCTACCTAAATGCCCTTCCCTCTGATCTTAATATATTTGTCTCTTTCGTGACTTTCATACTCTCAAATGCCATTTCCTTAGAGAGCTCTCAGAGAACTATGTCTAAAACCACCCTCTCACACAATTCTTCATCACATAACCCAATTTTTATTTTTATTACACTTATTATGATCTGAAATTAGCTTATTTGTGTATTTACCTACCTGTTGTTTGATCCTATCCTATGTTTTTTCAAACTGTACAAGAGCAGGCACCCTCTTTATGTTATTCATGGATAGATACTCAACAGCCCGAACAGAACACGGACTGGACTAGAATCTTGATAAACACTCATGGAATAAATTTGCAGAGCAAAAATTTTTTTAATAATGAGAATTTAAACAAATAACATGTTCCTCACCACCACCATTGATTTCCAGTCTAACACTGAATATAACTGAGCAGTGATGGTGGAAATGAGATCTGGAGATGTCCAACCCCTTGGCCCTGCGTTTATTAATATGCATGGGAAAGTTATATTCACATTGCATTGCACATTACACCTGAAAGGTACCTCCAAATATATCAACTCATTTGATTTTTTTTGGTCCATCCCATGAGATAGACAAGGTAGTGATATCCCCATTTCCTGCCAGAAAACAGGCTCAGATGAACAAATGGCTTGTTCAGGTCATGTGAAAAGTCCAGGCATAACTGGGGCTGAGTGTCCATCTTCTAATCCTACTTTGTGGGTCCTTTCCAGGACACTAGCTGATGCCTCTTATCCCATAGCAGAAGCCTTCAGACTTCAGTGTTCTGTGCCTCAGGGCCTGCCTGCACTGCTCCTCTCTGGACTTGGGTTTCCCACAGTGTCCAAGGGCCCTCTGCCTACCAACATGCTAAGCGTCCATGGGGACTTGTATATTTTCTGTTTACTTGTTTTTCTTATCTGTAAAGTGGGGGTGATAGCAATTCTCCCATCTCAAGTGGAAAGTCAGAGCACTGTTGAGAAGAACAAGACTTAAGTTTTATGTAATTCTTATTGTTTGTGTGGCACAAGTCCTGTACTTATGCAATAGCTCATACAGTATTCATAATTGGCCTTTTGACAGGGATGCTCTTTTTAAAAAAATCTTTATTGTTGAAAGTATTATATATGTCCTCTTTTCCCCCCACATTGACCTCTTCTAACCTGCCACTGCACCCGCCCCAGGCCTTCACCACCCTATTGTCTGTGTCCATGGGTTATGCATATATGCATACATATTCTTTGGTTGATCTCCTCCCACCCCCCCACCCTCCCCTGCCTTCCCTCTGAGATTCCCCAGTCTGTTCCATGCTTCTATGTCTCTGGATCTATTTTATTTATCAGTTTATTTTGTTCAATAGATTCTACATACGAGTGAGATCATGTGATACTTGTCTTTCTCTGACTGGCTTATTTCTCTTAGCATAATACTCTCCAGGTCCCTCCATGCTGTCTCAAAGAGTAAAAGATCCTTCTTTTTTACTGCTGCATGGTATTCCATGGTGTAAATGTACCACAGCTTTTTTATCCACTCACCTACTGATTGTCACTTGGGCTGTTTCTAGGTCTTAGCTATTTTAAATTGCGCTGCTGTGAACAGTAGTTTTTGCTGGAGTCTTTAGGGTTTTCTATGTACAATATCATATCATCTGTGAATAATGAGAGTTTTACTTCCTCCTTTCCAATTTGGATGTCTTTATGTTTTCTTCTTGTCTGATTACTGTGGCTAGGACTTCCAGTACTATGTTGAATAAGAGTGGTGAAAATAGACATCCCTTTCTTGTTCCTGTTTTTAGGGGAAATGGTTTTAGTTCTGCCCATTGAGAATGATGTTGGCTGTACGTTTGCCGTATATGGCCTTTATTATGTTGAGGTATGATCCCTCTATTCCCACTTTGCTAAGAGTTTTTATCAAAAATGGGTGTTGGATTTTGTTGAATGCCTTTTCTTTTTTCTTTTTTTTCTTTTTTGTTTTGTTTTGTTAGAACACTCAACAAAATTAAATTCCCATTTTTTGCTGGACAACATTGTTTCAGACATACATCAGACAGGCTAAATAAATAAATAAACAAACAAACAGCAACTTCATAGACAAAAAAAGGGGAAAAATGAAATCTTTTTATCTTTGTCTTTTAAACTATCTTTTACAAACCAGCTACGTATAATACAGCTAAGGACATACACAAAGAGTTACTGAATGCTCAGCATAAAATTTTTTGTTGTTGTAGTTAAGATTTTTTTTATTTAAATTCTTTATTGCTTAAAGTATTACATGAGTCTCCTTTTCCCCCATAGACCTCCCCCAGCTGCTCCCACCCCTCAGCCCACTACTGTCTGTGTCCATGGGTTATGCTTATATGGATGCATACAAGTTCTTTGGTTGATCTCTTATGCCCTCTCTCTCCCCTGCCTACCCTCATAGGTTGGACAGTCTATTCCATGCTTCTATGTCTCTGGTTCTATTTTTGTTCATCAATTTATGTTGTTCACTATATTCCACAAATGAGTGAGATCATGTAATAGTTATCTTTCTCTGACTGGCTTATTCCTCCCCCCCCCCTTTATTGATTAAGGTATTACAAATGTGACCTTATCCCCTCATTGCTCCCCCACCCCCCAATCCTGCTCTCACCCTCACCCCCTGTTGTCTGCATCCATTGGTTATGCTTATATGCATGCAAGTCCTTTGGTTGATCTCTCCCCTT
>NW_005355879.1:41838-56645 GCF_000412655.1 Myotis brandtii | reverse complement strand
CATTTGTTGATTTGTTGATGATAGCCATTCTGACAGGTGTCAGATGGTACCTCATTGTTGTTTTGATTTGTATCTCTCAGATGATTAGTGACTTTGAGCATATTTTCATATGTCTCTTGGCCTTCTGTATGTCCTCTTTCAAAAAGTGTCTATTTAGGTACTTTGCCCATTTTTTGATTGGATTGTTTATCTTTCTTTTGTTAAGTTGTATGAGTTCCCTATAAAGTTTGGAGATTAAACCCTTATCGGAGATAATATTGGCAAATATGTTTTCCCATGCAGTGGGCTTTCTTGTTGTTTTGTTTATGGTTTCTTTTGCTGTGCAGAAGCTTTTTATTTTTATATAGTCCCATTTGTTTATTTTCTCCTTAGTTTCCATTGTCCTAGGAGCTGTATCAGTAAAGATATTGCCACAACATGTCTGCTATTTTGCTGCCTATGGATTCTTCTAAGATTTTTATGGTTTCCTGTCTTACATTTAAGTCCTTTATCCATTTTGAGGTTTTTTTTGTTTGTGTGTATGATGTAAGTTGGTGATCTAGTGTCATTTTTTTTGCATGTATCTGTCCAATTTTCCCAACACCATTTATTGAAGAGATTGTCTTGAACCTGTTGTATGCTCTTGCCTCCTTTGTCAAATATTAATTGAACATAAAGGCTTGAGTTGACTTCTGGGTTCTCTGTTCTGTTCCAATGGTATCTGTATGTCTGTTCTTGTGCCAGTACCAGGCAGTTTTGAGGACAGTGGTTTTGTAATATAGCTTGATATCTGGTATTGTGATCCCTCCAACTTTGTTCTTCTTTCTCAAGATTGCTGCAGCTATTTGGAGTCTTTTTTTTATTCCAGATGAATTTTTGGAGAGTTTGTTCTAGGTCTATGAAATATGCCATTGGAATTTTTAAGGGGAGTGCATTGAATCTTTAGATGGATTTGGGTAGTATAGACATTTTAATGTTGATTCTACCAATCCATGAACATGGTATATTCTTTCATTTGTTTATGTCTTCCTCCATCTCTTTTTTCAGAGTCCTGTAATATTCTGAGAACAGGTCCTTTACCTCCTTGGTTAAGTTTATTTCTAGGTATCTTAACTTTTTTGTTGCAATGGTAAATGGGATTTTTTTTTTTAGTTTCTCTTTCTGTGAGTTCATTATTGGTGTATAAAAAATCCATAGATTTCTGGGTGTTAATTTTGTATCCTGCTACATGCTGAATTTATTTATTAAGTCTAGTAGTTTTTTGATATAGTCTTTAGGGTTTTCTATGTACAGTATTATGTCATCTTCAAATAATGACAATTTTATTTATTATTTTCCAATTTGGATGCCTTTTATTTTTTCTTCTTGTCTGTTCTCTATGACTAGCACTTCCAGTACTATGTCAAACAGGAGTGGTGAAAGTGGGCATTCCTGTCTTGTTCCTGTTCTTAGGGGAAATGGTTTTAGTTTTGAGTATGATGTTGGCTGTAGGTTTGTCAAATAAGGCTTTTATTATGTTGAGGTATGACCCCTCTATTCCCATTTTGCTGAGGGTTTTTATCAGGAAAGGGTGTTGGATTTTGTCAAATGCCTTTTCTGCATCAATTGATATGATTATGTGATTTTTGTCTCTCTGGTTATTTATGTGATGTGTCAGGTTTATTGATTTGCGGATATTGTACCATCCTTGTATCCCTGGAATAAATCCCACTTGGTCATGGTGTATGATCTTTCTAATGTAATGCTGCATCCAACTTGTTAGAATTTTGTTGAGTATTTTACCATCTGTGTTCATCAGGGATATTGACCTATAATCTCTTTCTTTGTAGTGTCTTTATCTGGAATTAGGATAATGCTGGCCTCATAAAAAGAGGTTGTAAGTGTTCCTTCTTCTTGGATTTTTTTGGAATAGTTTGAGTAGGGTAGGTGTTAGTTCTTCTTTGAATGTTTGGTAAAACTCCCTTGTGAAGCTATCCAAACTAGGGCTTTTGTTTGCTGGGAGATTTTTTATTACTGCTTTTATTTCATTAGTAGTTATTGGCTTATTCAGATTTTCTTCTTCCTTATTCAGTTTTGGAAGACTGTTTTCTTTTCTATGAATTTTTCCATTTCATTCACATTGTCCAGCTTGTTGGCATATAGTTGTTCATAGTATTTTCTTACCATTCTTTGTATTTCTGTGATGTCAGTTGTTATTTCACCACTTGCATTTGTTATTTTATTTATTTGAGTCCTCTCTCTTTGTGTCTTGGTGAGTCTGGCTAAAGGTTCATCAATCTTGTTTATCTTTTGAAAGAACCAGCTCTTGATTTCATTGATTATTTTTGTGGGGGGTGTGTGGGTGTGTGTGTGTGTGTGTGTGTGTGTGTGTGTGTGGTCTCTATGTCATTTATTTCTGCTCTAATCTTCATTACTTTCTTCCTTTTACTTGCTTTGGGGCTTTTTTTGTTGTTCTCTTTCTAATTCTTTAATGTGTAAGGTTAAATAGCTTATTATTAATTTTTCTGGGGTTTTTTTTTTGAGGTAGGCCTATAATGCTATGAACTTCCCTCTCAGAACTGCTTTTACTAAGGATGCTCTTAATATCCCTATTTTATGAAGAAATAAATGGAGACAGAGAGACATTATGTTGCCCGCTAAAGATCGGGCAGCTAAGTCAGATTATGCATCCATGCATGCTGGCTATAGATGCATTACCCAGAGACAATTTTGAGGAAAATAAATATAATCCTACACAGTGTGTGTGATATTACAGGCTGTTCATCTCTCTTTTCTAACAGTAATGAAGAGCTGTTTAAACTCTCCTCCCTGGATGTTACCCATGCTACCCTGGTGGATAAATTCTGGCATTTCGGTGGCAATGAGAGAAGCCAGAGATTCATCAAGCGCTGTATTCAGACCTTCCCCTCCTTCTGTCTTCTGGGACCTGAGGGAACCCCTGTGTGCTGGAACCTGATGGACCAGACAGGAGAGATACGAATGGGGGCCACCCTGCCTGAGTACCGGGGCCAGGGTCTAATATCCCATATGTTGTTTGCCACTACTCAGGCTTTGGATAAACTTGGCTTTCCTGTATATAACCATACAGACAAAGCCAACAATATCATACAGAAAGCCAGTCATAATCTGCACCATGTCCGCTTGCCCTGTGACTGGAACCAGTGGCAATGTGTGCCTCTTTGAAGCAGCCCTGAACACAAGGCAGTGTTGAGTGGGTTGGTCCTACAGCAGGAGAAACATGTGGATGGATGCAAAGAAAAAAGTAATGATGATCAGCAATAAAGCAGTTCATGTTTTGTGAGCTCTGTAGAAGCAGTGTGGGTGGTCAAGAGGACTGACATAGTCCCTGCTCATGAATGTCCCCTGGGTTCAGCAGACCTGGCATAGACAGAACTTGCTGTAGTGAACCCTGATCTTGTTCTGTTTCCTACACTTCTGGATCTCAGTGATACTCTTTATTAAACTGCACACTGCCCTAACACTTCTCCTGGTCTCTTATCTCCATGTGGATTGTTGTTGTCAATGGGGAAATTGGACAGGTACATTGCAAAAAAAAAAAAAAAAGAAAGAAAAAGAAAGTATGCCACCTTTATACCCCGCACAAGAATAAACTCAAAATGGATCAAAGATCTAAATGTTAGACCTGAAACCACAACAATCCTAGAAGAAAACATAGGCAGTAATATCTTGGACATTTCTCATAGCATTATATTTTCTGATATATCTCCTAGGGCAAGGGAAACAAAAGAGAAAAGTAAATGTGACTATATAAAACTTAAAAGTTTTGGACAACAAAGGAAATCATCAGCAAAAGGTAAAGACAACCCACTGAATAAGAGAACTTATTTGTGTATACATCTGATAAGAGGTTAATATCCAAAATTTGTAAAGAACTTATAAAACTCAACACCAATCAAACAATCCAGTTAAGAAATAAGCAAAGGACCTGAACAGGCACTTCTCCAAAGAGGACAAGCATGGCCATTAGATATATGAAAAGATACTCAACATTACTAATCACCAGAGAAATGCAAATTAAAACCACAGTGGGATATCACCTCACCCCGGTCAGAATGGCTATTATCAATAAATCAACAAATAACACATTTTGGTGAAGATGTGGATAAAGGCAAACCCTTGTGCACTTTTGAAGGGAATGCAGATTAATGCAGCCATTTTGAAAAGCAGTATGGAGTAAGCTCAAAAAATTAAAAATGGAACTGCTTCATGACCCAAGATTTCACTTCCAGGAATTTATCTGAAGAAACCTGAAACACTAATTTTTTTAAATAAATCTTTATTGTTGAAAGTCTTACATATGTCTCATTTTTCCCCCCATTGACACCATCTAGCCCGCCACTACCCCCCACCCCAGGCCTTCACCACCCTATTGTCTGTGTCCATAGGTTATGCATATATGCATACAAAATCTTCAGTTGATTACCTCCCACCCACGCACATTCTCCCTTCTTCCCTCCAAGATTCTGCACTCTATTCTATGCTTCCATGTCTCTGGATCCACTACGTTCATCAGTTTATTTTGTTAATTATATTCCACATATGAGTGAGATCATGTGATACTTGTCTTTCTCTGACTGACTTACTTCACTTAGCATGATACTGTCCAGGTCCCTCCATGCTATCTCAAAGGGTAAGAAATTCTTTTTTTCTACTGCTGCATAGTATTCCATGGTATAAATGTACCATGGCTTTTTTATCCACTCATTAACTGATGGGCATCTACTGATCTTAGTTATTGTAAATTGTGCTACTATGAACATAGGAGTGCATACATTCTCTGATACACTCATTTGAAAGAATATATGCACCTCTCTTTTTATTATAGCACTATTTACAATAGCCAAGATTTGGAAGCAGCCCAAGTACCCATTAGTAGATGAGTGGATAAAAAAAGCTATGTCACACACAATAGAATACTACTTAGCCATAAAAAAGAAAGAAATCTTACCTTTTGCAACAGCATGGATGGACCTGGAGAATATTATTGTAAGTAAAATAATTCAATCAGAGAAAACACATATCATAAGATTCCACTTAAAGGTGGATTCTAATGAACAAAATAAACTAACAAACAAAATAGAAACAGACTCATAGCTGTCAGAGGAGAGGCAGTAGGGAGGCTGGGTAAAACAGGTAAAGGAATTCAGCAAAAAAAAAAAAAATTTCATAGACAAAACAATATAGTCATTCCCAGAAGGAAATGTGGATAGGGGAACCTAGAGAGGGTTAATGGGAGATAAATGATGATGGAAAAAGACATAGAGACACAACGTGGGATAGTGACCACACAATACAATATATAGATAATGTATTTTAGATTTGCACACCAAAAACTTATATAATTTTATTAACTAACATAACCCTAATAAATTCAATAAAAAATAAAATTAAAAATAATGAATCTTAGCAAATATTTGTGTTTAGCACAGTATTGTTATCTATAAGTACAATGTTGTACAACAGATCTCTGGAACTTTTTCATCTTGCATAACAGACATACTTTGCCCTTTGAGCAAATCATTATGCTTCCCCCTCCCCAGCTCCCAGTAAGTACCACTCTATCCTCAGCTTCTATGAGTATCATTACTTTAGATACCTCATTTAAATGGAATCATACATTCTTTGTCCTTTGGTGACTGGCTTATTTATTTAGCATAATGTCCTGAAGTTTCACCTATATTGTCACATATGGCAGGATTTTCCTCTTTTGCAAATACTGAATATTATTCATATATATATTCAGTAGACCACATTTTCTTGATCAAGTCATCTGTTGAGAGACACTTAGGTTGCTTCCACTTCTTGGCTATTGTGAATAAGGCTGCAATGAACATGAGAGTGAAGGAAGCTATTCAAGGTCCTGATTTCAATTCCTGTGAATATATTCCCAGAAGTGGGATAGCTGAGTAATAAGATAGGTGTACTTTTTTTGTGTGGAATTCTCATATTGATTATAACAGTAGCTACACTATTTTACAATCCTATCACTAGTGCACAAAAGTCCCAATTTCTCCATATCTTTGTCACACTTGTTAGTTTCAGTCCCCCCAAAATTGAGCACAGGAAGAATTCAAAACCCTACCAAGTAAGTACTATTATTTACTGCTCTTTATATATACAGAAAAAGAGCACGAAAGATGAAAAAGTCTGTCCAAGGTCACATCGTAGGTAAGTAATGCAGTCAGGATCTCAACCCTGTTAGTTTGGCCCCATTGTTATCTCTCTGAGCCACTATGCTAGGCTGCTTCTATCATCATTGCCAGCACCTCACTCCATTACCCAGGGAAAAACACAGAGATGAAGACTGACACCAGAGCTCCTGAACCCCTTTCCTTGTACCTTATCCCAAAGAACGTAAGAAAATTTACATTCATTACTTCATGTAACACAGCAAGGATAAAAGCACAGAGTCAAGGAAGAGCAGAACAATGCTTGGTTATCTGGTAGGAAAGCACTCTCGACAGCTGGAGAAACATCCTGGAGAGGTTAAGAAACTAGTTTAAGATACAAGGCTTGGGGGTAGAGGCCCTGGAATTTTCTGAGTGACTGAGTGCAGGTGATGGCTGAAGGAGAGAGAGGACTAGGAGTCTGACTTCAGGTACTGGGCACAGAAGGATCCCACTCTTTTGTTGTAATCAACTTTAGTGAGAAACAGACACTACTTGGGCCCAAGGGGCCCACTCTATTGATAGTGACAGAATAGTTTCATTGGCCTTTGGCTTTAGAGAAAGAGTAATAAATGATCATAATGACTTTAACCCAGGAGATAACATTGAAAATTAATAGTCTAGGAGGGACGAGACTCCTAGAAAGGGCAGAAAAAAATATATGCAAACCTGTGTTGTGCTGATCCATGGACTGAAGGAGCACTCAAGCTCTTCTTTCTCTCTGGACACCAGTTACACCTGTCTCTGCTCCTCTGATTAGAGTTACTCTTGTTGCCTCCACACTGAAACTAATGTGGTAAGCAAGGATTAATGTGATGAGGACAAGATAGAGATAGTGTCAAACTTCCCTTGTTAGTTGTTTCACACAGTGGCTTTGATATTCAAAATATCACTTCTATGAATTCCCCTTTCTTTTCTGAGGATGGTAGAGCAAGAGTTAATGTGGGGGAGTGAGCACATTGGAGTGAAGAGTCTCTGGGTTTAAATTTTATCTAATTCAGCCATATTGAGCCTCCGTGTTCTTCTTTATAAAAGTGAGACTAAGCCCAGCCGGTATGGCTCCATGGTTGAGTGTCTACCCACGAACCAGGAGGTCACTGTAAGATTCCCGGTCAGGGCACAAGCCTAGGTTGTGGGCTTGATCCCCGGTGGGGGGGGGGGGGTGCAGGAGTCAGCCAATCAATGATTCTCATCATTGATGTTTCTATCTTTCTCTCCCTTTCCCTTTCTCTCTCTCAAATCAATCAAAATAACTTTTTTTTAAAAAAAAGTGAAACTAAGAAGTGCCCATATTGGATCATATTTAGGATGCTTATCTGAAGCTTCAGAATGGTCAGTGGAGATGGCAGTGCTTACACTAAAAAAGGAGAGTTCTAACAGTTTTAGTCACTCCATACATGTGATATTCTGTTCTGCATATGTGTAAGAAAATACATCAGATTCTATAAATCAGATCTCATCTATATCTTTCCTAAAATCTTGCTCTTATTGAAAATGAGAAGAGAAGAAAGAAAGTATTGTCTACACAGTCTTACTCTCCTACCAGTATCTGGCCTGGTAGTTTCACACACATTGTAGTGTCATAGTAGGGCCTGTGGGGGCAAAGAGCAACCTGGCATTTGGTGGGGGTAGCTCAGATGGCACACTGTCAGCCTCTGAATCTTGCAGAGCCAGCTCCTTCACCCTGAACCCAGAGAGGAAGGGTTGGATTTCATGAGAGCTGACACCATAAGATTTTGCTTTGTGCACTGTCCACGTTGCAAGCCTCAGCTCAGCAATTTCTGGAGGAGACATACTGAAATGCACTCTGTTAGATCCTGTTGAACTGCCTGCATTAAAATGTAATTGCATTATTGAGAAGTCTTCCATTCTCATTTGTCTCTGGGGACACCTGTGAAGATTGGTGTGGAGACAGC
Source organism: Myotis brandtii (assembly GCF_000412655.1). NCBI lineage: Eukaryota > Metazoa > Chordata > Mammalia > Chiroptera > Vespertilionidae > Myotis > Myotis brandtii. The sequence goes on along the minus strand of NW_005355879.1, from coordinate 48,562 downwards.
TCCCCAGGTAAGAACTTGTGCTTCTCTCCTCCCCGACAAAAGATAGGCATTGATTTTGAAATCCTCTCCACTTAAGTGACAAAAATCAAAATGTTCCTATTGTGTTATGTTCAGTAACTCCATATACCAAAGGAACATACATGTGGCACCTACTCTGTGAAAGCAACTTGTTAGGCACTATGAGCATTTTCTTGCAGGTTTCTGATCTGAACTGATAAATGAATGAGGAGAGAGTTGGCCACATTCTGGAAGCAGGTGGGTGAGTAAAGCACTTATGTGGGAGACACTGCAAACATCACTATATCTAATCCTCCTGGTTATAACTTTTTTGTTTAAAAGTTTAAAGGTCAATAAAGTGTTGGCACAACCTGATGACAGAGCCACGTCCTTGAACATGGGACCCAGGGGGAGGTTCTCCATCTCACACTCTGCTGCCTGAAGATTCCACCGCGTGCTTCACGGGTTCTATTAAGAAATCAGCTCAACTGTTGGGGGAGGAAACAGATCAAAGTACACTCTTCCAGATCACTATACTCAGAGGACATATTTCATCTTCTGGAATAATCTGCTGCTTCTTGTCTTTCCCCGAGGATCTCTGCAGAGACTGAATGAGAGAACAGCTTTGCAGGTGAGAACAAGGGAGAATCATTGCTCTGGGACCCCTCATCTCCTTTAGCTTCCCCTCTGTAGGGGAATGATTCAGAATGCTACTGCTGGGTGTGCATGAAAATTTCTGGTTCATTTGTGTTGAGAATTCTGCAGGGGAAAAGAAAGCATTTCCATTTGAGGAACCTGTATTAGGAGCCTAGGGTGTATAGGGCAGTACCCTCGTTCTGTGAGAAATTCTTGACTGACTGAAGTCAGGCTTTTGCTTTGGATTGGTAAATAAATGTGAGAAGAATTGGGAACTTGCCATTGGTTGCGCAGAAAATGTAACAGCCCTTGGGAAGGAATATGCTGATTCAGGTGACATTTATATAGCAGTTTGTAGACATACTATACAAACGGTATCTTCTTTAATCCTTGGTAACATTCTAAGATAATCAGTTTTTTTTCCCTTGGATAAATAATGAATAGGAAAATTAATTTCCCTGCTTAAAATTTCAAAAGGAGAAGGTATAGTCTAGTGCAAGAACTAAAATGCAGATGAGATTAATTGCTAACTTAAAATCATAGAAAATAAATGTAATGTTAGTAATCTCAGCTGAACTGTAATTTTCCTAACTTTTTCATGTTCATTTTAAGACTCTCCTATTTGGCACCATAAATATCACAACTTTCATGTGAATGGGTCTTAGAGTCGTAAAATAATGATGGTCATTCCTTATGTAAATTATCTTTATAAAGAGAAACAAATTGTGTGCGGTACTTTCCCATCTGCTAATATTAATTCACAAAAGTTCATGGACATCAAAAGTAGAACAAGGGTGAACCTTAAATGGTCATTAAAGTAGGTAGATAAATGAATCTAGACAGCAGTGACTTTCTCCTGATATCTACAGGGGTTTGCAAATCCAAGTTTTAACACAATTGGAGCCTCATAAGAATACTTTTCTCCATAGTTCCTAACAGAGAGAGTTAGCCCATACTTCCCAGGAATATGGCAACTAACACCATCCTCCTCCCCAGTTCTCCCGTGAGAACCCTATAAACTTCCACTTAGAAGTAATGGCTCCCTCTTGTGAAATCTCATAGAGTTTAGGCAAAACTCTTGATTTTCCTTGTCCACTATTTTTAGTCAGCATACTTGATCCAATCATCTTGAGAATCCCAGTTTGATGCAGTAAATCAAAACAGACAAATGCTCTTCATATTATGTAGTAATATACACTATATACACCTCACCCTTAGGTTTAAGGATGGGATAAGGTTCAAGAAGAGGTAAGGATTGGGGATACGCTAAGTTAATCAGTTTTTAATATAATTTAATTATAAAATTGAAAAGAAAAATTATTTCTGTTTCAGACCACATCAAAATGTCCCCCGTAAAAAAAGGCTGTATCAAAATGTCGTCAAATCCACAGCACATATATGAAGTAATTTAGGGGCATTTTCTTTAGTTATGTACATGTTTTATTTCCTTTATTAGATTATGAGTTCTTAACAGGTAATTTGTTCAAGTTTCTTCTAAGCTCATAGTTGCTCAGATTATTGATCAGAGTTGTGTGTTTCAGTCAGGGTTCAAAGAGAAGCAGAAGTAGATGTGTCACAGGATTCAGCCGTCTGCACTTCTGTGTGGTAGTTCAGCAATTTCGGTAGGCCGTTTCTTCCCATATGCTGCTGAAGACTGAATTACTAGAAGAGGTAGTTGGGAAAGAGAAATTAATTTAAAGTGGAAGAGAATAAGAACAAGCTAAAGGCACAGCACAAGCTGGCCCTCACAGGAACAGAGACCTCATCAATTCTTGCTGACTTTGACCTTGGGAGAATGGGTACCCTGCAGAAGCCAGGCTCCTTCATTAGGGAGCTGAACACCATGCAGCTGATGACAGTGAAGGTGAAGGCAAACTCAGGGGACAGTGAAACCCTTGCCAGCCCAGCCACTGCCTCATGTCTCCAAGCCAGCTACAAAAAGCCTGTGGCTCCATCCTGCCTTCCAAGTCCCCCATAGAATCCCAAAAAATCCAAAGGGAATTCCAGGAAATATAGTCCAGCCAAGCTGAAGTACACCTTACAAAGCCACAATAGTAAAGTTCTCAATCAATAGTATGGTGAATACCAGAGGGAACTGGGGTGGCACAGGTGGAAGAGGTAAACGAGGGATAAATGATGTTGGAAGGAGACTAGACTTTGGATGGTGAGCAGATGAGCAGATGATGTATTGCAGAACTGCACACTTGAAACCTATGTAATTGTATTGACCAATGTAACCCTAATAAATTTAATAAAAAGTCTCAATCAGTGTTTATGGAGTGAATGAATAAATAAACAGGTTAATACTTAGATTTCCAGGCTAGTCACAAGTCCATTTACTTATAATGAAGCTGGGCCAAAGTATTGCTAAATAGAAAACAACTCTAGACTTAGGTAAGGAGAGAATTTATTTGAAAGGATTATTGAAAGGAGGAGAAAGGGGACTGTTATAATAGGGAGGGGCACTAGTTCAACAGGGAGAACCCCAGACCATCTGAAAGTTCAAGCAGAAATGACTATTCTTTTGTAAAAAGGAGTAAGCAAGATACATGGAGTATCTTTCTGCCAAGGGTGGTCTTCTGCTGCCAATGCTGGGCCCAGGCTGAGAGTGGGTCAAAGTTCAGTCCTGTGTAGAGGAGAGAGGCTTAAAGTTTAGTTAAATCCACTAACACTTTGTTAGCACAGCAGAACTTTGTCCTGGTAGATCGGTTTGCTAACCATTTACGAGGGAAGTGTAAACAGGTCTAGAGAGAATCCCTAAGGAAGAAAGGAATGCAAGAGAGGCAGGATGGATACAGCTCAAAGAATGTTTTACCTCGAGTTCAGCCTCTTCTCGGTAGGGACTAAGAATGGGGTTATATGCTGACTCAGTCCAGGGGAAGGAGAGAAAATGAACTCAAGTTTGGTTAACAAGCAGTTTGTTCTGAAAGGTCAGTGGGGATTCACAGTTAGCTAATCATTCATGAGACAAACACTGGGAATTTGGAGCATCAGCATCTGGCTTTATTAGAGGTTAACAAGGAGGACAACCATGTGTCTTAAGTCAGATGGGGGAAGGCTGGTTCCTTGCAGTGAGCCATTTCAGAAATGCAAATTCGGTGGAAGAAATTCTTTAATCATTCATGTTTTCCAGGATAACAGGACTTGGGTAAAATTCAAAATTGTCCATCTGCCAAAGAATTGCATCTACTGAAATACACTTTGACCCCAGCATTTTGGCCAGCTTTGAGAATTAGCTCTACAAGTCTTCTTGCTTTACGTATTTGAAAGGTATTGTTGAGGATTTACTGTACGTAAATTATATCTCAATTAAGCTGAACAACAGTAATAAAAATAGCCTGGAGAACTTTTAAAAATATATATAATTATACATCTCACATTCCCTTAAGAACTTCTAAATAACAACATACCAGAACCAGGATTAAGTAATTTTAATTTTTTCAGATGGCTCTAACACATAGTTGAGTTTGGAAAATGTTTCATTACATCATTTATTTGTCTCCTATATAAGGGCTCTTTAATTATTTTTTTTTTTTGCTCTAGAAGCAAGAAAAGATATATGCTTTATTTAAGTTAAAGTGATAACAATAATAAAAATGGCTGACACATACTGAATACTACTCCATGCCAGGCACCCTGTAAAGATTTAAAATTAAATGTTTCATTTACCATATGCCAGATTCCATGAATTCTCCCCCATTTAAACCTCATCACAAATTCTTGTGTAGAAAAAGAGTCACTCAATAGACTTTTTGGATGACAGTGTGGTTAAATGTTGCTTCTACTAATGATAATAATCAACAGGATACTGATTATAATCATTAATTGAGTGCTTACCATGTCCCAGACACTGTTCTAATAAGCTTACATGTACTGATTTATTTAACTGTTCAGTTACTCTGTGGTGCAGGTACTATAGTCATTGTCATTTATAGAGAAGAAAACCAAGGCACAGAGGAATTAAGTAACTTGCCCTGTGTCATATAACTTCTAATGGAAGCTTAATCTCAAAGGATGGTCATTCATGCTTAGAGAATATATTTCTTAATCTCTGTGAATCCTTAATTATTGGAATGCTGGATGATGTAAAAATCAAAATAATAATTTCAGAAATATTTTTTAAAGTTTAAAAACAGTACAAATAATTTCAGAAAGAGGCATCTGTGCTTTCTGCCAGACTTATCCTTTCTTAGAGTTGGTGAAGAGTTAGTGAATGGGCACCAATGAAATGACTGGGATAAAGGCCAGACCATTAGTTAGAACGCCTCCTCTGTCTGCTTTGTGTCTCTATATGTCTTCTAGCACTTCTCATTCCTTGATGTTTCTTGATCCCCTCTTTAGGATAAGGTACCTGCCAAGATGTTCCAATTACAAGGCCCACAATTGCTACAGATGCTAGAGAAATCCTTGAGGAAATTCCTCCCTGAGTCCCTAAAGGTGAGAGTGGAACCTTCTAGGGGAAAAAAGGAATAGTGACTGCCTATGGAAAAGGTGGGAAAGAGAATTAGCATTCACTAAGCACCTGTTCTATGCCAGGCACTCACTCATCTTGCATCTCACATAGTTCACATCATCTTCCTGCCAGGCAGGTATATTATATCCATGTAACCAAAGAGGATCTGGAGGCTCAGTTATATGGCTTGACCAAAACCACACCAGTAGTGAGTGGCAACGCTATGATATAAACCCACTATGATCTTTGCTATGTGATGACCCAAGATCATTCCCTGTGCCCTTCTAAGAGTAATGTCAGATAGCAATGGAAGTGTTTCCAGAATTTCAAAATTGGCTGTAACTAACACATTCATGTTTAAATTATTTTTTCTAAACAATCAAGTAACTGATGGAAGGTTAACCATTATGATTCTTCTTTGAAATTAGTAACAGATCAATTTATATTTTGTCAATCCCAAATGTATTATGTTCAATTTGAGGTGACACAGAAATTCAGTTTTATTTTTTTTATTTTTTCAGAAATTTAGTTTAGAAATGGAACATGATCTTTTACCAGAGAAAGGGTTTTTTTGGTTGTTTATTTATTTATTATTTTTTGCAATAATATATGTTGCAAAGAGACTAGAATATTACCAGTGATAAATGTCATTGCATTATGATCAAGCTATCAATTCACCAAAAAGACAAAAATATGCTAAAATGTATACAGAGACTCAGAGTACATGAAATAAAAACTAATGGAACTGAAAGAAGAAATGGGTAAAGCCACAGATGTAATTTAAGACTCCAACACTCCTCTCTCAATAATTTAGAGAATAGACATAAAACCTGTAAGGATATGGAAGAGCTGAACAATACTATGAGCCAACTTGAACTAACTGATATTTATGGAATACTTCCCTCAACAACAGTGGAATACATATTATTTTTAAATGCACATTGGATATTTGCTAAGATAGATGATATTTAAAAACATTTTTTAAAGAATTGAAATAATATAAAGTATATCCTTGAACAATATGAAATTAAACTTAAAATTTAACAAAACCTGAGAAGTATCTGGAAAATATCGACATATTTAGAAATTATACAATACACTTCTAAATAAATCATGCTTTAGTGTCATACAAAAAATTAGAAAATACTTTATTGGAATGAAAATGGAAATACACCATCTCTAGTTCTGGGATGCAATTTAAGCAAGGATAAGTGGGAAATATATAGCATTCAGTACTTGTACTATAAAAGAATAATGTTCTCAAATCCATGTTTTAAGCTTTCACCTTTAAAACTAGCAAAAAAATGAGTAAATTAACTCTAAAGCAAACAAAATTAAGGAAATTATAAAAGACTAGTGGCCCGGTGCACGAAATTCATGCACTGGGGGGGGGGTCCCTCAGCCCAGCCTGCCCCCTTTCACATACTGGGAGCCCTCAGGGGATGTCCTACTGATGGCTTAGGCCCGCTCCCTGCCCCCCTTGGGGAGTGGGCCTAAGCTGCAGTCTTGCCTCCCTTTGTGGGAGGCGACTGGGCCGATCAGGGGAAGGCACCAGCCCCATCACCCCGCTGCTGCAGCCACTGCCAGTCACCGCAGCCACCAAGGTATTTTCATCAACACGGACTCCAGTCCCTTCAC
>NW_005355879.1:33057-35843 GCF_000412655.1 Myotis brandtii | reverse complement strand
TCTCTAACCAGTAGTTTGGGAGAGCTGTTTCTGCCACAGAGCTGTTTCTTTTATTGTTACTCCCAGCTCTGATTCCCAGGTTCCACAAAAACAACTTTTCCCTGCAGTCTCTGCGAGTGACCCCAATTGGGCGATCCTTTCCATGAGGAGGAGCAGGGTTCCTCTGAGTCCACGTATTCGCGCTGCTTTAGATCCAGTGTTTCTGGGTCAGTAGCTAATTCCTGGATGCCGTGGTTGCAGGGTCTCTGGATGTATACGCTTCCAAAAACAGCCATTCAAGATCTCAAGATGTGTCTTTCATAGGATATTATTAAAAATAATTTATTATTATTTTTTATCCTCACCTGAGGATATGTTTCCATTGATTTTTAGAGAATGTGGAAGAGAAAGGGAAAGACAGAGAGAAACATCAAAGTGAAAGGAACTCTTTGATTGGTTGCCTCCTGCATGAGCACTGACCTGGGCCCCAGCCAGGGAAGAGCCTGCAACCTAGGTACATGCCCTTGGTCAGAATTGAACCCAGACCCTGTGGTAGGCAAGCCGAGGCATTATCTACTGAGCCAAACCGGCAAGGGCAGGATATGATATTTCTTAGCCCCTTCAGCAGCAGAACTTCGTTTTTTTCTCCAGGAATGAGGTGGAAAAACCCTACATCACCTTCTTGAATTCTTATTACCCAAGTTACTAAGAATATTACCAGTGGCATACAGGGAGCTTAGCCAATGAGCGGTCAGAAAAGGTGTTTCCTCTGTAGTTCACACCAATCACCGGCTCGGCCCCTACCCAGGCCTAAGGCCTTAGGCCGGGCGTTAGGCCTGGGCAGGGGAGTCCCAGCCCCTTGCGATCACCAGCTCCGCCCCTTCCCAGGCCTCAGGCCTCTGGTTGGGGCATTAGGCCTGGGAAAGGGACCCCCAACCCCCTCTCTGATCACAGGCTCTGCCCCTGCCCAGGCCTCAGGCTTCTGGCCAGGTGTTAGGCCTGGGCAGGGGACCCCCAGCCCCAGGAGATTGCCGGCTACGCCCCTGCCCAGGCCTCAGGCCTCTGGCCAGGTCATTAGGCCTGGACAGGGGACCCCCAGCCCACTCCAATCGCCTACCCAGGCCTCAGGCCTCTGGCTGGGGCGCTAGGCCTGGGCAGGGGACCCCCAGGCCGCTCCGATCACCTGCCCAGGTCTAAGGCCTCTGGCTTGGGCCTTAGGCCTGGGCAGGGGACCCCCAGCCCCTTGCGATTGTCAGCTCCGCCCCTTCCCAGGCCTCAGGCCTCTGGCTGGGGCATTAGGCCTGGGCAAGAGACCCCCAGCCCGCTCCGATAGCAGGCTCTGCCTCTGCCCAGGCCAGAGGAGCGTTAGGCCTGGGCAGGGGACCCCCAGTCCCCTCCGATCGCCTGCCCAGGCCTAAGACCTCTGGCTGGGGCCTTAGGCTTGAGCAGGGGACCCCCAGCCCGCTCTGATCACAGGCTCCACCCCTGCCCAGGCCTCAGGCTTCTGGATGGGTGTTAGGCCTGGGCAGAGGACCCCCAGCCCCGAAAGATTGCCGGCTACGCCGCTGCCCAGGCCTCAGGCCTCTGGCCAGGACATTAGGCCTGGACAGGGGACCTCCAGCCTACTCCGATCGCCTACTCAGGCCTCAGGCCTCTGGCTGGGGCACTAGGCCTGGGCAGGGGACCCCCAGGCTGCTCCAATCACCTGCCCAGACCTAAGGCCTCTGGCCCGGGCCTTAGGCCTGGGCAGGGGACCCCCAGCCCACTCTGATCTCAGGCTCTGCCCCTTCCCAGGCCTCAGGCTTCTGGCAGGGCATTAGGCCTGGGCAGGGGCCTCCCAGCCCCCTCAGATAGCAGGCTCTGCCCCTGCCCAGGCCAGAGGGGCGTTAGGCCTGAGCAGGGGACCCCCAGCCCACTCCGATGGCCCTCTCCGCCCCTGCCCAGGCCTCAGGCCTTTGGCCAGGGCATTAGGCCTGGACAGGGGACCCCCAGCCAGCTCCGATCGCCTACCCAGGCCTCAAGGTTCTGGCTGGGGCGTAGGGCCTGGGCAGGGGACCCCCAGCCTGCTCCAATTGCAGACTCCAGGCTTCTGGTGGGGCGTTAGGCCTGGGCAGGGGACCCCGATCCCTGTGCGATTGCCTGCTCCGCCCCTGCCCAGGTCTCAGGCCTCTGGCCAGGGCCATTGCTGGCTCCGCCTCCCCGGGTGGCATCTGGCGCTGCCCGCCCTGCCTCCCTGGTCCCCGATCTGTGGCCCGGATCCTATGGGCGGTGTCTGACGCTGTCCGCCCCACCTGCAGTATGCAAATTTAATGGCCATCTTTGTTGGGTTAATTTGTATACTCTTCTGATTGGCTGGTGGGCATAGCGAAGGTATGGTCAATTAGCATCTTTGTCTTTTATTAGTGTAGATTAGGTGTAACTATGTAAGTAAGTGGAATAAAATGGAAAGATATGTCACTAAATTCTATATTGTGAACGTGAATAATTTTTATATATATGTATATTTGACTATATTTTTATAATGTTCCCATGATTTAACCCCAAAATCTATTTCCATTGGAGTAATAAAGTAGACAGTTTGCAGCATGTGCCCTACCAGTTACTTACCCTAATTTCATAGAAATAATTCTTTTTATTTTTTTGTAATTTTTTAAAGTAAATCTTTATTGTTCAGATTATTACAGTTGTTCCTCTTTTTTCCCCCCATAGCTCCCCTCCACCTGGTTCCCACCCCACCCTCTGTCCTTACGCCCCCCCACCACTGTCCTCATCCATAGGTGTACGATTTTTGTCCAGTCTCTTCCTGC